>NC_060278.1:65205912-65516551 GCF_021613505.1 Equus quagga
AGCCAGTACGCCACCAGCAGGAGCACTTCCCTGCTGCCTTCTTCCTTCTTTCGAAAGCCAGACCCCCCTAGGACGCATTTGATGGAAAACTGACACTCTCGAGAGAGACTGCAAATGGCGGTAAGACAGGACTGGGTCACCACAGTGCTCTGGTCTGGCTGCATGCTGGCTAGATCCATTCTGCTGACATCATGATGAGTACTTCAGAGGACCGAGCTCTTGGTTTTCTTATCAATTCTGGGTCAGTGCAGGCAGAACACTTCCCCTTGGGTTTTAGCCCATCCCTTCCAGTAGATTGTTTCTGAACGGTGACATGTAAATTCGCCTTTGGAACGGGATTTTAGAGCTTGGAAATTCCTGGGTCAGGGTTGAAAGGAGACTTCAAAACAGAGAGAAAACAAGTTCTTCTGGAACCTGTGGCAGAAGAAGGAGGAAGGGGAGGAAGCAGAAGATGGAAACACTGAATCTCTGTAAGCACACGACTTGGCCCACCTTGTTCAGGGCTGTCTCCTTGCCATCCAGAATATAGTCAGTACTTATTAAAGAGTCCATTACCAAAAATATATAAACTCCTCTTTACCGTCACTGCTTAATATTAGAGCAGGTTATGTATAGCTCTTGTCTGTTTATACAGAACCCCTGGATGACTTCAAGATGGAAATAAGACGCAAACAGCTGCTTCATAAGCACACGACACCAAATCCAGGCCTTGCTAACCTTTCTGACCTCCACATCTGACACATGCTTTGTCCTTTCACACTTATAGAAAGTACATTTGTTCACCCAAGTAAGTAATCACTAGCTCCTAGATCTAATGGGGCCGCTTCTTAATTATCTCCCCGTGTTCCTAAGAAGGAATGCTGGGGTCTGATTCTCTAGGTCTGTGACGGACTCTCCATGACTTCTGTCCTTCATGAACTTTACTGCTTGCCTATTTGGCAGGAATAACCGAGATTTCCTCCAAGAATAACATCCCAATGTATGAAATACATTGGGCCACAAATGCAGAGGCATCTAATTTGGGCGTCCGTCAAAGAGGGGTTTATTCTCACTCTCGGTGGCCTATTATTATTGCGACTCAAAGTTGTCATCTCTTTATTTTTATCTCTTCCAATTATTTTAATTACCTGCTATAATAGTCCCACATACCAGAAATGTGCTAAAAACTCGAGAATGGCAGACAGAATGCCAGGTGTATACCAGAAATATTTGTCAATGGACCTGAATGGGCAGAGCATTGCTCTTCTCCACAGACCCACACAGATGGGAGTAGAGTCCACAACTGCTCCACCCAGCCACGGACAATCCCGTAAAAGATGAGCCGTCCATAGCCACACTCAACCTTCCAAACAGCAAGCAAATCCTACATGTACACAGAAAGAATCTGTGTGCAAAGTCATCTGAACGGTGCCCCAGGGACAGCATCTTCCTCCTCCCCTGTGCCCTGCTGGGAAGTCACCCTCTGTGGTTGGCATGAATATTACTTCTCTTCCTCCCGCAGCTCAAGGAAGAGCTCAGTCCACCCTCTGACACAAGTAAGAAAAAATAATATCGGCTTGTTTTTCACAACTCAAACCCTTCATCCATTTGGATGGTGACTTCACTACTCTGCTTTCGAGAGTGAGAACTGAGTAAATATCTGTACATGTTATTGTGCCAAAGTTTCCATGACATCAGATCTAATTTTCTCATTACATAGTTCACCACAAAATAATAGAAAAGAATGTAATAATGGCATAAAATGATACAACTATAGTGCAGAAAAAATGTCAATTGAAGATATAATCAAACACGATCAGGGCTATTAGCACTGTATTTATTTCATTTTATCATTATTTATTATTACTTATTTCTCATCTTTTCCTATGCATCCTGCCCAGGAGAGAGAGATTATATGCAGGTGCATTGTATATTAAACTTATAATGTTGTATCTTGCTTCCCCCCACTTTGTGCGTGTGTGAGGAAGACGGTCTCTGAGCTAACGTCTGAGCCAGTCTTCCTCTATTTTGTATGTGGGACTCTGCCACAGCTTGGCTAATGAGTAGTGTGTATGTCCGTGCCTGGGATGGGAGCCACAAACCTCAGGACCCCAAAGCAGAGCCCAGGAACTTAACCACTATGCCACCAGCCTGGCCCCTCCCCCCACTTTTATCAGCACTTTCCTGTGTTTTTGCAGAAGACTGTGACATGTTGAGTCTTTTCTTTCACACAAATCTCCTTTGTTGAGATGTTCTTTGTAATTACTGTTTCAATCGCCCTCTCCATAAACAACTAATGTTTTGTCCATCAAAGAACTACGAAAGCCAGTAAGAGAGTCTGAAGGTGTGCTCAACGCCAAGTAGACTAATTTTGATGTTCTGATTTTTTAAAACTAAATTTCAGAAATAACAACCCACCCACAGAAAGTGAAATGTTGATTATAGCCTTTGACACAACTATATGCCTTTTCTTTATTAAGACTTGGGATTCACCCTGAGAATTACACCCTGTGAATAGGGGAGGCGTGTATCTCTGATTTCTGCCAACCCAAAAGCTCATTTGAAAGTAAAATGTATATTTTCACAAGACTTTGCTAAGTCACCTTTCCATCTCCCCTGTCTGAATGTCACCTGCAGACCTGCCTAATGCCCTAAAGCAAGGTCCAAAGCAAGGTCTGTCCCGTATTCATTCTCCAAGGCCTTCAAGAACTGGAGTATTGATCAGACCAATGCAACCCCCGCCTTGGTATTTTGCTGGTTATCATTTAGGGAAGTTGAGTTCTGTCTGTTGAGGGCTCTTTCTGCACGGGCGAGCTTCCTATGAGAGAAAGAGCTCCGGGGAGAAAGACGTTTTGCTGGAGGACCCAGGGTCGTGCCAGCCTCTTCCCAGGAAGGGCAGAGGAGGCTCAGATTCGAGGCCGAGTCAGACCTGCTAGGGCAGCATCCAGAACAAATCCAAGCACAGTCGTCGGTTAAGCACGAGGCTTGATATGAAGAGCGGGCAGCACCAAAGGAAAAGAGGGAGGACACAGGCAAAGAAAAGCTCTGTAGGTCTCAGTCTTAGGCGGAGTTCAAACTAAGGGGGACCAGGGGAAACATCTGTTTTCAGCTCGAGTTACCCGCGAACTTTTTCCTGGAGAGAAGCTCTCGGAGCAATTTACAGCATTCCAGCCCGAGGCTTTCGTGCCAGACGCTCTGAATAAACCTTTAGAAACCGAAGCTGCCGGGAAGGACCAGGAGTGTGCAGGGGGAGGGAGAGCCCCCAAAGACCTCCGCGCTGGGGAAGGAAAGCGGACCCCAGGCTGTGCGGACGTTCCTGCTTCCTTCGCCGCCGGCGGCGCCCCGCTCCGCGCTGCCCGAAGCGACCCCGGGCCGCCCTCGCCTTCCCCCGAGCTGCCTGCGGCGCGCCGGGAGGGTCCGGACCGACGGCTCGGCTCGGAGACTCCAGGCGGCATCACACGCAGCCTGATCCTTCCCTAGCCCTCGGCGCCTCCCAAGGAAGCAGGAGGCCGGTTTGGGTTTGCACAGAACTTGGGGGGACTCCAAAGAAATGCCAGCCCCCTGGAGGCGTTTTCCGGGAGCCTCGGAGAGGCCGGGAGAAGGTGCCCGGGCGTCCGGGGTTGCGGGGTTAGGAGCGCGGGGGTAAAGGAGGGCTCGGGTCAGTGCCGAGAGCCGCGCGGCCGACAGGGGGCGCCCTATCCCTGCGGAAGCCGGAGTCGAGCGCTCCGCGGGTGTCCCGGGATCCCCGCCACCAATGGTTGGGGGACTTGCAGGGTTCTTTAGGAAGAGAGCGCCCCCTCCTCCGCGGACCTCTTTTCCCGGCCCGGCTCCTTCCTTTTGCTCGTGGAATAATTTCTAGAACCATATTTTCGACGAGAAGCAAAAAGAGAAAGGGAAGTGGACACATACGCACACTCACAGACTGGGTTAACCAGAATATTCTTTAGAGTTTCAATTCCTTACACACCAGAAAGCTGTCTGTCGTTGTTTCTCAGGTTTATCTGTTTGGACGTCTCGTGTGTGTGTGAGTGTGTGTGTGTGTGTGTGTGTTTGAAAAACAAGCAACTCCTCTTTTCAGCGCCAATCTGCACCCGTCTCTCCCAAGTCCTCGGGGAGAGCGGTGAAACTATTCCCAGCCCTGCTCTGGGACCTGGTGAGAGATGCTGGGGATCTGGTCCCTTTGGCTCCCCTGCGCACACCTACGCTATGTGTGCATACACCTCACGACACACCTCCTGGATCCACTGGGCCTGCCTGACCCTCCTGGGAGCTCTCAGCGATGTGCACGGCGTTCGAGGCGACGCAGATCTTGGCTTTGGGGGATCCTGCCCTGGCACTCGCTCTGCGGGTTCATTAACGCCCTCACTAGGAATCGGTGAGACCACCCGCCTTTCGGCGCGAAGGGCGCTGCGAGCGGCTGCATCTTTGGTTCACAGCGGTGCAGGCCCCAGAGACCCCGCCTAGAAGAAGGGGTGGGCAGTTCCCCTGCATTTGCTGCCCCTCCCCGCTGGCCTTGCAGCCTGACCCCCACCCAGTCCTTCCTTTCTCCATACTCAGCTCCGCGCCTGTCGCCTCGCCTCTCTCTTCCGCCACCATTACCCACAACTCTGAGCAGGTGGGCCAGATACCCACTATTTTCTATTTTTTCTCTGTCTCTGAGGTGGAGGGCTCAGGGCTGGATCCTCACGGCCCAGCTGGGTTTTTAGAACCAAGAAAGGGCGTCCACATCCAAACACCTGAAATACCACTCTCCCCCAAAATCAGGGCTCACTGGAGTCTTGGTGGTTGGCCCCGGACAGACAATAATTTGCACCCAGAAGCTAGAGTGAAAATAAAAAGGGAGTGTATAGTTGCTAGGGTTTCTAATTCTTACAAAACAGCCCCTCACGAAAGCGGAGGGGGCAGAGACCCTCCTGAAGTGGATTCCATGTGCCCCATTATTGATTCTTTTATTCCTCTCTCTCCTCCCGCCTCGCGCCCCCCCCCCCCCCCATGCTGCTCTTTCTTCTCCCCCTCCCCCCCCGCCCCCTCCTTCTCCCCCCCCCCCGCATCTCCTGCCCTGTTTGTTTTAGTTACGAAATGCTGTGGGCACCTCGGTTGTGACTGAAAAGTAACCTTGAAACAGGCAGGTCTGAATGGCAGAGACAAATAGCAGGCTCCCAACCGTCGGCTGCAGCCGGCGGGGCCGCGTGCGCCCTGCGCCGGGCGCCGGGACGCTGCTCCTCCCGCCAGCCGGCCGGCCCCTCGGCGGTCGCCGGAGGCCGGGCTCCGAGGAGGCACAAAGCCGAGGCGGCCAGACCAGGCGCCCCGCGCCTTCCGGAGCCGCTCCGGGCCGTAACTGTGACAGGGAGGAGCCTCCCAGGAGCCGCGGCGGGCGAGTTAAAGGTGTGTACACAGTTTTTCTAAATACGGCAGCGCTTTGCAAATTGGCTGTCACCGTCCTGTTGTTTTGACAGGGAATGAGCGCTGAGAAAGAAGAAACTCGGGATAAACACGTCTTTTATAAGACTCTGCAGAGGAGAAAGGGGGCCGGAGGCCGAACGCCCCCTCGGATAGGCGCACCAGGCGCCCGGCGCTATGGCACAGGGCGGGGGGGTCAAAACCCTGAGGCGCTCCCGGGACTGCCTTCCTCCCAGGTCCCTCCTCCCCCGGGGACTCCCCGCGGGCGCGGGAGGAAAGGGGGCTCCACCCGGGAGCGCGCGCCCACTGCCCGCTCGGTGGTGCGGCGCTGCGCGCGGGCGCGGCGGCGGGCAGGTGCGGGCGCCGGCGAGGCTCCCTCTCACCTAGGTGTGAGCTGATTATTCAAATGGGCTGCCCGGGTCTGGGGATTGGAGGCCCGCGCCGGCGCGCCGCGCTATATCACCAGCCGCCCACGTCACTGCGGCACTTGTCCGCTCCGCGGTCCACACCTCCTCCTCCACCTCCTCCTCCTTCTCTCCACCCCCCCACCCGCCCCCGCGCCGCGCGCTTCCCGCCGCCTCCGGGCAGCTCGGCACTGCCAGCCTCGGCCTCCACCGTGCAGCCCGCGAGCGCGCCGGCGGCGGCGACGGGCGCTCCCTGCAGCGGGGCTCGGGGCTCGGCCTCCTCCCGTCCCCGGCCCCCTCCTCCCGAGATTCACCCCTCCCGCCCACTTCCAACTACCGCCTCTGACCGGCCGAAGGAGAGAGAGGGAGTGGAGCCGAGAGAGGGAGCGGGAGAGAGGGAGGGAGGGGACGGTGCCTTGGCTGACTTTTTTTTTTTTTAAAGAGGGTGGGGGTGGGGGGTGATTGCTGGTCGTTTGTTGTGGCTGTTAAATTTTAAACTGCCATGCACTCGGCTTCCAGTATGCTGGGAGCGGTGAAGATGGAAGGGCACGAGCCGTCCGACTGGAGCAGCTACTATGCCGAGCCCGAGGTAGGCACTCGCCTTTTCCAGGGGGAAGCGGGGTGGCGGCGTCCGCTCTTTTCCCCAACCTCGACTGCTTCCCTCGCCGGCACCCGCCCCCCCACCCCTAGCCGCTCTGGGCAGCCGCCTTTTCCACCCTCCTTCGATTCAAATGGGTGTCTTTTTTATACGACACACTGTTAGCCTTGAGATAATATTAACTTTGTGATCAAATATTGACTTGCGGCGCCTCCAAATCCTCTTCGTGGCCGAGCCACGCACTATCCTAACAGAGTTATGTTTGGCAGCGCGCGGCTGGGGAGGGGTGGGAGGTCGGCCGGCGAGGGGGTGGGGAGCTGGAGAGGAGAAGGTGGTTAGGAGTTGGGGGCAGAGGTAGAGGCAAAGAGTCAGAGACTAGGGACAAAGAGGAAGAAAGTTTGTGGCTGCAAAGCCCAGCCGCGTGTAGTTCAGTTCGCGGTCCCCTCCTTATCCTTCCATTCACTGCCTCCGGCTGGCCCCAGACTCTGCGCAGGCACTGGGTTTCGGTTCCCCTGAGGCCAAGGGTGGGGTCTCGGGAGGAAGGCTGAACCGAGAAGGACCCTCTCCGCTTGAGGCCGCCTGGGGCGCCCTACGCGGTGTCCCACAGGTTGCTCGCTAGGGTCGGATGTGGCGTCTCGGCCGGGCCGTGGCGCCGACTCAGTATGCGGCCAGAGAGTTGGGGAGACTCTGGGAAGGGGAGATGCATTTGAGGTGTCTGGCTTGGGGGTGCTCCAGGGCACCCTGTTTTAGAATCTGAGCGAGGCGCAGAAAGACTAGGAACCTGCCGCATGCACAGAGCAGCAGCCCGGTCGCCACCTCCCCAAGGGCGATCACAGCGCGCTCTGGGGAAAAGGGACTCTGTCCCGGCCGGGGCCGGGCAAGGGAAGGATTCTCCAGAGGCCCCCCCCGGAGGCGGGGGCCTGGGCTAGCCCGGTGGGTGGGAGGTCAGGACCGGCTCAAGCCGCGGTGCTAACGCTGTGCGCCTCCCTCCCGGGGCTCTGTCCGCAGGGCTACTCCTCGGTGAGCAACATGAACGCCGGCCTGGGGATGAACGGCATGAACACGTACATGAGTATGTCGGCGGCCGCCATGGGCAGCGGCTCGGGCAACATGAGCGCCGGCTCCATGAACATGTCGTCGTACGTGGGCGCGGGCATGAGCCCGTCCCTGGCCGGCATGTCCCCCGGGGCGGGCGCCATGGCCAGCATGGGCGGCTCGGCCGGGGCGGCTGGCGTGGCGGGCATGGGGCCGCACCTGAGTCCGAGCCTGAGCCCGCTCGGGGGGCAGGCGGCCGGGGCCATGGGCGGCCTGGCCCCCTACGCCAACATGAACTCCATGAGCCCCATGTACGGGCAGGCGGGTCTGAGCCGCGCGCGCGACCCCAAGACGTACCGGCGCAGCTACACGCACGCCAAGCCTCCCTACTCGTACATCTCGCTCATCACCATGGCCATCCAGCAGAGCCCCAACAAGATGCTGACGCTGAGCGAGATCTACCAGTGGATCATGGACCTCTTCCCCTTCTACCGGCAGAACCAGCAGCGCTGGCAGAACTCCATCCGCCACTCGCTCTCCTTCAACGACTGCTTCCTCAAGGTGCCCCGTTCGCCCGACAAGCCCGGCAAGGGCTCCTTCTGGACCCTGCATCCCGACTCGGGCAACATGTTTGAGAACGGCTGCTACTTGCGCCGCCAGAAGCGCTTCAAGTGCGAGAAGCAGCTGGCCCTGAAGGAAGCCGCGGGCGCCACGGGCGGTGGCAAGAAGGCGGCCTCCGGGGCCCAGGCCTCGCAGGGTCAGCTCGGGGAGGCCGCCGGGCCGGCTTCCGAGACTCCGGGGGGCGCCGAGTCGCCCCACTCGAGCTCCTCTCCGTGCCAGGAGCACAAGCGAGGAGGCCTCGGGGAGCTGAAGGCGACCCCGGCCGCGACGCTGAGCCCCCCGGAGCCGGCGCCGTCGCCGGGGCAGCAGCAGCAGGCCGCGGCCCACCTGCTGGGCCCTCCCCATCACCCTGGCCTGCCGCCTGAGGCCCACCTTAAGCCGGAGCACCACTACGCCTTCAACCACCCCTTCTCCATCAACAACCTCATGTCCTCGGAGCAGCAGCACCACCACAGCCACCACCACCACCAGCCCCACAAAATGGACCTCAAGGCCTACGAACAGGTGATGCACTACCCGGGCTACGGTTCCCCCATGCCGGGAAGCCTGGCCATGGGCCCGGTCACGAACAAAGCAGGCCTGGACGCCTCGCCCCTGGCCGCAGACACCTCCTACTACCAGGGGGTGTACTCCCGGCCCATTATGAACTCTTCTTAAGAAGACAGGCGCCCTGCTAGCCTGGGACAAGGACAAGAGAGAGAAGCAGTAGGCTGGAGACTTCAAGGAAGGGGTGTTGGAGACACGCAAGGGAGAAGAAATCCATTACACCCCTCTCCCCAGGACAGCTGTCTCCCTCACTCTCTGCAGCTTTTCCCTCCCTAACAGATGGGCCACACTGATATCTATCATTCTATATAAGGAGGGAAAGGGAAAAAAGATAAAATCAAAAAAAGAAAAAAGCCTTCGGTTTCCACTACTGTGTAGACACCTGCTTCTTTAAGCATCTGCGAATTCTGATTTTCGTTCTTCTTGTTCTCCATTACTGCTGTTGCAGAGAAGTCTTACTTTATTAAAACAAACAAACACAATAACCCCACAAACTTTTGTGACTCAGTGTAAAGCAATGTAGTTTTAACGGAGAACCAGAAAGTTGTACTATTGTATAAAAAGAGAAAAACAAATGATGTAAGGGTCTGTTGTAAATGACCAAGAAAAAGAAACACAGTGCATTCCCATTCTCGACACGGTGACGTGCAGGCCTGGGGTCTGATTAACTTATGGTTTCTGTGTGCTTTATTTATGGCTTATAAATGTGTGTTCTGGCTGCAAGGACCAGAGTTCCACAAATCTATATTAAAGTGTTATTGCCGGTTTTATCCCTTGAATCTTCAAAATGTTTTCCCTTTGTCTGAGTTAAAAAATGAACAGCTCTGGAAATTATTCAAAAATGGAGGGAGGGAGATCCTGGGTGGTTGCAGGTCTTATTTTATTTTGGGGACGGGTGGTGGTTGCTGTTTACCAACATTTTATTATTAAAATTTTTAGACATACTGAAGTTGAACACATTTTACAGAAAACACACCTGTACCCATTGCCCAGATCCTACAGTTATCATTTCACTGTATTTGTTCTATCGCATATCTGTGAATCTATGTACACCTCAACTGGTCGATTCACCTTATTTTTCTAAATGGATTTCAAAGTAAATTTCAGACATTAGTACACTTCTCCTAAACTCTTCAGCAATCACACCATTAAACAGATCTCATTATTGTTTATGGTTACTTTTTGAATTCTGAGTTTATCTTATGTGCAGTGAAACACACAAGTCCTAAGTGGACCACTCCATAGGTTTGATGCCGACGTATCTTTAAAGCCAGGGGAAAAAACCACATATCTTAATTTTCTACCTGGGCCATGTGAAGGTGCGATGTTGACATCTGTTAGGTCCTAGGGCTGGCTTCTCGGAGAAGCCTAACTCTTGCGAGATTTCCAATCACAGGCCTCCCTTCATGTCACTGAGCCCAGAGGGAATTTGCAAATTGCAGGTGCAGGCTTTGCCTTCCTCACTGCTTCTCTGGAACCCCTTCCCCTCCTGTGGAACTGGAGCTCTGCCTGGATCCTATAGCCGCAGGCCTCTGTCTACACTTCGGGACCCTGCCACACCCTCCTCCTTCACTTCAGGGTTTCGCACAACCTTGGTAGATCTAGCTGTAGCCCAGGAGTAAGTGAGGCTCCTGGGACCACCCCTTCTGACACTCAGTCTGGAGGAACAGTTAGAATGCTTTCTCCTGTAATTGGGATCGATCAGGTTGATGATCCAAATCTCCTTGTAAAAATAAGGCTTATTTGGGGATGAGGAGGAGGTAAGGGGGTGTCTTGCACGCTGGCCAGGTGGTGGTGGCTGGTGGTGAGGTCTCAAGTTCTGCAGACTTGCTCCCTTCTCCCTTCCCCCAACACCGAAGTCCTTGCACTGCCTCCTGTTAGCCCAGGTTGGCAAGCCAGGGCTGCAGACCGAGGGGATGAGGGGGTATTTTGTGGGCTTTAAAGGAAAATCCAAAAGTGTAAAGAGAGACCCAGAATAAATTTTTACAGATCGTGCTGTCTCTCCCCACAGACGGCCTAACCGCTCTAAATCGGTGGCCAGCCGCACAGGAAACCCTGGAAGCGAAGCCGGCCCGGGTGCGCAAAGGGTGCTCGGCTTTTGCTTTGCCGGGGGCATCTGCCGGCCTGTAAGCTGGCCGAGTGAGGGCAGGAGCCACTGTCCTCCTGGGCCCCACACACTTGGGGCCCTTCGCGTGCAGCTAGCTTTCGGTGGATAAGAACCTCGGCAGCCTCCGAGGCCAGGACTTTTTGCCTCAGGTTCCTAAATCCAGGCTTCTGTTTCCGGGACTAGATCTTGGGCTTCTCGACCTGGAGTGTCCCAGCTTCGCCCCAAGCCTGGAGACCGCCTCTCTGTGCGCCCTCTGCCACCTTGCGTGGTCTCTGTCCCCTCAACCCTGGTCTTCCCACGCGCTTGAGGGGGGTTTGCCCTCGCCTCCGCCTCCTGCCTCCAAATCCCTTTTTTAAAATGCCACATTGTCCCGAAGAACACAAGGAAGAGAAATTGGGGCGGGGTGGGGGTTGGGGGAATCCGGAGGCCGCAGCCAGCAATCAGGGCCCGTCTCTCCCCCTGGCAAGGACACACACGTCGTGAGCCCAGCCTGAAATGTGTTTCATTATCACATAAAAGGCTCCCGTGGCGAAGGAGCCGAGAGGCAGGGCCGGGGGCCGAGTGGGGGACAATGGAGGCAGAAAGCGCTGCCCTAACCTGCTATGTTTCCTATCGCACGCCCATTGTGCGAGGGTCGTTTTAAACTACTTAGCGCGCCCCCCTCCACTGATCCCGGCCGATAAGATATAGTTCTGTCCGAATACATAAAAAGGATGTCGGGGAGCGGGGCGCTTTCGGGGGCTTTTCGGCGGCGCTTCTTGTGTCTTTCACACACCCCTCACCCTCCGTCCTCAGCCCCTCCCCCTGCCCCGGCTCCCAGCTTACTAGCTCCGGCTCGCTCTCCGCCCGCCTGCCCGACTCTAAGGATTGTAGGGTGCAGCGTTTCTTTTTTCCTTTCTCTCTCTCTCTCTCTTCCTTTTCCCCGCGCTGTCCGCGCGCCGGTTTAAGCAACCGTGATCTGTGAATAAACAAAGTCAGTAAACAACCGAAAAAAACATTCTAGATCCGAATTCCAGGAGGGTAAACTTTCCATGCCACGTCACACTTCAGCAAATTTGCACAGATATTATATTGCCTCCCCCCTCCTTTATTCTTCTTCTTTTTTTTTTTTTTTTTTTTTTTGCCAGGATCCCATTGTACTTAACTGAATTTTATAACGCTGATCGATATCTTGGTAAAATATTCATTTTTAAACTAGCGGGCAGTGAAGTCTTTGCTTTGTGTGCTAAAGTCAACAGTCGCTGGTTCGAGCTCAAATAAATGCGGGGATGCCTCGGCTCGGAGCAGTCGGCCGCCTCCCTCCGCGCGCTGGACGCTCCGCCGCCGGCCGCCCGCAGGTAGGGAGTGCGTCCGCTCAAGGGCCGCGCCCGGTCCCTCGGGCTGCTCCTGTCCGCGCGCCTCCCCTCCCCCGGCCAGTCCGGCTCCGCT
The DNA here is from genome assembly GCF_021613505.1 of Equus quagga. Classification (NCBI taxonomy): domain Eukaryota; kingdom Metazoa; phylum Chordata; class Mammalia; order Perissodactyla; family Equidae; genus Equus; species Equus quagga. Next base: position 65,218,031 of record NC_060278.1, read on the forward strand.
CCGAGGGCTTCGGTGCCTAGACGCGGGCAGAGGAGGGAGGGAAGTTGGTGAAGACCCTGGGCTTTGGGAGGTGGCCTTTTGTGCGGGCGATTTCTGAGAAGGCACAGCGTGGGAAGACGAGGGGTCGAGGAGGCACAAACTCAGACTGAATCTGGGCTCTGAGCACAGTTGGAGAGTTCGGTGGGGCCCCTAAGCTACTGGAAGCCAAGACAGGCCCCTGCAGCCCTCCGAGCTGGGGATTGGATCCCAGGGCCGCGGGTTTCCCAAAGACAGTGGGGAGGTGGAGGGTGGGGGAACGCCCTTGGCCTCAGAGTCTGGAGTGCGGGTCAGCGGGAAACGGCGTGCTGATACCGGGCGGCTTCAGAGGCAGAGCCCGGAGCGTGGGTTCGGAGGCCAGTCTCAGCGGTCCCCAGGACGCCCGCAGGCCCGGGCAGCGCTGCGGCGGGCGCCCCTCGGGGGCAGGAGAGGGGCAGCGCCTCGTGGAGAAGCGAGGGAACTTTTCATTCTCACCGCAACAGGCGGCTTTTAGCCATTCTGTACAGGCGCGCCTGGCTGCAGGCAGGTTCGGGAGGTTCTGGGGTTACAGGCTGGGTCCGGTAGGAAGAGACAGAAAGCGGCCAGGGGCCGTTTATCACCCCGGTCTCGCCGCGTTGGCCCGGAGCAGGGCGCGCCGCGGTGTCGGAGGACGTGAGTTTGGAGGACTGAACAGAGCCGACCTCATCCTTCCGCCGCCTGCAGGAAGGCGCCGGCTCGGAAAACTAGTAGTTGCACGCTGCTAGTTGAAACTGCAGGACCCCCGGCTTCTGAGGGAAGGGTTCGAAAAAGGTATCTTTCCTCTGAGGTTTCCCAGGTGCCCCACCCCCCGAAATCTGCATCCCCACTGGGGATTTCCCTCTACAGGCTGGATAACTGGCCTTATGAGAGGCCCGCGTCCGCCGGGTCATTCTGGGTATTTTGCCAGGCAGGGAGATGCGGCTAAGTACGCGGCTCGAAATTGCCTGCCACCACAACTGGAAAGCTATTCCCATCTGTGCCACAGTCACCAGATCTCGAACCCAAAGGGCAGAAATCGGTCCCGGTGATTGACAGGGTCAGTTATATGGGCACCTCCAGGTGTAAAGACCCTGGGCGCCCTCTCCCCTCCTTCGCTGGCGCCCCCGGCCGCGCGCCTTTGTCCACCGCGCCCAAGGCCGGCTGAGGAGCGCGCCCGACGCCCTCCGAGCCCGGGCTCCGGCTCGCGTGGCTGGTTATCTTCCCTGAACAAGATGGAACACCTGCAGGACACACGGCGAGGCTAATCGTTTTTAAATAATTAATACCTCCCCGTTCCGCTGGTAATGCGCGGCCTCGAATCCGTCAATTACTTGTCATTAGACCAGTGTCACCCCACAGCCTTCCCTCGGGCCTTTGATGGCGCCGTCACCTACTCTAGCCCACTCCCCAGCACAATTAAAAGGTGCCCGGCCTTTGAAAGCTGGGTGGGAGTAGCTGCGGCCCTTAAATCAGCGCGAGTTTTGAAAGACCCACGCTGAAAAGATGTTATCTTCCAAATGGCCAATTTAAACGCCTGATCTTTATCGCCCGCCTTCTCTGGCTTTATAAAAAGAAGCTGGTCCTCAGTGCTTGGGGGTCCTTTTACTGTGGGGGTGGGGCGAGGAGAAGGAAGAGAGAAGGTTTAATAGAGCATAGGGGCACGTGTTTGCTCAAGAAGGCACCTGAAGGTACCTCCGGTAACTGGTTTTCTCATCCTTCTGAGCATGGGGGTCTGGAGTTCTTCTGGGCTTAGGAGGGGCGCCTCTCTAAGACAAGATCTTGAATGTGTAGACCAGAACTGTCCAGGGAAACTGGCAGGGCCTTTTCTGGTGGTGAATCTGCACCCTGCAAGAGGCCGCGAGCAAAGGGAACCTTCTCTGGGTCCCCCAGTCACCACAACCCCGGTGTTGCAGAACAGCAAGTGCCAGCTAATGCCCACAGACTTGTCGGCACCAAGTCCTCGACACACACCTTAGCACCACCAGCCCCAATTCGCTGTCTCTGCTGTAGCAAAACAGCAAGATTTGAGACCCTCAATGTGTGTCCTGGGTCAGGGACACCTGGACACCAACCCTGGCGGCAGCACCATGGCAACCAAGGCCAGCCAAGGGTTGGTGAGTGAAATTTTAAAAAGACAAGAAAAAAACTCCCCAAAAGTTTGCAACTCGATTTAATTGATTTAATTACACTTCTGCTTCTTCCTTCACCATCAAATGTTCTTTTTATGGTAAATAAATATCTGAGAGTCTCAGAGCTTTAAATGCCCCCTTTTGAGCAAAAACAACGTGCTGTACTACCACCCTCCTTGAGTGCAAAGACATCTCTCTTCTCAGCTTTACAGCAGGCTGAGGTCACAAAGTTCTTATAGCCTCTACCCCCAGGACTGGTTTTCCTCTGAGAAGAGGAGAAAAGAAAACATGAGGATGGAGAAAAAAATTATGGGGCCAGCGGGAGAAACGATTTTAAAAATGAATGGAGAAAGGCTGACCGGAAGGTGCTGGTGTGTCCCCCCTACACACACACTGCCCCGCCTGGGGTTCCGGGCTGCTCTTTAGGCCTTCAGCCCAGACTCACACCCTCTCTGGGGCACGCCACACTGATTGGGATTCTTTTTGCTGAGATGCACGGGACGTGGGCAGGAGGCTACAGGCAGCTCCAGAGACCAGCAAACAGACATTGCACGGAATAGATGCGTGTCCCCAGTGGCGCACAGCAGGGGCCCCAGCTCCTGGTGGGCTTCTCCCTTTGACAAAACTCCCAGGGAGCACTCTACCCACCCCCAGCACACCAGGGGTTGCCTCGGGAAGCCTAAATCCTGGGGCATCTTCCCCATTCTGTTCAAAGCCTTCCTGCCCACTCTCTTATCCTTTTTCTCCTTTCTTCTTTAAAACAATCATGTGTGTCCCCCCTTGCCCCCTCCCGCTATTGTGTTTGTTGATGACCTAACACGCTCACACCAAAAGCCACACACAGAAAACCAACAACGTGGGATGGGAGGAGAGACCAATTATGATTGAGGCTAACAAGCGGGGAACACCCAAGTTGAGGCCGGCTGTCTCCTGGGAGACTGATGGAGGCTTCTTTTACAAGCTGTCATTCCAGCGTGGTCCCTATTGCCAGACTGGAGGTGATTCCTATTCTCCCTTCCCCCTCAGCTCCGGCACCCTTGCAGACTGTTCCAGATTCTTTGTACATCCTCTGCAGAAGAAGCTGCCCCAAAGTTCCTCTCGTGGACAGATAGAGAGGGCAGGGGTGTGTTACAAGCACATCTTCACAACAGTATGCTTCTTTTTCACATTAGCGGCTGTTCCTCAGAGCTCCAAGCTCACTGCCAATGAGACATGGACTGGTCAGATGTCACTGTCACCCCCCTTCCCAGGTTCCTATAAAAGACATTGACTTACCCTTTACACCTCTCTCAAAAGAAGGGGGTATTTTACTGCCAGATACCACAACCGATAGCTGGGAGTGCTGAAAGAAGCAACACAAATTAAGTTACATTCATTCACGGCAAACTAGAGGTCTCAGGTTCTCATTAGGGCAAGGGCTTGGAGTTTAACTCTCTCCTGAAGCTAATTGCAGGCAGTAATACTCCCTGTGCTGCCAGGAGACCATGCCAGCAATGCCATATTTATTTAACTTATACACATCAAATTAACTGAGAGGGAAAATTTCAGAATCACAAACATACGTGTGTGAGGGAGAAATACTGGAGTGTTATTCACATTAAAACTTTGGAAGGAGAACTGTTTGCTGTTTTCTAGTTCGACTTGCTTAAGCTGTTCCACTTCTGCTTGTTTAAATGGTAGACGACTAGATTTTCTGCATAGGTAAATCAGCTTGTCCATTGTTTCATTTATTTGAAAAGAATAAAACGTAGGTTTCAAGGATAAGCAGGAGTGTTTTTGGACTAGGGTTGGTTGGTAATGACCCCAGGGAATTTTGATTGCATGCATGTCAATTTTGACTTGCTATTTCATTAGAAATATGATCTCAAATCATTATTCCTTGTCTTTTCACAAAGCAGACATAATTATACAATGGATTTTATTGGGAAAATTTTGCTCGCATAAAGAAAAGCATACAGCGCCTAATGTGAAAACACAAATGTTAAAAGTGCATTACTTGAAAGTAGAAAAATATGATCTTGGGAAGTGATTGGAGAAGGGGCCTCGGGAGGAGCTAAGGCATGAAGTGGGTGGCTGGAGAACTGGAGAATGGAAATGATAATTATATGACATTTTCTGGGAGGGAACAGGGTGAAGCGTCAGCCAGGGCAGGACTTGAGTCATAGGGAACTCTGTATGGAGGCCTCAGACATCTTTAGCAAAGAAATCAGGATGTCCACATGTGTGCGCTCTGCTATAAAATGTATGACCCACTCTGCTTGCCTTACTTTCTAAATCCCAACCTAAGAAATTTAAAATAAAGGAGGCCAATTCCTCCATATATATTCCATTTAGTCTGTGATTCTGAGCTATGTTAAACTGAGCTGTTCACACACAGACAGAAGTTGTAACTTCAACTACGTGGCGACTGAGAAAACTTACCCTCCACCCAGAAAAGTGAGTCTGTTTCTTGGAAAAATTTGCCCTTCTTTCTACCATCTTAGTGTTCCTCATCTCCCACCCGCCAGATAGGCCCCTCCCTCTCTTTTCTTTATCACAACTGTATTCAATTCAACCACCACTGAGTGGGGTTCCCTATGTGCCAGGCCCTGTGAGGGGTTCTTCATGGACATGACCTCCTCGTTGAAGCTTCCCAACACCCCCCATAAATGTCAGAATTTATGGGTGATGGGCCTGGGCCCGAGAGAAACTAGGGAACCTGCTCTAATTTCAGAACTCAGCATTGAACTTAAGTCTTTCAACCATGCTTTCAGCTTCTCTCGGCTTCATATGGCCCTGGGCACAGACCTCTCCAATTCCAATGCAGTAGGAACTGCCTTTGCCAGAATCCTCGAGTTTTCCAAGTGAGCTGCTGTTGGTGGAGGGGGAAGCCTGCAATGTTAGCAGAAGGCTGGAGAGAAATGGGAAAATCTCAAGAAGAGTAGGGGGGGAGGGTCCTTCTTGGAAGGATGGCAGAGACCCCACCCGCTGTCCTAGAAGGGGTTAGGATGGGTCATATCTGGGATCGGGCTGGATTCTTATTTTCTCTTTTGGAACAACACAGTTAGAATTTCCAGAGCTGGCCAGAGGTTCAGTCAGGCCTGGGGCTGACTCCTCCCCACTGAAGCTTCAGGGGCCAGCTGGCTAATGCTGGAAGGAGGTGACTGGGAGAGAATGAGCAGCTAGATGGCTCTTGCATTGTGATTCGAGAGAGAAAATGCCCGAGAAGAGAAAAATGTCGGGGGTAGAAACAATGCCTTGACATGGGCTTAAAACAATCCACATAGCCGAATTATTTCTTGTGATGCAGCCTGTCAGCCTTGTTGCTTAATGGGGATTCTGGAGCAGGAGCCAGGAGTTTCCCTGAGAGAGTCTTGCCTCTGACCTCCCCCTGACCTGCACCTGGTGGCCTGAAGCACAGGTGACAGCACAGCTGGAATTCACCTACCGCCCACAGCTGGGCTCCTTGCCCCCACCCCAGCTGCAGGAACAGCAAGGTGCCAGCCCCCACAGCTCGCCTCCCTCCACCTATATACAAATGCAGATCTGGATAAACACCTGCTGGAGCTTTGCCCTTGAAGAGGATGCTGGCCGAGGAAGACTGGCCTGCCTCCATCACAGAGGGAAGATGTGGCCCAGCACTCAGCAGGCCTGCAGTCTGGGAGAAGAGTGCCATCCCAGCTGAGTGCTCACTGCTAAGCTACACACGAGCACATGGACGTGCAAACAAATGATTGCTGACACTTGCTTGCACCAGGCTCTGGGGCCATTTGGCCCTGGGACTGAGCGCTGGCCCTCCTGATAACAGGGATTCAGACTTGGTGTGGAGGTCCCCTTTTCAACATACTGGAAGATACGTTCCCTGGACTGTCCGTTTTTATTGGTGTGGGATTTCCTGCAGACTTATTAGCATCTCCCATTTTGGGATTTTGGGGGAGGCTCTGGACAACTAAAGGCCAGCTCCACCCACGATGATGTCTAGGGCACGCTCTCAGATGGGATGGAGTTCTGGATTAAACCATACTCCCCACTCCAAACTGGACAATGGAGGCATTAGACTAAGGTGGGGAGAATGCCTCCAGAATGCCACAGTTACCCACACTCAGATTAGGTGCTGGGCCGTCTAAAGACTGCAAGAGAAGGGGAGAATGCAATCTTAGGACCGTTTATGGGGGCAAGTTGGGGGCAGGTATGCAATCTATATTTTGTTCACTCTGCATTTTAATTACCACTTTCCTCCCACCAGCAGAGTTTGCCAATTAAAGGCCAATCTCTCTTGATTTCTTTGCTTTAAAAGGACATTTCGATTCACCCAGGCAGACAATGAAATCCCCCTCTGGCCTCTCCCTTCCCAGAGCTCAGGAACAAGCTGCCTCCCTATCTCCTTCCGGCATCGAGCAGTGGGAAGGAGCTGATCTCAGGTGCTAACCTGCAGTTATCAGAATGCCAGACTCATTTAGGGAGCTCAACTGCAGAACCGAGGCGATCCTTTCATTGATTGTGGAAAGTGCTGTTTAGATTTTGCTTCTGCTCAGTAAACAACTAAAAGTAACTGAGGGATTTCTCCCTTGCATTCAGCGCTCTCTCTTTCTCTCTCTCTTTCTCTCTCACACACACACACACACACACACACACACACATCCTTCCTTCCCTCCCTCAGGCTCCTATTAATCACGAAGGGTCAGTGAGACCGTGGTCTGTTTCTAACGCCCTCGGCTAACCTCCCCCCACGCCCGCGCCCCCCAGCAGCCGCGTCTTTTGGGGGCGCTACGCCTTCCAGGGAGGACTCACATCTCCCGCAAAGGACATAGCCTCCCAAGTTCCTAAATCTGTAAGGAAAGCTCCTGAGAAATGGTTGTCCTTTTGGGCCACCTCTGAAAGTCCCCACCTGGCTAAAACACAGGCCAAGGGCTTTTCCGGGCCGTCCGCCCCAGCCCCTGCCAGCGCCCTGGCCACCGGGACGCCTGGCGGCTGAGCCCGCGGGCCGGGCCGGGGCTGGGGCGGCGCTCGCCGGCTCTGGACGCGGCCGCTCGCGCCCCGAGACAGGTCTCTTCGGAGGTAAAAGCGAATTAAATTGGCAAACTTACTCCGATGATCACACTTTTAAGATTCTTAGCAAGATCCCCATTTACGTATAGTAAAAGGAGAAGACGGTTCCCAGGGTCCATAATTTGCGGGTCTGTGAAGAGACCGCCTGTTTTAATCAGGTCCCCTCCTTTAGCTTTCTCTCTCGAAATAGGTTCGCCCTGAAGTGATCGTCTCGAACGTGCAGGTTCTGCCATCTGTTTGTGTGAAATAAATAGAAAGACATAAGTGCCAGTCACCCACAATATAAAAGATTAGTACAAATCCTAAACAATGATTATTTAAAATTCAATTTAAAAAGTCAAATTATAAAGAAGAGTTTTCCTGAACACTTTCGACGCAATCAGCCTGTAATGAGTATATTTTCAAAAAATTAAGAAGTTTCTTTTTCAAAGCCTGTATTATTTCAAATGGAATTCTCTTGTTTGCTTAAACACTTTTCACATGATAAAAAATATTTTTCAAATTAGATCACCTCAACTTAAAATACAGTTCTCCAATATCAGCCAGCCTCAAGCAAGAACGTTTTTTATGTCTCACAAATCTAATTTTTGGATCCATTCTTCCCAAGATGCCAAATCTCTACTATCTTTTAATTTCTTAAATAGCTACTTCTGTCCATGAGCTCTGCAGGGTAAAAAAAATCCTATAAAATAAAACAAACATTGTAATTTATAAATTCTTAGGATTTCAAATGGAAATCTCGTTCACAGTATCGAGTATTCCACAGTAATGGACGTTAAGGAAATGAATATTCTTTTTTAATGAGGGATAATTCCTGACACTACATAACTTTTATTATATGAGGTACACTTGGACAAACCAACAAAGCGTATCATTTCTTTGCTCGTTCCCTCTTCCAGTACAATTTATAATGGAGTATAAATGCATTGGGGACTTGATGTATTTATTATGTGCCAACCTATCTGTATATTTGATGGACTTCAACTATATCTTTGCACAGTGTGCAGTCCATGCTGTGTCCTGAGGAAAGGAAAGAAGAACATATCGCCATCCTCGTGGCTCGGTCTTTGGTGCAGCTGTTCACAGGCAGCTCACAGCATCCTCACTCCATTGTTATTGACAGTGCTATTTTGTTAAATAGCAGCTTTGATATGATGAAACCTAATTATCCAATTTCACTTCATATTTTCCTCTAAATTAATGTGTTTTATAAAGTAGCTCAATGGTGTTAATTAAACCTCTACTTACAAAGACGATTTCTTTGTATTTCTCAATGTTTGTCTTTCTAGATATGAAACATATTAAAAAATGTTTTTGAGGGAAATGAACATACTGATCATTTTTTGGACCATTTAAAACTTTTAATAAAATATAGAACATGTTTCTTGGTAAAAATAGAATAGATTCTATGTAGAATAAGAATTTATTTTCTTTCCCCCTTTCCTGTGTGCAATGTTTGTGCAGGTTTCCCCACACCTGGGAGTAGTTTAGATATTTTTTAATAGTTCATCACCTCTGGAGCCCAGGCAAAGTCGAGATAAGTTTTGAAAAATAATTCAGGAGAAACCTGCAGGTATTATTGGGACACAGGATGGAACCTCCCACGGCACTGTGAGACAAGCGACATTGTTTGGTGCAAGGGGTGAAAAACACGACCTAACAGTGTTTACATGTGTATTCAGCCATGAAATTGAATATTATCAAAGTTGAAAAAATGCAAATCAAATTAAAACCAGAGAAAATTGTCTTTGGAATTACAGCGGCCTGGAGCCCCCAAGTGTTTGCTTAAATTGAAGCATTTAGAAAATGAAAAACCTCTAAATTGCCCCCCTCTATTACCCGCTCCCCCACCCCAGCTAGGTGGAAATTTGTTTCTTAATTCTGCTAGAGTTGTATCCAGGCTCAGGCATCAAACACGCGCCCTAGGCATCAATCACTTTGGAATATAACTTTTTCTTAAAAATTAAATGTCTCCCTTTACCTAAGTCTTACTAAAGTCGGACCTGTTTCAGAAACCGAGCGGCAGCCGCTTGCTTCATCCCGAAATGAGCCCCAAGCCGCTTGCTGCTGCACTCGCTTGTGCTCCCCGCGGAGACCCTCTGTCTGCCGAAGCCGCAGCCACCCAGGCGGCGCGCTCGAGCCCCCGCCGCCTGCTCGGCCCCCAGCCCGGGGTGGGCGCAGCCCCGGCCGCTCCGCCCCGCAGGGGCGCGTGTCGGCCGGCTGGGGCAGCTGAGCCTCCCGGCGCGTCGTCGGGCTTTCCCATGTCGGCCAGCACAGGCGGCGGAGACGCGCGAAACTCGGAGAGGCGGCGGCGCGCCGTGGGGGGCTCCACCTCGCCCCCTCCCATGCTCACTACGCTAACTTTCCAGGGTCTTAGTGGAGGAGGCCCAAAAAGGGAAATGCCAGATAAATATTCTTTAGAGAGAAAGAAAAAAAACTTAAAAAGCAATAGGTAGAGGAAAGGTCATTCTCGCCTTTTTCCAAGTTCTAAAGCGCAGGGAAGCGACCCTAGGCGGCCAACCCACCGGACGGGGCCAATCCCACCCCCGTCACCTGCGCGCTGCAAACTTTATTCCACTCTCTCCCCTCCCTCGTCTCCCTCCCGCCTCGGAGCAAACAAGGGCGCCCGGGTGGTCCCGCAGATGCCAAGGCGTCACGTTGGGAGAGAGCCCGCACTGCCCGGAGGCGGCGACAGCAGGACATACGGGTGGACCGGCCTGGCGGCGCTCTGAGCGGACCTGGCCTGCCGTCAGGAGTGGGAGCAGGACCCAGCTGGGGTGGGAGCCCGACCGAGGCGGCCACGCCCACCAGCCTTAACTGGGACTGTGGGGGGCGCTGGGGAAGCCAGCAATAGCTAGGATGTGCTGGTGTGGCCTTGGAACAACTTGCATCTCATTCGGTGACCTCTGAGGATTTTCATATCGCCCCGCAGCCTGCCCTTCCTCCCGTTCTAAAACCCATCCACCCTATCCCATCCCAAGAGCTGGGTGTCAGGCCCGGATCTCCCAGGGCGGTCTGGCTTTTTCTCCTCCAGGGAGGGAAGACAATGGGTGGCCTCTGTGTCACTTGGTCCACCCTCCTGGCCTCCTCCTCAGTGCTCGTAGATTTGAGGGACAGCCCCTGTTTCCAGAAACGCAGTATCTTGCGTCCAGCCAACCCGGATCGGGGCAGGGAGAGGAGTAGCGGAAGCCGATTTTTATTTGAAACCTGCCCCTGTATTTCCTTTCCAGGAACCCCTGGATCAAGACCAGCTCAACTGTGGCTGGGAAAACAGACCCACGTTCCCCAGAGTTTTTAACTTGCCCATTAGCTGTGGTCGTGTTTTGGAGATTGGGAACCCTATTTCCAAGGCGAGTTGTGAGGGGCATGTTTATATTTATTTCAAAAACAAGCAAAGGAAATAGCAGTCAATTAAAATGAAATATTTTTATTTGCCTCGCACGTTGTCAGTGATTTGCCCCCGGGGATCCACAATTTTCCCAAGCCTGTTAACTGGTGACAATGAATGAGTGTCTCGTGTAATTTAATTTTCCTGTCACACTAAATAGAGCTACATTGTAAACCTTAGATCTAGTCTCACTGATAGGATCGCCTTGTTTTGCCATTTGCACCATAAAGACCCCCAAAAGGGACACTGTATTGTGACCTCTACTCTTGAATTATTCAAGAACTTAATGACTTTTTCCATTTTAAGAAGGGAACTAATTGCCATTGATGTAAAGCGTGTGACCTTCTCTGGCGCCCACTATGAGAATGTAGCCATCTCTGTGTGGATACAGGAGCTGCAGAGGCACAAACCAAGAGAAAGACGGAAACAGAAATGAGCTGCACACACACTGGAATCGACGTATTAATTCATTCCACCCCAAGCCATGATGTATATTTCTACAAACTTGTCTTACTTGACCTAAAATCTGTATAAAATCTCACATCAACTCAGGCCTGTTTTGGGGGCATGACATAACTTTTTAGTTAGGAAAGGAACACAAAATATTGAAATTCAGTATTTCTTCATTAATGTGAAATTACTTTGTGTAATGTCAAGCAAAATATCTAATAATCTGCTCGCCGCCTTCTCTTTTTTTGGCTTTTCTTTACTTTTTTACTCAACAGGAAAAAGAAACACAACTGTAGAGAAATGGCATCTCAGTCTTTGCTGTTCGAATGTCTTGAGTTTCCAGAAAAGCCACCATTGAAATTCTTCAGTACCAGAATTCTCACTCTTCAAATTACTTGAAAATGGATGCTTATCTTTCCTCAGAGTGAAAAGACTCCCAGGGTACTTGCTACTGTCCTTTCTCTCTTTCCCTGGCCCCTGGAAGAAGGAGAAAGGAAAGAAAAATGGGCTTCTAGCAAAGTTCTTTGGCTTCGTAAATTCACCTGTCAGTGTACAAAGGTGCTCTGAGGCTTTTCCTGATTTTCTTAAGTCCACAGCCAATGGTAACCGTTTTAAAAGTGTGAGAGGATTGGGAAAGAAAAGCACTTTCCTGTGCTGGGCTCCACATACTTCTTTTGAACATTTAAGTGATGCTTGAGACATGAAATCGTCATTTCTGCAGAGAACAGACAGTTCCTTTCAAATGACACTCTCAGCAAACACCCTGGCTTCACTGAGAATGAACATCCTCTGTTAGGCTGTGAGTCCTCATCTCTGTCTGGTAGCATTTCTAGAAAAGAAGATAAAGTACATTTGAACCCTAACTGTATTCTAAAGAGTCCCACCTTATACCCACATGTTTGACACAATTGCCACTGTTGCAGCTGGAGTCACTTGCAGAACAGAATGCCCAACCCTCCATCCATGGAAGCATAGTACGTGCTATTTTAAAGGAGGTTGTCATAAACCCGTCATGACCTAATTTGGTAACAGAGCAACTGTTTTCATGTTTCTTTCAAAGAAACCTGTGTCCCTCCTTGGTATTTGATGCTCTTTGTGTAGAATAGCATGACAGAAAAAATTGGATAAAAACACATAGTTCTTAGTGTTAAATAATAAGGATATACTTAAGAAACATATTTGAAAACATTTTCATGTCACGAAAAGTTGGAACGCGTGTGGAATGAGTGGGGATCCATCTTCTTGCGTGTTTCCTGTGATAAAAGCAGCATTTTATGGATGAAATGTTAATTTAGTTTTAGAGACTTTTCACTTAGTTCTCCACATTTAAAATGTTTTCAACCACTTGATGTGGACTACAGAACATAGAAGAAACTGTATGTGCCTCTCACAGCATGGCTATACTCTCTCTAGCATTCTATGGTATTATCAGCCAGGCATTTTTCCATGGTGACAGTATGCATTCAAAATGAAAATTTCATTCACCTTTCAAACTGTCACCATGGATAATAAGTTATGGTTATTTTTCTTTTCATCTTAAAAAATAACTCTCTTGATCTAGGACCACTCGAAGGACATTTTGAGTGCTGTGGAAAGTTTGTGGCGTCTTTAAAGGCAAAGCAAAGCCCTCTCTTGACCCATTTCTAGCTCTCACCCTCTTCTGAAAGGATTTGTGTTGACAATTCAGAGAGCCAGAATGAGGAATTTTATCTTCACTGCGCTTGAGTGGATGGTTCTAGAAGGGTGTGCAAGAGATTCTGATTAGAGCCCTGTTTCATCCAGTTCCCATCCCAGCTCTCTCCACCCTCCAAAAAATAAATAAATAAACAACTGTGAAAAGTATTCCCATTTGGCCTTTATGAAAGGGCAAACTATCCCATGGGGCAGGGATGACATGTCAGTTCTCCCTCTGTAAAATGAGTCCCTTATTTCTCCATCAGGCCTGGTGTGAAAGGACGCACCCGGGCTTTGCAGTTGTGTCTTTTGGTATTGATGGAGATCAAGAACACTCTGCACTTTGGTTATTTTTAAAGATGCTGTGCGCCTTTAGGGAAGAATGAAGCAATTTTCGAGAGGAAAGTAAGCTTAGCATACCCAGGTGGATAAACATTATCAGGCCAACTTGTACTTACTCATATATAATTCCTTCAGTTTTCCAGGTTCTCGGAGGTAGTCGACACTGCAGTAAGCCAACAGTTTCTTAGTCCATTACTTTATCCCCAGCCAAGAAGACCAATAGGTGCATATTTTCACTCTCATTCCTGAATTCATTCACACCCTTTGTCTCCTTCTTTAAAGATTTTGAACTGCTGATATACGTTTTTAAAAATGCCAGCACTAACAAAAGTTGACGATAACTTTCCATCTTATTCTGTTTATCTGAATGCATACACCTAAATATATTTACTGGACTTCTGACTGTCCATTTTTCTTCCGTGGGAAATGACATAAAGATACCTCAACTTTGACATAATTACTAAAAATACTTTTTAAAAAACCTCAATTTCTTCTGTTTAGTGAATATTTATTTTATGAACATGGGTTGCAGTCTGACTCTGTGTCAGCATTCTGCTTATGCATGGAATGGTGTCCCTGACTAAGAAGATGGTTCTAATGTCTCTCAACAATGACATTTCCCAGCATGAGCAAATGTGTCTGTGGAAGTAGAAACACCCTTTTCTGGCGTGTTCTCTTCCCTCATGGAGTGCAGGGGGTACAGAACTCCTAAAGGATTTTCTGTGTGATGGATGAAGCTGATGTGTTATCGTACTGGTTCTCTAGGATGCTAATTAAGTGTTTAAATCATGGAGTAATTAAACCATGGATAAAACATACCTTGAGTTCACTGAGGCTGATGCTCTAAGCATAGGAGGTGTCAATTTTGTCATGAGGAATACAGGGACTTTTCAAAACATGCCATCAGGATATAGTTCAATTTTCCAACAAAATTCTAATGACTGCCTAACTCTTCTTGACTGCATTCTTATGTTTTCTCTAAATTTGCTTATTCACAGCTGCTGGAACAAAAAGATGAGATGGAGGCAGGACATTTGTTTTCCTAAGGCCCCATGTGACTGAAAGTGCATGAGCTTCTCTCCACGCTGACCCTTGACCATCACGAGTGTCCCAAAAGGGCATACCCCTGCTGCCAGATTGCTCCTGGATGCTTTCCTCAGAGTTTCCTATGAATATTAACTGAGGAATGAGACACAAAAGCAGCCCGTTAACAGAGACGCGATGGTCCCCGTCCAGATGTGTGCTGGGCGAGAACATGGAGTTCTCAGGATAAGGAAAGAGGGCGCATAAGAGTTGAGATGCGCAGACTTGGACCAAACCACCAGGCCACCAACTATTAGAATTTGTCAACACAAAGACATTTAAATATAAAAGTGTTGACTTGTCCTGCTGGACAAATTGAGGTTGTAACAGTTACATTGCCCAAGTGGACATTTAACCTCCCCTGAAGTTACCAAAGCTTACCATGAATGAATAATGGTGAATGGTGAATTCTTATGAATCTCTCAACTAAGAGTAAGCAACTGGCCTAAGACATCATTACTTTTCAATGATGAGGAAAAGTCCACTAATTCAGAGTGATTGTTTGGGGCAGAAGATGATCCAGTACCCACCCTTTGTAGGGCTTTCTTTGCTGGCTGATAAAACATGGGAGATGAGCCCCTGCCTCATGGAAAGGAGAGTAGTGGCCGACGTTTAAACGGCTGTGAGCCCCCGAATGGGCAGAGCAGGCTCCCTTTTCCCCCAAGGAGCCCTGAACGTAACAGGACACGAACAGCCCAAGGCACACCCACCAATGCCTCTGCCATCTGCCCACATTGGCACACATGTGCAGTGCTGACTGACATTCCAAAAGGAAGGGAGTCCCCAGGACCAGCATGGCCAGCATGCAGAGAGCGGTACTGTTCTGAGTACCATTCCTCATTCTTGGGGTGAGGAAGAGGCTAAAAGGGATGGAACTCAACTCGTTTAAAGTAAGAAATGTCAACCCCAAGGGGCGCAGGGCACCTCTCCCTCCCTTTTTGAGACTGAGTGTCCTTCACAAGCTGGCCATTTGCTGCACGGGGTTTCTAACAAAATGTGATTTTTCAGTGTGCTTTGTCTCCGTGGAGAGGCTTCAGAAGGCCCTTGAAGTCCTCAGCCTTAAATCCATGTTAACAGGGGGAGGCTTTTTTTGCAGGGTGGGGAGGTTTGGCTGGGAGAAGCCTTGACCCAGCCTGCACTCTAGATAAACCAGGGCAAAAGACCTCTCTGGTCTGCAGGGCGCTTATTAACCACTGCTCGTTTGTGGGATCAATATTTCCAGCAAAGGAGTCAACGCTCAAGAGCCACCACTATGTCTTGTTTTTTCCTTGACACACTTTTATAAATGCATCTGCCAGAGAAGAAAAGGCAGTACGAGGACTGTGTCTTTTATCTCCAGGATATGCAAAGCACATTTATTTTCAGCTTTTATCTCCGGAATTGTATGTTGATCCCATACATATAGATTGATTTTGTTCAGGTAGATAATGAAAAGTCAAGTGGAAAATTACACAATGGCACTCACGATCCTGGTCTTATATCGGTATATAAATTGGTTTATTATTTCATTCTATTAAAGAGGCTTTTTTTTTTTTTTTTTTTGGTACCAGGAAAACTTCCAAATACAACATGCTGTCAGCCTTACTGAATTTTCTTTTGGGAGAGGCGGTGGGAGGGGGAGCGGACTGGGCAGATTCCCTCTGTCCCTTTGCTAATTGTATCGACTAAATACGCTTCCACAGAGGAGGGTCCCTGCGGCTTTCTTTCCCCCAGCGCGCTTCAGTGTCACCACGTGGTTTCTCTAACTCTGGGACTTCCCTGGGCCAGAACAAAGATGTCCATCACACACCGCCTATTACAGAGGTGGATATTTTTTTCACCCCGGGCAATTCTAAATTTTTTCACGATGAATGAAAGAAGTGACCCCCCCTGAACACCAAGAGGCCAGGGGTGACGGGGTAGCAGCCGGATAAAGGCCACCATCAAGGGACAGCTCCGAGCCAGAATCCTGGAGGAAACGTTATTAATAAACATCTTCTGGACATTTGGTAGCCCGTGCGCTTGCTCCAGCTTAAAGCAATTAATTCAGGACACTGACATAAACTCTCCAGGTCTTTGACAGCTTGGAGCCGAAATAAAAATGCTAGTTCTCCGGGGAAGGGAAGAGGATGGCTAGCTCTTTTCTGGACTGTTTGCTTATAGGCCCAGAAGGCAACCTTCCTTGCAGAATGAAATGCAAGGGCACAAACAATGTACCAGGGAGAGAATAGAAGATGGGAATGAACAGTTTGAACTATTTGCTCAGCAGAAGGGCACCACAATGCCGAGGCAGTGGTTTTCCCATGCATCCACCGTCCGTTCTTTGGGGTCTTTTGTTGTCCCCTGTCTCTTTTGGCCAGATAAGAGCACAGCTGCAGCGTGAGCTAAGTAAGGGCAAACTTATCTCCCAGATCTCGGGGTGCCTTTACTGTAACCAGTTTGGCTCAGCTCTCTTTTATTTCATGTGCGGATGGTGGGGGAGAGAATGGAAGAATGGAGGGGGCAGGGGAGAGAGGACTGGGACATCGCCTGTGTCTGATTCCTGATTTTCTTTCTTTCTTTCTTAAACCCAGGCAGTGATCAGACACAATCTTTGTGGGGCATTTAAATGGAAGGGCTCAGCGATTCGTACTGGTTGCCAGGCCAAAATGTTGCCTTTTGGGGAAAGGAGGGAAAGGAGGAGTGTTATGTGGTTCGGGCAAGGGGGGTGGCTAAGGCAGAATTTGTCGCTTAAATAATCAGGCCTCTCTGGCGGCTGAAAAGAGGGAAATGTTTTCAATTAGCAATTTAAAAACTGTGTTCAATGATGATTTGTCACTTTTGAAAGTCATCCTGGACTCCTCCTTTCTATACTTATTTTGTTCAGAATCCTAATCAAGAGAGGTTGCTGAAATCAGAGCAAAACAGGATGAACTGGAAGTGGGACATAAAAGGTACTTGCATAATTGCCGTAAATTACACCCCCAATCAGAGTAAATGTCACCTAAATTGTAACCAAAATGTTCTTTCACATTTGTTCTTCTGCAGTCAGGGCCTATTTCAAATGCCATAAGAGAAAGTAGATGCGATAATAAGGTAAAAGTCAGCACAAAGTACAGTTTACATTAAGTTGATTTTAAAGTCAAAATCTAGCACAAGTTTGTACTGCCTGGTGTGTGTTCCAATTCAGCGGGTTTTGCCACCAATGTCAGTTTCGGGAACCAGGCTACAATGCTTAATTCCATTGTAATAAGGTTTATTTAGCCTGAATGGTTTTATAAGGTGAAAAGGCAAAAAGTTTAACACCAAAGAAAATTAATGGTTTACTATGATTGCATTAGACATTCAGAGGCCAGAAGCCCACCTGAGCGAAATACACAGTTTCAATGCTGTTGTGGGTTTTTTAACAATGACAAACTCGCAGAAAAAACCCTTCTGTATATTTTCCTGCTGGCTGGTCAGAAGGAAAGGCCACGAAGCTAAAGGCCTCCCATTGAGACCCTGCTCTGCAAGGAGCCGACCTCACGTGCCGCCGCCGCGGGAGATAAGAGCACCTGTCGGTCTCCGGGCTCGCTAGGCAGCGACTCTGCTGACTCTGCGCGCGGGGGCTGGCCACGCGCCCGCCGCACGGCCGGGACAGGGGCTCCGTGCCCGGAATCGTCCAGCCGTCATGCCTGCGCCGGGCTCAAGACATCCTGTGACTGTCCCTGTGGCCATTGTCCGGTAGAGCTGCTAAGTAGTTTTAATGCCAGTGAGTATTAAATTCAGTTTAAAGGGTTTGGGTGTGTGAGTGTGGATGCATGTGTGTAGGTGTGTGTGTGTTCTGGCCTATGTGTGACACAGGGAGAGGGCATGGAATATGGGGGAACAGTGCTATTTAGACGTTGGCAAATATTTTATGGCACCATGAAAAATCACCCCACCAAAAATATGTCATTTTTGCTATGACTTTATGTAAACATGTATGGTTGGACGATAACCCTTTTTTTCTATAAAGATTGCAATAAAACTATCAAGTACAGTTGTTCTGCATTTCTTTTGCAAGCACAGATTTTAACATTTTGCATTTAGTACAGAAATATTATTGCATAATAAAGGACACTTTTATTCCCCTGATGAAGTGCTTAGACTAAATGGATCCCATCTTTATGAAAATTGAGGGCCAAGTGGGAAAACTGTAGTTTGCTTGGATAAATGTGTTTCTTTTCTCTCTCTTACTCTTGACATAAAGAAAAACTTATCCAGGGAAATTTTTCCAGCTTGGCATTTTAAGAGTGATCTGAAAATCATGTTGAATCATTGTGGATAACTCAGAACTGAATTTCCTCATCTCAAGATCATAGATTTTTCCCCAAGACAGGAAATGTCCTTTTATTGTCAATTTCTGCCAAGAATGCCCATGTGACACTAGGCAATGCACAGCCGCGTGAGCTGGGAGGCCTCAGAGGCAGGAGGAATGCTGCAGTGAGGGCACATGCACAAAAAATGAATCAGGTTCAAAAAGACAGTGGTCAGAAGCAAGGAGCAAGTGATACAATCTTATATGAGAGGGCTTGGACATCACACCAGCTGCCACCGGGTTTGATTAATGAGGCATTAAGGAGATCGAGTGACACTTACAGCTAGTTACTTATGGTGCTAATTTCAAAACACTTTGCAATAGACAAAGAGACTCTGCCCGTAATGCAAAGTAATTTGTGGTGTGTTCCCGGTGAATGCATTTAGTGAAGCAGATATAGTTATGCAGAATTCAAATTAAGTTTGACACTAATGTAAACAGAGGCCAGGAACCACCGTCCAGTAATTTGATGAGGACACGGGTTTTCATCAAGCCTCTTCTACTAAAATAGCAATTTAAATCCCCATCGTTTAAACCGGATAAAATGCTTAAAGTCATGAAGGTTGGGGAAAAAAATAGAAATTTACTAGAAGAGAAAAAAGAAACACAATATCTCTAGGGAAACTATGACTCTGCTTTGATGGACAGAAGGATATCCATGTTGATTTAAATATCAGGTTGATTTCACTGCCAAATTCTGGGAATTCGAAGGCATTTGCTGTGTAGCTTTTTTGTTGTTGTGAAATTACGGTTTAACATATCCTGGTCATACTGATCTCAGAATAGAAATAACCCTGGTAATGAGAAAATGGAGACTCTGAGCTCATTCAGAGGCCCCAGAAGTATTTATTTTTTTTATTAAAAAGAGAAATACTGTGTCATCCCCCCCTCCCCAGCTGATTTCTATTTGAAAATTTCCAAATTGGCTGGGGGTGGTGGGGTGGGGACAGTCCTGCTTAGGGAGCTGGGCTAACGTCCTGAGAGTTAGCTTTTCCAGGAGGTACTCACACAGTCGTATGCGGCTTCTCTGGGGTTTGCTAGTTTCTTTCCCTACTAAAAATCATTGGGGGCGGGATGAGGGGTCAGCCCAGGCATTAATGTTAATTAAAATGCCAGCAGCCCAGGTTCCAGGGCCCCAGAGGCCTGTGTATGGGAAACGAAACAAAACAAAATAGCAACTTAATCTGTCACTGCTCTCAGAAGGAAAAACAGTGAAGGCTGGCATCTCCGAGGGGCTCCCAACTTTACTGCTGGCAAAGGAGTAGGAAGGTGAGGGAACCCTAAATTCTCTGAATTGGGATCTGACTGTCCCAGATCACGTTAGTGATGTATCTTTTGGGGAAGGAGAGTTTTGCAAAGAGATGCGTTCTTAATTCCTTTCCCAAGAAAGGGCCAAAAACGATTTGAAAAAAAAAAAGGATTAAGTGGGAAGCTCTTTGAAAACCCTCCCCGCAGTGACTGTCACCGTCACCCACCTTATGGAACCTAGGAGTGAAATGTGAACGCTGACATACTTTGGGGAACATTTATCTTGACCCTGGCCCCCCCCCAACATGGTAACAAGCCTCATGCACGAAGAAACAGTTGAGTCATGGTCCTGAGGCGGCACGGGCTGTGAGAGCAGAGCCAACCTGCTCCTATCCTGGAGCCGGTGTCCTCTGCCCTTTGCCTCGGCCCCACGAGGACACGTCCTCTTAGGAAAGAGCTGCTGTCCTCTCTCCCGCATCCTTTCCTGTGGGGTCGGTCAGTGGACCACCAGTGCTGTTTTAGGGAGATTCCACTTCAGGGGAATTACCTGAGGGAAACCGACGGCTCAAACTCCCTTCCTCCAAATATGTCTGAGAGGAGAAGGGAAATTTGGTAATGCCCATCCCTCTGGAGTCAGAGAAAATGAACTGGAAATGTGTCTGTGTGAATCACAGCCGCAAGGACAGCGATTCTGAAAATACTGAGTCCATATTGCTGTGTCCAAAAAAGACAGACTCTGGCATCCTAACACTGGGCTTCACTGTCAGGGGTGAGAGGAGACGGACATCTTTGGAGACCAATTCGGAGGTGCCTGAGAGCCTGCCTGGCTGAGGTCCACAAGCTGGACACGCCTGCAGGCCCTCCCTGCTTTCTGCTAGGCGAAGAGCAACAAAGAGCAGGGCAGGAAGGTGGGATGGGAGGCGGGAAGAGTGCAGGGCAAACTTGGCATGTCAGTGCCTTCCAGAATGATGTAAGAAGGCGAAACAATTTGTTGGGTGAAGACTTAGGGGGCCTCCTGGGTTTGGGGATGTATTGGGCTCCTCTTGAGCCCTGTCTCATGGCTTCTTCACCTCACTTCTGATCCCTGCTGTGACCATGGAGAGTCCCCAAGGGCCATGATGCACTTGACATTGACACAGAATGTTGATTTCTGCCTGTGGGAGGTGCCACCCCACCTGGCCTGGGTGTGCAAGCCTGAATGTGGCAGATCACTGCTCACGGCAATTCCCAAGCCCGGGGGTCAGGGGGACATGCTTCTCATCTGAGGACTCTTCTGATAGGCATTCCACTCAGCTTTCCATGTGGTCCTGGCAGGCGGGAGCCCTTGCTGCCCATGGTAGTGGCCAGCCCAATGGTACTTCCCTGAGTCAGTGTTTCCTCCTCCCTGCCACGTCTTTCCCTGTGCCTCACTCCTGCTTGTTGAGACCCCCCCCCCACACACACACACAAACACCCCTTCCTGTTTCCAGCTGAGGGAGGTGACCTCCACCCATCTCCATGTGCCCGCCGGTACTGTCCAGTCAGTCCATGTTTGAGAAGCAACACAGGAGAACCATTTAGCTGTCTCCTTCATTGTATTGTTCAAATCATAATTCTGAAGACCTCATGCCTCTAAGATTGCTTGTTACGTGTTCTCCAAAGCATCTTCTTATTTCTTGCGCTGATCGATACACTGATGCAGAATTGACTCGAGGCAGTTGCATTTTCATCCTTGCTGCCCTCTAACGCGGATGAAAGGCTTCGAGGTGCCAACTCATCTTTTTTGGCCTCAGTCTCTCTCTATCAGAGGGTAAAACTGAACAATTTCACAGACCATTGTAAAAAAAAAATAAACAAAGCAAAAAACAATGTAATTCACTTTGCAAAGCTTTCCTGGAAATGAATGATGCCAGTGAAGTGCTCTGGGCTCCTTTCTTGTTATAGAAACATGGGGCAGAATAGGGTGTGAGCAAAGCCAATAAGCAGTCAGCAGTTAGCTCTCAAAATTGGTCGAGAAGTCCTCGCATTCTTTTGCCTGCTCTGTGAAAGAAATCCAAACCTGTTTCTCCTGCCCTACCTCTCGATTTGGAATCTCAGTGCAAATCCCAACATCAACAAGGTTGCTGCGGTTTTTTATGATTATCTCAGGAGTTTGTCTCAAGTGAGACTCACGCATCGCCAGGGGAAGGTGCCAGGATCCCCGTCTGTTCGCCCGCTGCTCTCGGCTCAGCACACATTTCTTCCTTCCCGTCTCTGCATTGGAAACGCCGCCTCTCCTGGGCAAAGCCTGCTTTCCTACAAGAACCAAGATCTTCTGCCCTGTAACTCTGGCCCCAGAGACCTCAGCTGATTTCCTCTTGAACAGAGAAGAGATGACTAAATTCTTCTCATCACTTTAAAGCATTCCCTGTTCACAGGAAATATTGACTCTTTCCGCATCACACCCCGAGGACCTCCTGGACCGAGCCCGTGGCCCCTCGATAGCAGGCAGGCCGCTGAGAAGGCTAGGTTGTCTGGGGAAGGCTCTTTCCAGGCACCAGCAGTCCCGCACAATCATCCCAGCTGACACCTAATTCTGCATTCCTGTGTGGGCTGTCCCTTGTCAAATGCCGGTGTCTGTGGTTGGGTCTCTTCTTAGGGAGGTAGCTGGGAGTGGCGAGACCCTTGTCCTGCATCAAAGGTAATTTTGTATGAAGACGGGTTGGCAGATAGGTTTTAGGTTTTTTTGGTCTGGGAATGTCCGCTGATAAATAGGTTTAGTGATGGGCTGGAGGGGATTCTCCATTGAAATCCTAAACTAAGTTGCTGAGATTTGCGTGCTTTATTCTGGTATACTGCTTCTCATAAGCATTTCTGGGGCCCGTCCCAGGACTGAGTGGTTCTTAGACCTTCATTTCTGGGCTTCACCGCCTCCTCCCCTTACCTCTCCTTCCCTTCCAGGGCCCAGATGTGGGCTGCTGGGTGTACCCCCTGCCTCTTTTGTCTGTCCTCAAGCTTCCAGCCCCCCAGGCTCTGCCATATGCTGAATCATTAATAACATTGACTGCATGGAAGAACCCACAATTTTTACTTATTCTACAGAATTCTTTATATGTGCAGGGGGGTTGACATCTCCCTCCCTCCCCAGTGTATTTACTTAACCAATTCATTACGCAGGAACTGAAGCATTTGGGTACTTTTCAGATAAGTAGGTTAATATTTTATTCCCTTAAAATGCTGTTTGGCACATGACTCAGTGTTTTAGAACATTCTCTAGCAATGGGTCTCCTTATTATTTATTAGCAGTTTTCTAAGAAATATCTAGAGATGAAAGGGTGGATTCTGGTGGCTTAGGGATGTTTCTGGGGTTATCTGAACACACGAGTTATCTGTGAAGTTAAAGCAATACCAGCTGGGATGTCCAATGGCCTAAACCAGCAGGACATTTTTCATGTTCTTGTGAAATTTCCGATCCACATTCTTTTGTTTCTTACGAGTCAGTTGGTCAAGGTGTTGGCAATACCTCAACTCTCTCTTTCTTTAATTATTTACCAAATCCTGTTAATTCTTCTTTCGAAATGTCACATTTATCACTACTTTCCATTCTCTCTGCCAGCACCCTAGTGTATGGCCTTTATGACAAGGAAAATCTTTATGATGAGGAAAATCAGCTTCCAGCACTACCTGTCTTGTTACCAATGGCTGGTTTCTAGAAGTCTGTGTCAGTGTCCGCAGAGGTGGCAGTTCGCACAAGTCCCCTTGCCCTCAGTTGTCAATGTGCTTTTTAGGAGGCACTCCATACCTGCCGTTTCAGTGTCAGTGACGGACAACATTTTGAACATTGTTTTCATTTTAGAAAAGCAACTGTAGTTTATCACGGATGTGGACACATAGCTTTTATATTTAAGAAATATTAATGTTTTATATGTATTGCTCTACTGTGTATAGAGTCTTTAATTTTTCTGCTGATCAAAATAAGTTAGATTTTTCTGTTAGAAAGAACTTGTATTTTCTTGCCAACGCGGTGAAAGGTACTAGGAATTTACAGTGGATGCATGAGGTAGACCCCCTCTGAACCCACACGTCAATCTGAACGTCACAAAAAGAGAGGCCAAAAGACATTTATACCTACTCATGTGATGCAATAGGAAACACAACGTTTCTCGGCAAAAATAAAACACGAATTACATCAAGTCTCTGGAACTAACTCGTAGTCGACAGGATAGAGGAACCTATCAAAAGGCACCATGCGGGCACCATCAGTAAAATCCAGAGGGTGGGGAACGGGACTCATTACCTTGTTTCTTCAACAAATAATCCCCAAGAAGAAAAAGAAAGAGGGAAAACTTGGAGGTTAAAAGAGACTGAAAGTGTACGTTAGCTGAATGCCATGTGTGGACCTTGTTTAGATCTTGGTTTCAATAAAGCAACTCCCTCTCCCCCACCAATAGTGCGAGATAATCGCAGAAGTTTAGACACTCGTGGGCTATTCAGGAGTTACTGTTAACTTTTCAGACGTGGCAGTGGGATGTGGCTATACTTTTTAAAGTCTTTATCTTTTGAAGTAGTGTTCAAGGAATCAGTGAAGGAAGGAGTGATTTAATGTCTAGAACTACGATCCTAATGAGCCAGTTGAGCAATAAAATGGGTGGAGGAAAAAGTGACTCGGGATTGATCATGGGTGGTAATTGCAGGAGCGGAGGGATGTGGATACTATTCTTTCTGCTATGTTTGAAAATTTCCAAAATAAAAAGTAAAAGAATTGGGGCTTCCAGTCATTACAAATCTCTCAGGACTAGAATGTTAGAGAGAGACTGGAGTCTGGAGTGGCACCTTCTCATCCATTCGAGCCACAGGCTCTGCTCCTCTTCTCTCCACAGGTTCCCTCCTAGTGGCGACTGCCAACCCAGTTGAAGAAGTCCTCTCTAGGTGATGCTGCAACTGCCTTGTGACTTATGCCCTTCCCAACTCCCTGCTCTTTTGTTTGCTGACAGAGCACTCGCAGAGGTTGGACTCGCAATCACAAACCCGATGGCCATCTCTCTGTGACCGTGGCAGTGGTAGATAGCATTCATCAGCCTTTCCTTCTTGAAATTCTCTTTTCCCTACTCTTTCATGATGATGCAACTACTGACTTGCTTCTGATTTTGTAACCACATCCTTAACTAACTGCTCACGCTCCTTCTGTTCATCCGCGAGAAGCCACTCTGTGCATCCAGAGTTCAGCTCTTTGCTCTGCCTTTCTCTTGACTATTCCATCTGAGAGGCTTCATCTGCTAACTGCAGCCATCATCTTTGTGTGGACTCTCTGCTCAGCATCTAGCCTCGTCTTCCTCCTAAGCGCTTTAGTCTTGCTTCTTCAGCTGCTTGCCAGATATCTCTACCTCGAGGTTCCATCATTACCTCATATCCAGTGTTTCTAAGAAAGGAAGCCTTTCCCTCCCCCTCCCCTTTTATATTTCCTGAGGCACCATATTTACTGTCAGCTCTTCTTTCATAACGTCTCCGTTTTGCCTCCTCACCTCCAACACTCTCACTCAGGCCCCTCCGTCTCACCATCTTGCAGTGTTTCCCAGCATATTTTGCTCTGTGGACTGGTATCCGGAAAGTATCCTGGAGCTGCTCTGTCCCTGTGCTCACTCCTTCTGTTTCCTGCAAGACGAAATTCTAGACTTATTTCTCCACTATCCCCCATCTGATCTCAAACTACTATTTCAGTCTCATTTCTTGCCACGCAAACTGTGCACTAACCTCCTCACTGCCAACATCTTCCCCCAAAGTTCTGAATCTTCCTACTTCCCTCCTCACGCGGATGAGGCAAGGCCTACCTATGTTTCAGGACCCAGCTCACTGGAAGTCATGGATGGGGACTCCATTGTCTGATGTTGTTAGCTTGGCACATAGTGGAAAGACGACTCTGAGCTGGCTAGCCCTGTAAGGTGTGTGGCTTTAAACCACTGTTCAACCTCTCTTGTGCATTTTAAAATGGAGATAAAACCAACGCAGATGTGCACTCTGGCTGGATAAATCTGAATATGCTTGGCCATTGGAGCCCATAACAATTAACTTGTTAATTTCATCTATAGGGTTTTCCTCTCTCTTGGATGAGAATATAAGCATTTTAGGGTTGGGGCTGTCTCACTTACCTCATGGCTCTCAGTCCCCAGCACAGTGTTGAGAACAGAAAGTGTTCAGTAAAGATTGTTGAGTAAATGGATCATTTGTGATCTTCTTCTCCCCACCCTGTCCTAAACCGCACCCGGCTCCCCCTCAGTCACAGGTGTAGAGATGCCTGCATGCTCACACACGTCAGCAGATTTCCTGGGAGATGCCCACTTTCAAACACTCAGCCATTTTTTCGCAGTAAGCGTACTTGTCAGATTGGGTACTTGCATTTCCTGGCTTAAAAAGTATCAATAACTGGGGCACACTTTTGGTTTGCATGTACTGGAACTTTCTAGATGACGTTGCTCACTGGCCTAGGCAACTTGGGGTGGGTGTGGGGACCCACAGGGAGGACTGGGTGGGTGGGTGCTGGGAAGACAAGTGGCTCATTGCACATAATTACCCAAGTCTGAGCCCTCCACCCCCCACTTCTCCAACACACTCACTTAAGCTGTCTTTCCCCTTGTCAAATCTGCTCCGAAAGGTAATTTCTAAACTTACTTTTTATATGTTCCAAACGTTAAAACTGAAAGAAAAATTTTACTACTCCAACATTTTTTCATTTATCAAACATATTTGGACACTGTGTCAGCAACTGTGCTATGACTTGGAGGATGTTTCTCCCTACAGAGTTCCTGACTCGGGGAGAGGAAGACAAGCCCGCAGAAAGTGACTTGGGTCCTCGTTTTTCCACATTTGTTGGTTCATGTGTAATCAACAGATGAGAATGCCATCTTTGGAAACTCATCATGTTAATTTCCTAGGGCTGCCGTGACAAAGTCTCACAATCTGGATGGCTTAAGGTAGCATCAGTTTACTGTGTCACGGTTCTGGAGGCTAGAAGTCTAAAATCCAGGTGTGGGCAGGGTTGGTTCCTTCTGAGGCTGCGAGAGAGAATCTGTCCCCTGCCGCTCTCCTGGCTTCTGGTGGTTTGCTGGCAACCTTTGGCTTGTAGATGCATCACTCTTCATGTGGCTTTCTCTTTGTGTCTCTGTCTCTTCACATTGTGCTCTCTGTCCAATTTTCCGCTTTCCATTGGACATCAGTTATACTGGGTTAGGGGCCCTAATGATCTCATTTTAACTTATCTTTGTAAAGACCCTATTGTCAAATAAGGTCACCTTCTGAGGTTCTGATACTTGAGACTTCAACAGATCTTTTTTGAGTGGGACGCAGTTCAACCCATATACAGAGAAAATTTTAAAAAACTAATTTCGAGTTCTGTACCAGGCTGTGTGGCCTTAAGCATTTCCTTAACTCTCTGAACTGTTTCATAAAGTACAAAATCAGAATATCAACATCTCCCTTGCGAGGTTGTTGGTATCACCAACTTAGTTAAAGAGATGGGGCCCTTAGCATACACACATTCATGCATACGTGTCAGTTCAATGATCTGTTTTAACTTAATTTTATCTTTATTAAAATGTTGTGGCCTAGGAGGTAGTATGATTTATTTGGAAAATAATGGAAATGTATACGTTTTATTTATTCTATATATCTATAGATATGTATAGATATCTGTATCTATAGATATATAGATAAAGAGAATCTGTCTGATTGTCTTTCTGCCTGACTATTTGTGTGTCTGTCTGATGATCTGTCCATTTGTCTATCTATCTGACTACCTGCCAGTCTGTTTATCTGAACTGTCTGTCCACAACCCTCAATACAAGTCAATTCGTTGGATGATGGAGATCCCAAGATGTGTAAGACACATTCCTTCACCTTCTGGTGTTTCTAGTCTGGAGGAGAGGTGCAGATATACAAACAGGTATTTTTGATTATAATATGAAATGTACTAGATCAGAGGAGTGACAGGATGCCTGAGAGAACCTAAAGGAGGCATTTAGTTCAGGTTAGGGGGTCTTGGAAGAGTGCCTGTGATTTTTAAAGAGTGAGACAGCCAGGCAAGTGACGGCGAGAGATGGGTGGCATGATCCATGACCAGGTGCAGGAATTGGCACCACCAGTGCAGGGGTCCCACGCAGTTCAATAGCACCAACAACAGTCACATAGTTGCCATTTATGGAGCGTTTCCTCTGTTTCAGGCATTATGCTGCTGTTTTTTCACTTAATCTAAGTCATGGAAACCTCTGAGGCGTCGTCACTCCCATTTTACAGAGGAGGAAGACGAAGCATCAGTGGTCTGCACGGCTTGCCTAAGTTACCCAGCAGAGCCCATCTTTTAAGCATTTCATGAAGGGAGGGTTAGTCTTGAGAAAAGACCCCAGGGAGATGGGGCCTTGATGTCAGTGTGTAGGGTTAAAGCAGGCACCGTGGGGGTCAGTGAAAGGAGTTAAGCTGGGAATAATGAGTTCAACTGTGCATCCCAGATACTTCTGTGTGGAAGATGGATTAGAGGGGCGAGTGTGGAGCTGGGGAAATGAGGCAGGAGCCTTCTCAAGTCGTCCTGAGGACCTCCTGGGGTTCACCGTCTCAAGTCTCCCCCAGAGACGGTCTGCAAGAAATGCCACCCCTGCGCACGGCCACAGGATGAAGAACTGCAAAGCCAAGCGCAGCAGGAGCCCTCGTGTGTGAATCTTATTTGGTCCAAATAAAAAAATAAAGCCTATTAAACACCTGCTGGGGGTGCGGGGTAGTGGTGTGTGTGGGAGCCCGAGATTTCTAATTTTTGCACCATTTAATCCTCACAGGAACCCTCTTCCTCCTTAACAGCTAAGAAAGTCAAGGCTCTGCAGGGTTGAGATCCTTGTCCAAGGCCTTAAGTGGAAAAGCCTCAATTCCAGCTGAAGTCACCTTGAGCTCAAAGGCGTGCTGACCTCAAAGCTGTCTGCGCTGGACCCACCACTGCTTTCAGCTAGTGAGTGAGGACTGAAGGAGAGGCATCACCCAGCGAGCCGGGCACTGCATAACACGCCCGAGGGGAAGTGTTGGGAGGGAGGGATGGGGCGATGGATGGGGAAGGATGGGGGGATGGATGGGCCGGAAGGATGAGGAAGTGCGTGGTGGCCTGTGCACAGCATTCTCCTTGTTTCCAAACTGTCAGGACCAATAATGAATTTCAACCTTAATAAATTCCTGCCGTTTTGCAGATTTTGACTTACCAATGCAGCGTTGCTAAAGGTTTGACCTAATAGTTTTAACAAAACTTCCAAGAGACCTTTCACAAGCTATTGTGATTATAAAAGCTTTTCTTAAACCCTTGCAATCCTAGTTGTTTCTGAAGGGAGATTCCAGAGGAATGAGCAAAATACAATGGAAAAGTGAGGGATAAGTGTTTAAATTCTTGGGGTATAAGAAGTGGTTTTGAAGGATAAGTAGGAGTTTTCTAGGCAAGGGAGAAGAGTGGAAAGCAATTCCAGGCAGAGGAGAAGCTGTGTGCCATCTCTCAGTCCTGAATTTTCTGCTTGTGCTGGTGGCACTACCTTCTCTTACTGAATCGGAGGGTTAGTGAGACTGCTTTGTCTGTCTTGCTTCCTGTTGTGTGCACAAGGTCAAGAGCAGAACCTGGCACAGGGTAGTCACTCAATAAATAAATTGTGATGTTGAAGAAATGGCACCCCCCACGGCCAGCAGTGATTGGCTGTAGGAAGAGCCATTGTTAATGCTCTTGGTTCTCACAGTGTCAACCTCTCACCACACCCGTTTCCTCTGTTTCTGCCCCCATTCTCCTAGCAAGATTCTGGTTTCTGAAACTAGGGCAGTAGTCTCATAAGTAGTCTCCCCACCTTGTATGTGCACTCACCCCATTTATCCCACTCGCTGCTGGAAAGAGAAGTTACAATACTTTCCTCCTCTGCTCAAAAGCCATCAGGGACTCCCGTGTACCTAATGTGCTGAGTTGAAATGCATCTTGGCTTTCAACACTTATCACAATATGACCGCTCTACTTTTTCAACTTCATGACTTACATCTTATCTCTGTAAGTTCTATGCACCAGCAAAATGGAAATGTTTCCTGTTCCCAGATTATGTTCTCTCTTTCCTCACCTTTAAACCTTTCCTTCATGTGGTGCCCAGGACATGGAAGCTCTCTCCCTTCCAAGCACACCTGTGGAGACCTGCCCATCACCGAAGCCCACCCTTGGGCGCCACCACCTCCATGAGGCTTTTCTGATGAATACTTCCTAACACTTTGTGTCTTTCGAATGATACTTAACAAACTTGTCCTAGAATTTTCTCCTCCATAGGCATGATTCTAGCCCAGGTCCTGGAACAGAGTGGACATTCTAAGATATGCGTGGGATTGAGCTAAGCACCAGTTATGCACCAAGCCCTCTGCTAGATGTAGGGGATCCTGCAAGGTGACCTTCTGAGGATGCTACAAGAGAAAGAATGAGGGATTATTTTGTAAATCCAGAAGTAGTATGCGCTATACTCTATAAAGTACTGTAAAAATGATGATGACGAAGATGGTGATGATGGTGAATGTGCAGGATACTCATTCGCATTTCACCCTCCAGCTCTACTCTCCACCTTTCTCATCGGGCTCTGTCCCCTGGGAGGCTGACCCCTATGGATTGTATCAGCCAGGTTCCTTGCCCTGTGGCTTCCTGTTGGGTTCAGCCAATAGAAAATATCAGTGGAAAATCAGAGAGCAAGAGGAGAGAGTTTGGGTCTTTATTCCCACAGCTCTCTCTTTACTGGGCCTCAGTTTGAAGTGGTTGCATTCTAAAAGTCATAATCCCTTTCAACTGACCCCTCCTCTATACTTAGCGCTCCTACCAGATTCCAGGAACCAGTGTCCCCCTTGCCCCTTCGGGACCAGAATTGATGACCCTCCCTTGTTCCATTCCCAGTGTGTGCCACTTAACCCTGCCCTAACCACCTTTACAAAACTCTCCACAATTTCCCCTTTTCCGTATGGCGTCTGCATTTCTTGCCGAGACCCTGATGGACTCAATGACTGATGGTGATGGTGGTGGTGACAGTGGCTGTGATGATTTTCCTCCCAGCTGGTAGTCTGAGAATCCTAATGAGTAACTCCACACAGAGAGGCTAGAGAATTGTGGCAGAGGCTAGCAAGATGCTCACTGAATTAGTTATCTATAACTGTGTAATGAGTTACCCCAAAACTTAGTGGCTTAAAACAATAACAATAATTTATTATTTCTCATTGTTTTTGCAGGTCAGGAATTCAACTGGGTGGAGGAAGAGAGCTTGTTTCTGCTCCCTCGTGTCTAGGACCTCCTCTAGAAGGCTGAAAGCTCATGTACTTACAAGTCCAGCAGTTGATCCTGGTTGTTGGCTGGGGAACCATTTGAGGCTGTCAGCTGGAACATTACACATGTGGCCTCTCCATGTCGCCTGGGCTTCCTCACGGCATGGGGCCTAGAGTCCAAGGATGAGCATTCAGAGACACAGAGAGAGGGAGCCAAGCCAAAGCCATGCTGCCTTTTATAACCTGACCTTGGAAGTCATGCACTGGCACTTCCACCACGTTCTGCTGGTGGAGGTAGTTATAAAGGTCCAGCCAGGTTCAAGGGAGGGAACGTATGTAGGCCCCACCTCTCGGCAGAAGAGGATCGATGTCTATGATTGATTGTTGATTGTATAATGTGGACTAAAGTAACATAAGCCGCTTCTGGATCTATGCATCAGTCTCCACACGCCACCCACTCTTTCTTCCCGTGCAGTGGCAACTGTGTATAATATGTGTTGAAGATGACAATGACACAAAAGTCGAGGAGGCTGGATCCCTGAGTCATCACCTAGAGGATAACCATCCAATCCATACTGACCTTCGTGAGTGTGATAATTAAACTTTAGTGTGTTAATCCTCTGAGGTTTGGTAATTGCTACAAGAATTTTATCCATATCCCCAAACTTCGTCTGAGCCCAAGTATTATTCTTCCTGTGTTAACAGCACGTCCACCAGGACTGCAAATCTACGATGAAAGCAAGGGACTAGGGGTGATTTCTCCTGCCTCCTTTTGATCTGTGCACCTCCCCACCGCTCCAAGTAGCAGTGAGGAGGGAAATGACTGTGTGAAAGAGGAGAAGGAAGTCATGGGACTGCCCAGGTCATTGACCAACAGGATCACTGACTTTATACCAAAGGCCTTGGCCAAACCCGAAGGTGGAAAATGGGCAATGTTGACACGAACGCAGTAAGTCTTCAGTGCTTCTTTGGACGCTCTAGGGGAAATGGAGATCGCGTGCTGGAAATGATCGGCAGGCACGTGTCTGCAGGGGCTTAGCACACCCGGAAGACACTGTGTGAAGGAGAAAGTGCGCCTGCTGTCTGTCCCAATAAAAAGCCTGGGAAAAACACCTGCCAAGTGATATTTAGAACTGACATTTTCATAGGGATCCAGGCAATGGGGGGTTTTGCGGGGCCCAGAAAGCACAGTTTTCACTCTTTCTCCTCCTCATTTTCTGTAACTGAACAATGCGCACAGTGTTAACGTACATTTAAAATGATATGCTTTAAGTAGTACATTTTTAAAAGCTTTTTATTTGGAAATAGTTTTGACAATAATAATGATTTCAATAACTACAATTTAATAATAATAATTGACAATGACAATAATTTTAAGAAATAATATTTCTTTTCTGAACCATTTGAGAGTAAGTTGCACACATCATGGCTCTTTGCTCCTAAATATTTCCTATTTCCTCTTAAATATTTCAGTGTCTGTTTTCTAGGAATAGAGATTTTTATGTAACTGTAGTACAGTTCTCAGTCTCAGTAAATTTAACATTGATAATATTTTTTTCTAATCTACCATCAGTGTCCTGATTTTATCAATATTTTGACTTAATAACGTACTATTTAGCATTTTCCCCCCTCAGCACGTGTTGTCATGTCTCTCTGATTTCCCTTAATCTAAAACATTTCTACAGCCTTGATTTGTTTTTTATGATATTGAGAGTTTTGAAGAATAACGTTTCTCGTTGTCACTTGTTCTGTTTCCTCGTGAGCGGATCCAGGCTGCGCCTCCCCGGCCGACATCCACAGATGAGGCCGGATCCTGCCCAGGGCCTCGCCTCAGGCGCACAGCGTCCGTTTCCTCTCGGGGCTGATGTCGATGTTAATCACGAAGGGCAATGACGTCTGTAAAACTCTTAAGAAGAAGAGGCCTCTGAAGATATGACTCTCTGAAAGCTGTTTTCTAAGTTCCAGTCTGTGGCCTTTCAGTCTCTAAGAAGGAAATACTGGGTGTGAATGTTTTCGTCTGGGATACAGCCGGGCAACTCTGTCCAGAGGGCAGACTGTGCTTCTGACCTGGATCCTTGGGATGCTGCTGGTTCTCCACTTCAGGCCGGGAGGGAAGACCAGGTCTGGACCCGCGCACAGGCAAACGCCATGCCAAGCTGGGGTTTAGGCACCAAGGGAGGCCCAACTGATGGTGCTAAGGTTTGGGAAACGGAAGCCCAGACTCTGTGTTTATTCTCCATCAATTGGGAAATTCCTGAAGGAGAACTTTGGCTGGAAAATGTCTGCATAGGTGGATGTCTCTGCTCTCTCGCCACGGGTGCCGTCCTGTCTGAGGTTTTCGTATCCTGATGGGGGAAGAAGCAGACGGGGCGCTCTCTCCACTGTCACGGATGCCGAGTGGAGAGGAGTGGCTACTACGTAGTCTCAGAGTCAGAAAAGATCTTGATACACTGGGCCTTTCCATGATGAAAGTCTACGCTGAGCATCACACGTGACCTTGTGTATTTCCTTGGTTCCAAGAGGCTTTCCTCTACCTTTTACTGTTTCTGGTCTTTGGATGCATCCTACACTCTGTGTCAAAGGCAACTAGCTGTTTAATAGGTACGGTTGTTGTAAATAGAAAATCTACCCGTATGCAGACAAAGGTTCAACTAATTGTTGCCTTGTTCCTCCTCCACCATGGGTTGCACTACACAGGAATGTATTTTCATCAATGTATAATTTACATACGCTAAACTATGTCCCTCCTATTGCACAGTTCCAGGAGTTTTGACAAATGCATACGGTCATGTAACTAACACCAAAATCAAGGTACAGAACAGTTTCACCCCCCAAAAAAGTTCCCTTGTGCTCTTTGTAGTCAAACCCTCCTGCTTAGCCGCTGGCAATCACTGATCTGTTTTCTATCCTTGTAGTTTTGCCTTTTCCAGAATGTCAATAAAGAGGGGAGTAAATTTATGTAGCCTCTCTGTGTCTGGCTTCTTTTGCTCAACCAATGCATTTGAAATGAATCCTTGTTGTCCATGTATTCATGGTCTGTTCCTTTCTACTGCTGAGTAATATTCCACTGCAGAGATGTCCACACAATGTTTACTCATTCATCATTTAAAAGACATTTGTGTTGTTTTCAGTTTGGGGCTATTATGAATAAAGCCATTATAAACATTCACGTCCAAGTTTTTGTGTGAACATATGTGTTCATTTCTCCTGGGTAAATGGTTAGGAGGAAGATTTCTGGCTCACATGGTAAGTGTATGTTTAACTTTTTAGGAAACTGCCCAACTGTTTTCCAAAGTTGTCCTACCAGCTTGCGCTCCCAGCAGCAATGCACGAGAGCACCGCATCGTGGGACTGTCAGCATTTTTAGCTGTTCAAATATGGGCATATTGGTATCTCATGCTGGTTTAAACTTACCTCTCCCTAGTGACAAACGATGCTGAACACCTTTTTTATGATGATTTGTTCATATGTCTTCTTTGAGAAAGTGCCTGTTCAAACTTTTTTTTTTTTTTTGAGGAAGATTAGCACTGAGCTAACATCTGCTGCGAATCCTCCTCTTTTTGCTGAAGAAGACTGGCCCTGAGCTAACATCCGTGCCCATCTTCCTCTACTTTATATGTGGGAAGCCACAGCAGGGCTTGCCAAGCGGTGCCATGTCTGCTCCCAGGATCCGAACCAGCAAACCCAGGGCTGCCAAAGCTGAACATGCGAACTTAACCGCTGCACCACTGGGCCTGCCCTGTTCAGATTTTTTATTGGATTATTTGTTTTCTTTTTATTTAATTTGGAAGTCTTTTACATGTTCTAGATAAGTTCTTTATCTGATATGTGTTTTGCAAATACTGTCCCCTAGTATGTGGCTTGCTTTTTAATTTCTTAACAGTGTCTTTTTAAGAACAGTTTTTCATTTTGGTGAAGTCCAATTTATCAACTTTTTTCTTTCATGTGTTGCATTTTTTGTATCATATTTAAGGAATACTTGTCTAATCCAAAGTCGGAAAGATTTTCTGCTATGTTTTCTTCTAGAAGTTTTATAATTTTACATTTAGGTTTATGATCGATTTTGAATTTGCTTTTATACATGGTATGAGATATAGATTAAAGTTGTGTATATTTACCATGGTGAGCTTTTTTAGTTGTTTTCCTGCAAAGATAATATTAAATCAAGGATGCGTCTTACAAATGATAGAGTCTTCAACTGAAAGAAGTACAAGAAATACAAGACTGGCTTAGTTTTTGTGAGAAAGATCTAGATGTTAAGGTGGATTATATGTTCACTAAATATGGACAGTGTGTCTCAGCTGTTAAAATAGATTGAAATTGTGGCATCCAGGTCAAAGGAGGGACTAATCCTACAGTTTTCCATACTGGACAAGCTGTGCTTGAATGGTTAAGTTTTTGTGTGATTTTACAAAGAGATACTGACAAAAGAAAGAAGGATAACAATGATCTTGGTGGGTTTGGCCGAGAAGTAGGGGCAAGAAGGCGAGAAAGGTGAAAAACTAAACATCATTTCTGGGGAGCAATAAAGAGCCTTCATTCTTTGGAAAGGCAGCTTAGGGTTAAGAAATCAAACTTCGATATCAGCCAAACTGGTTTAAAATCTCAATCCTTTATCACCCTAGCTGTGGGACTTTCAGTTACTTGCTTAATCTCTCTGATTTTTTGTTTCCACATCCACAAAATATGGATAAGAAAACTTCCTATCTCATAGTTTTTCTTGTGAGCAATTGAAATAAGATAATCCAGGCCAAATGCCTGGCTCTGTGCCTGATGTCTTGTTATATGCTCGAAAAATGCTAGTTATTCTTCTTGCTGTTTATTATTTATCCTCTCCAGTTTCATTCATTGAGCTTCTAGCACATATCAGGCATTGGGAATATCCCCATGAGATAACCCGCAGAAGGTGAACCAGGAGAGCTGGAAATTGAATCAGTGTGGACAGGCTGGTGGAGGCTGAGCTTAGTTATCTGCGTGCGAGTTGTCTTGTGTGTGTGTGTGCGTGTGTGTGTGTGTGTGTGTGTACGGTGTAGACAGTGTGAGATGGGATGGAGGATGCGTCCATTTACCATGGCGGGATTTTTGTTTTCCTCCAGAGATAATAGTAAGCCAGGGATGCATCCTATAGATGATGGAGTCTTCAACTGACAGAAATATGATAAATATTGATAAAAAATATTGATAAATATGATAAAAGAGTAACAAGCCACCTGAGTCAGTCTGGGGGCCAGAGGCCAACCATGGCTTTGCAGAGAGCTGACCGCGGCGCTGAGCCCTGAAGGAGTCACCAGCGTGAGCGAGGCTCCAGCCTGCGCAGTCAGCCAGCTTCCCAGAGCGCAGCGGCAAGGAGCACGGTGTTGGAACTCCTCGACAGACCCGGTCTTGAACAAGCCAGTTTCTGGGCAAATGACTTAAGCTCTTTGAACCGCAGTTGCCTCACCTGTAAAGCATTAATAATTTCTCCACCCCCAACAGATGTTAGGATGAAAAGATACGTTTGTGTAGCCCCCAGTGAGCACTCAATGGTCTACACCGTTTTTTACAATTACCCTCATAAGGCAAGCGATGCAGTTAGTCTAGAGCAGAGGGTGAAGCAGGGGATGTCGGAGGAGGAGACCTGAGAGGCCGTGGGGACAGATGGTAAATGGGCTGGGGTTGCTCGCTAGGGGATGTGGACGTTATCTCTGAGGTAATGATTAGCCAGGGAAGGGTCTTAAGCAAGGAATACAGAAGTTAAGAAAAAGCGCTTGGGCGCCGGACAGGACAACAAATCGCAGGCGGTCTGATAGAGTCAGGGGAATTAGTTAGGAGAGTTGCAGAAATCCAGGCAAGAGATGAAGCCTGCAGGAACTGACGCGAGGGCAGAGGGGACAAAGGGCAGAGGGCAGGGCGGGCGGCAGTCAAGAGGCAGCGCTGGCTTGGTCGCTGTGACAGGTGAACCAGAGGCGAGGGGCTGACGGCTTCCAGGTGGGGGGCTTGAGTGAGACAGGAGAAGACAGGATGGAACCGGTTTGCAGGGAAAGAAAATGAATTCACATTCCTCTTGAGCTTCCAGTGGGCCATCAGGTTGAGAAGCCCTGTGGGCAGTTCATACTTAGATCTAGAGCCTAAAGGAAGGGGCTTGCCTGGAGAAGCCGGCATGGCGGATGTGAACAGACTGGTGGACAGAAGCTTCCGTGGGGACAGACTGGTTGAGCACCAGCCGGACAGCTTATGTTCACATGCCTTCTCTGACTGACTGACCTTGGCTACATTGCTTAACCACTCTGAGCCTCAGTTTCCTCCTCTGTGAAAGGAGAGTCAAAGTATCTGTGGTCTGATTTGGAAATTAAATGCGCAGCACTGAGAGCAGGGCTTGGCATAGATAAGTACTTGACAGCCTTTACTGCCGCCATTTTGGCAAGAAGAAGAGCAGAGGGCTGAGGGGAGGGGCCAAGGAGCGGTCACAGGTGACAGAGAAAGGGCTGAGGAAGATGGGCCACGCGAAATACTGGGAAGGATCTTCCAGAAAGGAGAAAATCCCCAAAACATGGTGATGGAGAGGCCAAGTGAAGAGACCCTGTGAAGAAAGCAAGGGTGCTGGACTGTTTCTGAAGATCCAGAGAGAAGCTGAGAAGGTTCCACTGTGGTAGACAACCAGGAGGCCAGCGGCATCTTGGCTGGGGGTGGGAGGCTGGGGGCAGAGGCTGGAGGGGGGCGAGAACTGAGGGAGCCGTCAGAGGAACACTTAGTTTAGGAAAGACAGCAGAGAAGACATCTGTATTGAGAACTGTTAAAAGCAGTTGGACAGAGCAAAACATGCCATCTCATGCAGGCAACACCTCCAGGCAGGCGTCACTGTCCTCACTTTATGGCTGAGCCGACTGGGGCTCAGAAAGGTTGAAAGACGCCCTCAAGGTCACACAGCTGGTAAGAACGAAGTCTGATCTCAGATTGACTTGGCCTTAAACTCTAAATCCAGTTGGTGGAGATAGAAGGGAAGAGACTGGGTTTAACATTAGAAAGAATGTTTTGCAATTACCAACCCCTGATGATGGACTAAACCGTATCACAGAGCAAGGAGGGGATGTTCGATCGTAGCCTGGATAAACAGCCGCCAGCGGGAACAGTTGCTTCGCATGTGTGTATGTGTTTCCGTGTTTGTATCCTTCACTGGAGGATGACTTTCTTGAAGTTTTATTAATTTTACTACAGTTTCGGATATAATGGGAGCTCAATAAAGGTATGCTGGCCGGCTGGCTTTAGAGAGGATTCCGGTACTAAGGGCTTGGAGACAATATCTGTACTCTGAGACCCTTCCTTCTTCTGAGTCTCTGAATCCTCTGAGCCACAATTATGAAATCTCCCACGGGGGTCAGCTCTGAGCATCAGAGGCTGGAAATGGAAGCCAAGCGGATACCAGCAAGATAAGGGAGAGCAGAGTCAGGATCCAAGGCCACGAGTCCAGTCCAAGGACAACAACCTGCGGGAGGCATGGACAGGGGAAGTAGACACCCGGCACACAAACGGTTTACTAGAAAAGTCTACCTTCACTGGAAGGTCACAGGATGGAACAGAGGCACAGGACAGGACAGCTGACATGGAGTCAATCAAGTTCTCAGGCTCAGTTGTGGGGTAAGCAGGCCAGTAGCTTGGCAACTACAGGGCTGGGCCATGTTAGCGGTTACCCCCAAGAATCTCGAGTGAACCGAAGTGTTGGTCACCTGGGGATACTGGGGAGGAAGTGAAAAAGGGGGACTTGGGAAGCCTGAGCACTTCCTTATCTGACTGGTCAGGGCAAGACAAGCGTGCCTTTGAGAATCATTGCAGAAATGCTCCAGAAATGAGGGTCAACAGTGAGGCACATTGAGTACTTGATATGATTCAGTGCTCAAAGCACGCCAGCCAGACTTGTGCGATGATCTTGACTTATACAGAATGACACTGAAGCCCAGAGAGGTTGAGCATCTAGTCTGGGATCACACAGCTGAGCAACGAGGAACTTGGAATTAAGCCCAGACTCCCAGGGTCATAAGACTTCTTAAAATTGTTCTTTCCTCCTCAGAGATATCAATACCGAAGAGAAGATGTTGATTTAGAATCAGGGCAGCCGTTTTTGAGCCGGGAAGCTCATTTGGAGGGGAGAGGTAATTTCCTCCATTGGATTGTGCTCCTTGCTTCCAGATGCTGAGCGAATAACCCCACTGCAGCCCTGGATGGGACTGGAGTCACTCTCAGAAGTCAGTGCGATGTTTGGCATCGTTGAGGGGAACAATCTCAAAGTGTGGAAGGTGGTAAAGGTGATGTGTGTGGCACACGCGAGTGTGAGCGGATGTTGTGTTACTCTTCCTGAAGGTGCCGTGGAGAATGCTCCCGAGCCCAGCGCGGAGCCTTGTTCAGCAGGCTCCTCGTGGGAGCTGGGTTCTGGTTCTGTAGGCGCCTCTCTGTCGGCTGGTGGAGCATCAGGCCTGGGGACGAGCACGGTCCCTGGAGAGCGCTTTGCTCCTCACTCCCTGCCCCCACCACCTGGGCTCCTGGCAGAGCTAATCTGGCTCCGTGGTGAGTGAGTAGGCCCCCGGGTGAGGAACGGTGGCAGAATTTCTGGGGGTTCTCCTGCCTAGCCCTCGTTTTCTGGGAAGTGGGTGGTTGGGGCCGGAGTCCCACTTTCTCAGCGCCTCTTCCAAGCTCCTTCCTCAGTCACATGATGAGTTCAATTCTGTCTCTGCCTAAACTCACCTGTTAGGACGGTGACATTCTTAGTAAATCCATGGGTTGTTCCCGTGACCACCAGGATTCATTTGTGAGATAAAGTCTTTTTCTTTTTTCCTGGGAGGTAAACAGCCTCTCTCTATGAGGGTGGAGAAGGCAAGGGGACCCCGGTGGTCCCCCATGGTGGATCCAGATACCCCAGGTGAGTGTACTTTATCTCATAATGTCCCCAAAATCTCGTGTGGTAGGGACCTGGCTTGCCCAAGTTCAGAAACATGCGTGCCTGTTGTGAGATCTCCAAACTCTGGGCTACACTCACACAAATCTCCAGCTGTGAAAGGCCCATTGTGATCTCTCCAGCTTGGGGCCCTGCTCGTTCCCCAACTCTGCCTGAGGTCACCCAGGTCCATTCATTTGTGGACCCTTGATCACAGCAAAGGCCATGGAGATCTTTTAGTTTAAGGATCTTCTTCTTTTACTTTGGGGTCAGAAAGGCCAGGAAATTCATCGGAGTGCACAGAGGGATACCTAGGGCTCCAATCCCCTCCGGCTGTCAGCAGGAGCCCAGCCAGTCTTGGCCGACTGCCGGCCGCCCACAGATCTGCAGGATGGATGCAGGGAACTTCGGCAAAACCACGGGGGAGGGAAGCCGGCTGTTGCCCTCCCACCTCCCACGCTTCCTCGACCTCAAATCTCCAGTGTTGGTCTGGAGCCTGGTCTGTCCTTAATTAATTCACAGTGAGGGACCAGAGACAATGCCCCCCACTCTTAAAAGGCCGTACACTGGAGAGGTTAAGATGGAAGTGTGGGGTCACGCGGACAGTTGGGATCCCCAGCTTACCACTCACTAGCCCTAGGATGATTGGCCTTGTCCTGTTTGTGCTTCAGTTTCCTCATCTGTAAATGAGAATAATAGAACCTAATTCACAGGTTGTTCTGAGGATTAAATGAGTGACTATGTGTAAAATGGTGCAACAGTGAATGATCGTTATGTCTTTCAAAAAGAGGCGGCTGGTGGCGTAATTCTAAGAACTTTGGTTCCTGAGAGTAAGCACTACGGGGCAGCAGCTTTCTGGACCCTCCGTGGTCTGAGATCACTTAAAGGCGTGGGGTACCGCAGTGAGCCCCTGATGAATCTTGTGCTCTGTGTTTTTCTTCTTCTGCCCCCACTGGGATATTTTCTAGATGTTTTGGCTCTCCGAGGTAATAATCAGCTAATATTACTGACTAATCAATTTTAGCAGGATTTTTTTTAAAGTAAGAATAATCAACCATTATAGGAGAACTTACAAAATGAAAATGCTTGTCTCTTTGGCATGCCAGCTCTAAGATGACGTCCAGTGACCCCACCTCCTGGTATTTCTGGCCTTGTGTAATCTCCTCCCTTTGATTAACTTGCTTCTGACAAGTAGAATATAGGCAGTGAGGGGCTGGCTCTTCCGTGATTAAGTTACAAAGACGGGACTCCATCTTGCTAGCAGTCTCTCTGTCTTGCTGCTTTGATGGAGCAAGCTGCCACTGGGGAGACCCACACCATCAGGAACTGAGGGTGACTCTGGCCAACAGCCAGAGAGGAACTGAGGCCCTCAAGAAACAAAATCCTACCAGCAACGACGGCCGTCAGCTTGGAGGCAGCTCCTTTTCCAGCTGAGCTTGCGGAGGAGACCCTGGTTCTGGCCAATATCTCGATGGCGGTCTTGTGACAGACCCTGAAGCAGAGAATGCAGCTAAGCCTGGTTTCTTAGCCATGGAAGTTGTGAGATCATAAATGTGTGTTGATGAAGCCACTAAATTTTGGGGTAATTCATTACACAGCAGGAGGTAACTAATAGCATACACTTAGCTTAAATGATTTCATCATGTCTCAGAGAGGGTGACTCCTGCCGGATCACACACCCAGAAAGTTGTAGACCTGGCAACTGAACCCATGTCACAGGGACTCCTCAGAAGAGGCTGCAGAACGTAGGAGCCCAAATTGTCTCCTAAGATTTTCTTTATGCATTTTAGCTTCAGTTTTCTAGAATGATTCTCCTGCTTTTATTGTCTTACGTCCTGCCAGGGACTCTGCACAGTTGTCACACTCAATCTTCCCAGCTTGGTAAGATGGGTGCAATGTACTGACTTTCCCCAGGTGAGTTTTGTCTGCACGGATCCTTTAAGGTGCTCTGTGAAAAGTGTTCCACGCCCGCTACGTTTGGGAAACACTGTGCCCCTCTCTCGCATGCAAATTCCCTAAGCAGGTGAGTCCATTAAAGGCTCAGAGGGTTGCAGCCAGGAAGGCTGCCTCATGTCTTCCACATCATGTATCCTATTTCCCTCAGACCTCGAAAACGCCTGTCCATCTCACCACTCACATCCCGAGGAGTAGTCCACACAAGACACTTTGGGGGATGCTGGCCATAGGAAATTTCACAGCTGAATTTTTTTTTTAACCAAACCTCACAAAAACTTTGTAATGACAGAGTAACACTCTCCATTTTACAGATGAGAAGGCTGAGAGGGAGTCCTGAATTCATCGTCAAATACCATTCTCCTCGGGATGGTAGCTGATCTCTGCAATACTGGATGTGGTTAACCCTTCCCTCTCTCGTCCCCTCCCTCCGCCACCCTTCCTTCCTTTTTCTTCACTCCTACAGTTGCAAGAGATATGTTTTAAAAATTATTTTAAAATTAAAAAAAAAATCTCCCAGGACTTGGCTGGTCATAGTCTCTTCCCATTTTCCAGACCGCTCCTCGTTCTCATCCCCCTTTTCAGAATCCTTGTCACCTGTTGTCCCCGAATGTCCCCATTTCTGTCGGTCTTCTCTCTTCCGCCCACATCGGCGCCTCTCCCTGGCTGCCTACCTCACTCACACACCTTCAACTTAGCCTTGAACAGTGGCGACGCTCAAGTGCAGCCCCTCCCCGGGTCCCTCCTGGGCTCAGATCCTTCCTCGCAGTTCTCTGATTGCCCTCCGTGTCAGTGCCTCAAGTTCAGGCTAGCCTATCGCCTCCTCCCACACCCTTCCTCAAGCCTTCTCTTCCTTTTCTGGGCCCTTTTGAAGCTGGGCGACATCAAGTCCAGGAACCTGGGAGATGTCTGAATCCCTCCCTCCCGGTTACAGCCCAGGTTTACCAATCCCACATCCAGGCCATCTCCGTCCCTGTCCCCAGCACCGTGGTTCCTCATCCTCTCACTTCCCTGCTCATCTGTCTGCCTCCTGCGAGCACTGCCTTCTGGCCACCACAACCCACTCCAGCCTCCCAGCGGCTTCCTGCCGTGGGGATCTCTCCCACCTGCACGTCTGAGCCCACAGCTCTGGTTAGCACCTTTGGAGAGGTTCCCCGCTATTTCCAGAACCGAGTCCAAGTCCTTTGACATCGAGAGTGAGGAAGTCCTTTCATCCACCTCTGCCTCCCCTGCTTCCTCTCCCAGGCCGTGCTGCCTGCCTCGCGGGGCTCCCAGGAGCTCCCTGCTCCCTGCTCTGTTCAAGATCCCCCTTCCTTCAGCTGGGACTCTCCTAATATTCTCGTCGCCATATGCTTAACTCATCTTCAAAGTTCTGCTGACAAGTGATCAAATGTTGACAAGTAAAACATTCAGTATTCTAGGATAATTTGGGGAACAATATACTGTATGTATCAAAAAATGTTCCCACTGTTTGATTTTGTAAATCCATCTCTGAGAATTCAGGCTTGGGAAATAATATAATATCTGAAACATACTTTAGCCATGGAGATATACATCACAATGTTATTTATGATAAAGAATATTCTCAAAAATAGGATAACGGGCAAGTTTATTGAATATCCACTGGAAGGAATACATTTAAGGTGATGAATATAAAAATAACGTTGCAACATTGTACCTGCTATAAATTTAAGTGGCCCAAACACAATAGAGGCAAATCACTATGTTGTACTATTGCAAATGTTACATATTGGGGAGAAGGCGAAGAAAAGGCCCCCAACATCACTAAGATCGGGTCAGGGCACTGCGACCACAGGCAGAGATTTTCTCCTTTCTCAAAATTTTAAGAAAAATTTTGTAGTTTGCTTATGCTGTTTTTATAATGAAAAAGAGATTTTTTTTATCTATTTAATATAAAATATACTACAAAATATGATATACATTTAATCTGAGACTTTGGAGTCAATGCATGCATGAAGCCTTGCCTCCTCGGGGCCCTTCCTCTGGCCGCACTGGCAGAGCCCACAGTGGAAAAGCAAACTTCAAAACACCGGAAGCTTCCCTCCCTCCCTGCCCCAAGGGGCCAGAGGTGACACCTGTCACTGCAGGAGAGACACCCCGGGGAACAAGCGGCTAGGACCCCAGGCTCTGGAGCCAGGCTGCCTGTGCTGGCTGCCCTGGGCCTCGGTGTCCTTCTCTATGAAAGGCACGTAATAGTAAC
This sequence comes from Equus quagga, assembly GCF_021613505.1. Lineage (NCBI taxonomy): Eukaryota > Metazoa > Chordata > Mammalia > Perissodactyla > Equidae > Equus > Equus quagga. Next base: position 65,262,026 of record NC_060278.1, read on the forward strand.
AGCCGTGTCACAGAGCCACTGCGGGTGTCCAGTGAGTTAATTTAGGGAAAGCCCACAGACTAGTCTTGGTGCGTAGTAAGACCCAACAAGTCTTAGTTATTCTTATTGCACAGACTGCGCCTCCGTGCATCCCTTCAGGGCCAGGATGTACCCTGTTTATATTTCCCGCCTTAGCTCCTTATGCCTAGAAGGTCTTCAAGAAGAGTCCTTGCTAAATCACTGATCTAAGTGCCCTGGAAAGGATCTAAGGTTCTCCAAAACAAACTGGGCACCTGGGACCCGTCCCCAGGGAGACTGGAGTAGGAGCTGAGACTCTGGGAGTCTGAGGCCACCGGCCACCTGGGAGCAGAGCAGAGGCAGAATTCCAACTCTGCAGCTTTGGCGAGGTGCACAGCACGCTGCTGCCCTTGAATTATGACCTCTCAGTCCTGCCCGACCCTGGCTGGGAAACCAGGAGCTTTAGATGTGAGCTTCTGAGATGTGACCCTGACTCCTGCTGCCGAGGAACAAAGGGCAATTATGGCTCTTTTGTGAGAAGGTGTTTAAGTGGAAGCAAAGAGCTGGTTCACCAAAGGCTGGGGCCCTGATGGCTAGCTCAATTTCTGAAATAAACGCCCTCACTGCGGCCAGTTTCCTTATCAGCAACATCCCAGCCTCCAGCCTGTGCGCTCCAGCTCTTCCTGACACATTTCTGGGGGACCATTTTGATCTTTGGGGTCGTTTTGAAACTTCTCTCCCCCGACCCAAGTCTGTGGTCTCTGACATAAACTTCACACTCTGAGAAAACAGGTTCTGTGGACCCAGCTTCGAAGCTGGCCGACATGGGCTCCTCGCGGGACTGGGAGCAAGAATGGACTGGAGCCAGGGCCTGGGAGGGCTGCCCAGCGGGCGCTCCTTAACCTGGAGCCACTGTGTTCAAAGCCACGGCTGCAGCCACGGCTAACAATGCATTTGGCAGCCCAGCGAGGTCTTCTTTCAAAGCCAGGTTAGTGCCAGGCAGAGCGCCCTGAGTATAAAACCCTCCATTTATTTTTTTCGATATCAAAGAATTACACTAATGAAAACAATAAAAATCTGTCTTTTCAAAAATAAATGCAGTATAATCACATCAAAGGAAAAATTTACATGAAAGAAAGAGACAGTTTTCCCGCGGTCTTAACCTCCTAATTCATTCACCACGATCTCTCGGGTGCCTCAACTTCAAGTCTTTCTGTCTTCTTTTTTATTTAACGTTATTGCAATGGGCATACAAAAATTTGCCTCTTTGTTGCTTGTTTTACTTAGCATTATAATAGACATAAGGTCGCTGTATCATATTTTACTTGTTGTTTACACCCATTAGGGTGTAAAGAATTCCCTCAGGGACCAGCCTGCTGCTGCAGTGGTTAAATTCGAGTGCTCTGGAGCTCCACCTCAGTGGCCTGGCGTTGCTGCTTGGATCCTGGCACAGAACTACACACCACTCATCAACCACGCTGTGGCAGCATCCCACATCCAAAATAGAAGATGGCACAGATGTTAGCTCAGGGCCAATCTTCCTCACCAAAAAAAAAAAAAAAAAGAATTCCTTCAAAGTCATGTGCCATATCAAATTTAAACATTTTTCTTTTTGGGGGAATTATATTCTATTGGTATTCTATTATAAACAAGACTGTAAGGAATATTGCTGGACTATAACATGTTTTACTGGGTCAGAATTTATGACTTTTTTGTTTTGCTTTGCATTTTGATGATAATGCTGCCATTTTTTTTCTTTTTTTCCAAAATAGATGCTCTAAATTCACTGCCTTTAGACAAGTATGAGATCGCACTGTTCAGTTAAGGTGGTTTTCTTGATCTCTCAACATTTTATTGTGAAAATTTTCAAACATGCAGGAAAGTTGGAAGAATTTTATAATGGACACCCATATGCTGATTCAGGGTGACTTTTGAGCACAAACATGTCTTTGAAGATGATGATCAGCATTTAACCATAAGATAGAGAGATGTGTCTCATCTTCCAGCAAGAGTTCCTTGGATGTAATAATCATGGCAATTTGTTATTGTAATATTTTAGCCTTCAGTATTTTCCAATATACCTTCAGGTTTATTTTCTTCCTGGATCCTCAACATCTTCAAAAGATAGCCAAGGCAGGTGTTGCCAGGAGTTATTTGTACATTTATAGATGAAGAAATGCATGATCAGAGAGGTTAGGGGGACTGCCTAATGCCACAGAGCAAGAGAGGCACCACTGTAATGCCAATGCTGAGCTCTCAGCTGAACTACACTCCTGCAGAAACGTCTCCCCTTAATTAGTTAACTTATTAATTGATTATAGGCCTTCTACGACCTTCTCAGTGCCCTGATCCTGCTTGTGTGTGGCTTTGAATCTTTTCAGGATAATGAGGGCGGCGGCATGTGTCACCAGTAGTCCAGCCACCACAAATGCCAACGTGAGGATTAAAGAGCAGCTGCCAGTTTCCCATTCAAAAGCTCCAGGTAATCCCAACACGGCTTGAAAGACTCTGTTTATCTTCTCCCGTGAAAGCAGGACTCATTTAGACTACAGTTAGACCCCAGAGTAATTATACACATGTGCAGTGTTGTTCCCCTTGAGATAAGAAATCAGGAAGAGTCTGGATGGTTCTGGAGGCCAGGGTTTCCCTCTGGAGAAGTAACCACCAACATCACCCTCTCCAGGTCTCACGCCAGGACCAGCAAAGAACAAGTCCCTGGCCACAGCTCAAACGTGGATTTCCACCATCGACAGTACTTTCTCCAGAACATCTCAGTGCTCCAGGTTTCAATGTCCCCTCTGGGGGATGCAGGCTTCGACGCTCAAGAATGCAACCAGGTGGGACCTGGTGCCCTCATTGACATGGCAAAGTGCCCCTAGGATTTGGGGCAGGAGGAATCCTCACCAAAACTCACAGGCTACACTTCCCCATCTTCTTTATTCCTCCATAAGAGCAAGTCCGCTGTCTCCATCCTTGCTCTAACAACACATTTAACACCCACTGAGAACCCACTGCCAACAGAGGCACCCATTTTATGGATAGAGAAACTGAGCCTGGGAAACATTAAGTGCGAGGGCTGGACCCCACTCCTATTGACTCTGAAGCCCTTTAGTTTTTTCCTGCCCATGGTTCCCACTTTGTGAATACAGGGAGAAGCTGTGCTTATGCAGTTGGGCACGCCTCCAGCCTTGTGTTGTTCTGGACTCTGATTCCATTCCTAGTTTGCATGGACAAAGCTGTCCTGGTCACGGCGACCCTTTGCTGCTGTGGAAACACGTCCCAGAAGTCAGAGCCGGAAGGTCTTCCAGGCCTGGGAGCTCACGAGATGGCCGCACGTAGCCCTGAGGTTTGGGAGATAGCACTCAAACAAGAGGTCAGCTTTTCCTACAGAAGAATGCCCTGTGCCCTCTGCATGTCCCACAGTAGCCAACCTTAGGGTTTTTTTTTTTCCTTCAGACTCCAGAAGAGCATCTGTTCAACATAAAGAATAAAGAATGAGTGCTGGGAATCCTCAGGGAGACCTTTTTTAGCGGGGCCATCTGCTTGTACTTGCCCTTTGGAAAAATCAATGAATTTGATTTTTGGACAGTCAGTTCCTTAAGCCTGGAAATCTGTGTTGGAACACCATGGGCGAACAAAGTCCGCCCTTCCAGCCCTCACCGACTGCTCTGCAGTTGGCCAGATGTTGTCACAAGTTCCCCGCATCACGCCTCGGGGAAATTGTGCAGCAAGCAGTGCACCCGGGAGCTTCCATGAACCCGCAGCGAATGGCTGCACATGGAACAGTTATTCCAAGTGGAGAATTTTTCTTTTTTTTAAGATAACATGACTCTTCTCTGATACAAATACAAATCCTATATATAACAAAATCCACGGGGCCAGTGGAAATCCAATGGAGATAGCTTCATAATTTGGAACTTAATATCTTGTCCTCAGCTGAATGATGGAAAAGCCCCCTATATGGGGCCAGGTGTGGAATCTGTCGCCCAGTCAGCCTCCTCCCATCGCTGAGGGCTGGGAGTGCAGTCAGTTTTATGGATTAGTGGGGCCTCCAAGAAATGAGCCTGGAAGGCTGGATACTGAGGAGAATTTTGTCGAAAGCATCTGTCTTGAAGGCCCACAGAAGTCCGGCACTATCCCAGAGTCTGGGACAATTTGACTCTCCAGGGAGGAGAAGCCAGGCTCCCCCAGTGCCAAACTGTCTCCCTGCCCACTGAGACTGGCTGACCTTGCATTCAGCCAGCAGCCTCAGCTTCGTTTTGCCCACATTCTGATTTCTGGGGCCCAGACATGCCAATGGGACATCAATGTTATTTTGATGAGAATTTTATTTCATCACAAGGATTAGAGGCAAATGACATAGCTTTCCCTTCACCAAGGAATCTCTGGCAGAGGGGAGTCAAGCCAGATCAGCCCGGGGAGGGCAAGGCACTCACTTTTATGGCCGCCTCCTAAATCCAGGTGCTTTACATAGATTAGCTCAGATAAATTCATCCCGGCAACAGCCTGTGAGCATTGTCATTCAACAAAGAAAGCAAGACTTAGAGAGGTTGAAAAAGTTACCCAAGACCTCAAACCTGAGGTTAAAAGTGGGCAGACACAGGGCCAAAGTCTACAATCTTCCACTGACAAAGCACCAGCTTTAAATGCAGGGTGCCTATGCCTCTTAGGCCGCCTACCGAGACCTGCAGCCCAGCGGGGGAAGGAGTGACGGCTGCCAGCTAGTGTCTCGGGGCTGTGAAGAGGTCGCATGGGAGCCTCGAATAAACCAGAACCCCAACAACTCAGGGCCAGTCTTCTTCCTCCAGAAAGCGGCTCTCCCCTTGCTCAGTGAGAAAGGACACAACATAAGCCTTGCCTTCAGTTCAGGGCTGTGGCTTGAAGTTCCCACTTGGAAGGATCCAAGCCCTTACCTAGCTATCAAGGTATGTAGGGCTGATTGTCACCTTCAGCTGCACCAGGGACAGGCCAGATGGCATTCAGGCTGATTCTCTGCCTCTGGCTGACTAATCTGCCCAGGTGCAAGAGTAAACAGAGAGGCTGGGGACACCATATGTCCCTGACTCACCACGCTTGCCGGAATCACCATCACTCCACATGGCAGATGCTTTCCCGGGCCAAGGTGGGAGGTGGGTCAGAGGAAATGTGTCTTAAAGTTGAAGGCAGAATGATTAAAAACACAAAGACAGATCTAGGGAGTGTGCGGTTATTAGTCATATCCTAAATGACGTTTATTTTTAAAACCTGTTTTGCTTTATTAAATAGTGTCCCGCTTGGTTCACTCCTCCCAGCGGCCGGTGCGCTGCTTGCCACTGCAGCCCTCGAGGACACAAACTGAACCAAAGGGCTGCATTCCTAACCTGTTTTCTTTATTTACCAGTCTGGAATTTCACCCTAAATTGAAAATGAAGCTAACCTGTTTAGGTTAAAGGATCTCCCGTCAAGATTGGGAAGTAGCCTCCCATTGGGATGCCCATTTCTTCTAACCCCTTCAGGGCCCCCCAGGCAGGAGAACCTAAAGGGGAAGGTTGGAGGTGAAGGTGTCAGAGTCAGGGGCTGAGAAAACTGGAAGGCTTCTGAGTTTGGGTACTTAGCACGTAGTAGGAAGATCACAGCTCATGAAGCATCTATCGCCCTGTTCCTTAGTCAACCAGAGCAATGGGAGTCGGGGGAGTCAAAGCCAGTCTTGAGTGTAGGTCCTAGGAGCACTGAGCTGGAGCAGTTAGACCTGTCCTGTTCACTCCTTCCCCACTTCCACAGGGTGAAGTAGCCACCGAGGGTCGCACGGCTGTGGGAGGTCCCAGTAGATCTAAGACCCCTGATGGTCCAGTGCTTTTCTTGAAAGACCAAATCCAGTGGGGCCCCTAACATTTAAGTCACCCTGAGCCACGAGCCGTGAGACCCCAGGGGTAGCTATCTGCCTTCTACTGCAGGCCTTCAGGCCATGGCATACACTTTGCAACCAGAGCCACAGGAAGGTTAAAAATCATCCAGAGCCGTGATAACAGTGAAGGTCATTCTAGACCAAATCTCTAACACTGTCAAGAGCTTTTCAGTGCTCGGGGCAGTTTCCCATTCCCTAGCCCATCTGACCCTGAAAAATGTGTGAGCTGGGCCTCATCGCCACTGCCCAGATGCGGGAGTTGAGACTGAAAGATCAAATGACCCATTTAAGGGCCCACTATTAACCGGACAGAGGTGGAATTTGAACCTAGCCCAGAGTCCAAGACAGTTCCAAGGCTCTACTCATAATCTCTGGAAAATAGTTCTCAGACCTGCGGGATCTGATGGATACAGAAGACAGACTGGGAATCGAATGTGTATGCTTAAAAGACTCTGGGCGCTCCCTGCTCCGGGCAGCAGCTGGTAGGCGGGGCTGCCCAGAGACACACAAGCATGCTTCCCTCCGCTCAGACTCCACTTCCAGACCTCCTGCCCTACTGGCCTGGCCGGCCGTGAGGACACAGGAGTTCCCCAACTCTCTTTATTCTTTGTTTTTTCTATATGCAAGTCTGTAGCTTTTCTTCTAAAGCTAAAACTCCAGCTCAAATTCAGGAATGCTCATGACACTGGTCCGTGATAGAGTTTATTGTTTAGTCTTTAGAAAGCTGGACTTGCTCACTTGTTTAATAGAGCGAAGTTGCCTTTAAGAAATGAAATCTTAGAGAAATATCCCTCTCAGAAGAGGCAGGGACAAAATCCCACAGCCTCTAGTTCAAGAGAGTGGACTTTCATGGAGGGAAGAAACTTGGCACAGAAGTTCACACCAGCCTCAGCCAGGTCACTGCTGCGGGGAAAGGCAGACGGGGCACATGCCAGTAATTCTTTCCGACGGAGGCGTCCTCACTGCAAGGCTTATTTGGAAAAGAAACCACTTTGAAAAGACTTGTGCGGATATTAGCCAAATCTGTTGAAGTCCCCAAATCACCGTCTGCTGCTTCACTTCTCATCGGAAATTCACATTTGGATTCTCTCTGGCCTATATTGGCATCTCCACATGCAGATCCTTCTCAACGGACAGCTTTTAGGTGATGCTGTCAGTCAGTGCCCCACACGTCTCCCCTTGGCACTTTCTCTTCACACGCACAAGGCACCCAGAGCTTCCTGCTGGGAGCAGCTTCCTTCCTGCCTGAGGACTTTCTCAAGCCTCTAGCATCAGAGGAAGTCAGGAAGCCAGGCCTCCCTGAGAAGATGGGGATAAATACCCCAGCACCCTCTCCCCTGAGTGGAATGGTTCTGCAGGTGCCCTTCGCTTTTCCCCAAGGGCCAAGCAGAGCTGAGAACCCAGGGACTCTGTGATTCCGTATTAGCGCCTTCCCTTCTCTGTCTGGCTTCCTCACTTCCCTACACTTTTGTCACAAGGTCACCGTCTAAATACGCTACTCACAAATGAGTCCATCTTTCAGAGTCAGCTTTCGGGGGAACCCAAACTAACATCCATCTGAAACTCAGCATGTTTGAAACCTGTTTCTCTCCCTCTGCTTCTTCCATATCATTTAATAACAACACCCCAGAGGCTCCCAAACCAGAAACCAGAGGATCGTTTTTTATTCTCTTTCTTCCATGTTGAAAAGCCCATCTTTCAATTGGTTCAATTGGTCACCGATTCCTATAAATTAAACCTCCCAAAATCTCTCCAGTCAGTCTCTCCTTTTGTCTTAATTCTCTCTAGCGAAAACCGTCTACAAAACTTTGGACAATTTTAGTACCTTTCTAACTCCTCTGTATATCTTTAATTTATTATTCCTCCAATTTGTTCTTCATAGAGTTATATGACTTACCTTTCAAAAACACAAATTTTGCCAGGTACTGTCCTGCCCAGAAACTTCTGCTCACTCACCACGCCTGCGGAAGGTCCAGGCTCCTTGGCTGTGCGTCCATGCTCATGAGCAGGCCCCTGTCCTCATTCTTTCTTCTCAAACTGGTCTTCTTCCCACAGACAAACCTCCATCCACACTCTGCTTTCAAGTCCCCAAGTAATCCACCTTCTTTGTCAACATTGGGCTTTGCGCATGCTATTTCTTGACCTTAGAATGCCTTTCCACTTCTTTTTTGGGCTGATGAATTTTTATACATCCCCAAATAACCTAATTGAAACCTCACTTGCCTGCCCCTGACAGCCAAGTCAGAGTGGTCATTCTCTCTGTCCTTTCACACATGTGCTATCACATTGAGTGTAATGTACTCTCGCATGCCTCTGGCTTTCTTGCCACTTTGCTGGGGGCTCCTTCTGTGCAGGGAGCATTTGGATTTCTGTGTTTCCTGCATATGCTGCCTGGTACAAATAGCATATGCTCAATAGTGGCATCCTTCCAGGAGCTTAGGTCTACAGCTCGGAGTCATCCTTGACTCTTCTCTTCCTTTTACACCCATATATTCAATCCATCAAGACATCCTGTCAGTTCTGTCTCAAAAATACATCTAGGATCCTGCTACCTCCTACCACCCACACTGTTACCAATGTGATCCACCACCACCTTGCTCCCGTATTAGTGCGGGAGCCCCTCACTGGTTCCCTTATTTTCACCCTAGCCTCTCTACAGTCTATTTTCAACAAAGCAGGCAGAGTCATCTCCTAAAAATGTAAAGTGGTTTAATCCACACCCCACCTCAACTCACCAATGACTCAACTCACCAATGAGTCCCCATCTCACTGAGATGAAAATAAAAATCCCTCCGTGCTCAGCGACACTACCCTACTGAGATCCTCTGCTCCTCTCCCCTTGCTCAACCTCTCCAGTCCCACCAGCCTCCAGTCCATCTGGAATTCTCTCCTCCCAGCGTAGTTAACACCCTCACCTCCTTCATGTCTTTGCTGCTATATCACTTTCTTAATGAAAACACCAAATTTACACTGGTAGTCCATTTGTCTACCCATCCCTTAAGCCCTCCCTCTCTCTTTATTCTTTTCAAAGCACTCGTTGGCTTAGAGCATGCACTAAAATTCACTTGTTTCTTATTTTTGTTGCTTACTGGCTGCCTCTGCTCATGAAAAGATAAGCCTCATTGTGGCAGGGAACCGATGAGCACCAGCAACAGCATCCAGCATGCAGAATGTGGTCAGCAGGTTTTCCCAAATGAAAATCAATGAATGGGTACAATTTCTCTGAACAAACTTCAGTATCACCTTAGGTGTCTAAGAACCCTTTACGAATGATATTCCTCAGAAACATGGTCCCTTGTTGAATCCTGGTTAAAATGGCCTTTTAATTGAACAAATATTATTTGTTAATAATATTATTGGGCCAGCTCCGGTGTCTTCGTGCGGCCCAGGTTCAATTCCTAGGCTTGGACCTACACCACTCATCTGTCAGTGGCCATGCTGTGGCAGAGGCTCACACACAAAAAGAGGAAGATTGGCAGTAGATGTTAGCTCAGGGTGAATCTTCCTCAGGAAAAAAAAAAACAATGATAATAATATTATTAACAAGTAATCTTTGATAAGTATAGAGTGATTTAACTAATATATCCAAAGATTATGTCAGCATGTACTCAATATAAAAATATAAATGAGATATTTTACTTTCTTTTTTACATATTAAGTCATCAAAATCTAGTGCATATTTTATACTCATAGCACATCTCAGTTTGGACCAGCAACCTCTCAAGTGCTCAGTAGCCACATGTGGCTCATGGCTACCATATTGGACATGACACGTCTAAACAGTTCTCAATTTAGGAAAAGGTCTTGTCTGAAATATTGATTTTGTTTGCTTGTCTTTGTAATAAGTTAGTGACTAGAAATGTACCCCAAATTTTATGCTATAAATGAGTTACTTTTAGGGCAACCCACAAAAATCCTGCTAACCATCCGTAAATCTGCCTGCTAGTTCCCAATCACATCCAACCACTGTTGTAGACTTGATGCTGTTGGATCTATCACTTGATTGCGGGCCTGTAGCAGGCCTGAGTCAGCAGAGTTGGGCTCCTTTATTATTTTTGCATAAGAACACATCTGTCTAGGCCACGGGCACCATGATTTCTAAAGTTGAGAAACAACATATTAGGAGAAGTGGTTTGTTTCTCTGATGACTCTTCTCTCCTACCCGTTTGTTGGTGTGCATGGTTCATCCATTAAGGACTCTGGTGTGAACCTTCTCTAGGATGCTTCATAGGCTTGGGTCAAACACTTGTGCCATTTTTCCATATTTATTCCTCATTGCCAAATTGCGAACGATACAGCTGCACCTTGAGAGGTCATGTGTTATCATGGCTTTAAGAACTTGATACCTTGTTTGCCTGAGACTTTTCAGGGAAGGTTTATTGACCTGGGCATGGTACTAGACATTTAATCTTCTCAACAAGTCTGTTGGTCCAAAGAATCTGAGACCCAGAGAGCTTGGGACCCTTTTTCTGTGTTTAATGAGGACTTACTATGTGCTGGGCTCCATAACACATTATTTTGATGACTCTCCCCAAACCCCAAGAGGGAAATTCCACTATTTTCCCCATTTCACTGATGAGGTTTTGGAAGGTTAAAGACTTAACAAGATCTCTCCAGTTCTGACTTCGGGTTTCCAGAATTTGTTGAAAATCATAGTGAAAGGAAATATAGCAAAACCATGCGATAATATAAAGTTTAGTCTTTTGGCTCACACTTTTATGGTATTTTAAAACATTATTCTCTGAGATTCGCTTCTGTTGGCCAGATGGAGAATTAATAAAATGAAGATGGATTCTTTCATTAAACCCAAACATGGTGAACCACTGATGGGAGGTAAAAGGTTGCTAGCTCACTCAAGGAGTCAAGGAAACAGCAACCTAGGGGCAGAAGGCCAGCTACCAAAGGGAGCCTGCCTGGGGTCTCCTGCAAGTACTTTTCTTTCCCCACGCTTCCCTGGAGAGGATCACAGCTTGCCCCATCACCTCGACGGGGCACCAATACCACCAGCCCGGTGTTAGCACACACACGACCAGCTGAGGTGCAGAGGTGATAAAAGGAGGCAGCACACTGCCTGGCCTCTAAGCACGCTCCCTTCTCCAGTGCCTACCTAGGTCAGAGGGGCGATGATTTCAAAGGAGGCAGCTGTGGAAAAAGTGGAAGGCCCCAAGAGCTCTGGAGAATGGATCAGTCATCTGGCACTGGGGCAGGTCACTCTGGGGATGGTCTGCCATCTCTAAGGAAGGAAGTCCATCCCCGACTCTTGACCTCAATAGGAGGCAGGGAAGGTCTGAGCCTGGGCCTCAGCTTCTCCTTCCTTGGACACCCGCCTCCAAGGCAGCTGGTGCTCCCAAGTGCATGTGGGCTCACAAGGCAAAGAGAAGCTATTGGGAGCAAGCCGGAGAGCTGAGAAATCTACACGATAACTCAGCGCTGGTGGGTCAGGCAGGGCGTGAATTAAAAGAAGCTTAATGAATATTCTCAAAGAGGTCAGGAAGCGCGACACAGGGACACAGCCACCAACTTTAATTGTTTAATAAAGAGCTTGACAGAGGAACTGAACAGCAGGATGGATACAGTGGAAGAACAAATTAGTGAGCAGTAGGTAGATTAAGAACCTCTGAAGACCTCAGGAAGACAAAGAGATGGAAAATACAAAGAAAAGTTAGGAATGTGGAGAATAGAAGTGTCACCATCCACATGAGCGGAGTCCCAGCAAGAGAAGAAAATAAATAGAAGCAAAAACATACACAACTTCAGAAAGCAAGGTCTCAGAGGTGAGATAATTGTGGCAGGAGATGTCAACGGATCTTTAAAATCAAAACTGTCTGATCAAGGAGACAGAAATTAGTGAAGATTTGGACCGTTTGAAAAACGATTATAAGCATGATTTAACGCTGTGCTGTCCAGTATGGTAGCTGAGAGCTACATGTGGCTTTTTACCACTTGAAATGTGGCTAACACAAGTGAGGAAATGAATTTTAGTTTAATTTAATTTTAAATATTTAAAATTAAAATTTAAAAAGCTAATACCTGATTCGAGTATTGGAAAACTTTTAAGTGCGTTTCTAACAACTTGGGGACGTGAATCTCCTCTTCCAATCGTGATCTGAAATCTCAGTACAGATCAGGTGTTAGTTGCTGTGAATTTACTATTTAAATATATTGAGATTCGCTCCAGGTACAAAATTCACCCCTGATTTCTAGTACTTAATACACAAAAAGGAATGTAAAGTATCTAATACTTTTGTATTGATTATATGCTGAAATTATGCTATTTTGGATATATTGGGTTAAGTAAAATATATAATTAGTTTTACTTTTTTAAAAGTCTTTTTAGCTTTTAATTTTTTAATATGGCTGCTAGAAAATATGCAAAATTATATATGTGGCTCACATTCTATTTCTACTGGATAGCATCAATCTAATCGATATGTATGGAATGTACAGCTACAAATGGAGAATACTCATTTTAAGTGCTCACAGGACAAAGAAAGCTTTGTTCTTCTTGTTAAATCAACACCAAATAATTGATATATATCCAGATTGTGGTCTCTGATAATAATGAACTATAACAAAAAATCAGTAACAACAACAAGAAAGTTTCAAAGATCTCCTTGGCACATAAAAAAAATTACAACATAGCGCTGGCCCTGAGGGCCTAGGGGTTAAAGTTGGGTGATCACCACTTCAGCGGCCGGGGTTCACCTCTCAGGTGTGGAGCCACACCCCCTGTTTGTCAGTTGCCATGCTGTGACGGCAGCTCACACAGAAGAGCTAGAGCGATCCTTACAACTAGGATACACAACTATGTACTGGGGTTTTGGGGAGAAAGAAAAAAAAAAAAGGAAGATTGGCAACAGACTTTAGCTTACGGTGAATCTTTCCCTGCAAAAAACAACCAACCAAACTACAACATATATAGTCATTGGGGTAAGAGGAAATTTTAAAAGATATTACAAAATATTTAGAAATTAACAAGAATGAAAGTGGCAAATGTCAAATGTTGTGGCCCACAGCTGCAGCAGCACTTAAGCTTTGCATAATTTTGTATACATTAATAGTAAACAAAACATATTAAAAACCAAACAGATTAGGAAAAAAGAGAAAAGAATAACAATAAAACCAAAGCAAAAAGCAGGAAGGACATCAACGAGACAGGAGGAGAGATGGAAGCAGCAGCCCTAGTCTCCCCGAAACTCCGACTCCTTGAACAGTGAGGTGGCAAAGGTGGTGTGGAACTCTGTGCACCAACACGTCACAAAACTAGGTTCAACGGACAAGAGCACCAGGAAAACGAGTGGTTCCTGAGTAGAGGAATCAAAGGAAAGAGGTTAGCGGGGAATCGAGAAAATGCTCGCGCTCCCGCAAAGATGCCTGTAGACATGGCCGGCTGCACGAATCCCTCAGGCATCGACGTGCTCCCCAACTGCAGCGGGTCAGGGGGCTCCGCGCAGGGGCCTGTGCCAGTGCGGGGTGTGGGAGACAGAATACAGGTGGGGATCAAGGAGAAATAATCAAATAAATCAAGAGAGGGGCCGTGTGTGAACATGAAGTGCTGTGCCCTCAGTGTTATTAATATTATTTCAATTCTTTGCACTTGAGGAGATGTATAAAAAGTCCCTTTAAATGTTATAAAGAATTTTGGGGTGAACTTAGCCCATGCTTTCCTCCTTCTTTTTGAATTCCAAAAATATGGTGATAAAAAACTTAGCATGTCATTCCCACTGGTTTCTCCTGTTCCGCAGTTTCTACGTAGAAAGCTCCTTAGAAGTGAAACGGCTGTCATTTCCTCGGGATGCAGGCTCAGCGCTTAGCTGCTCGCCAAGGCTGCTGCTGCCACTCTACCGCAGGGACCTGGCGCTGCGTGGAGGCGCTGAGGCCTAGGGTGGGGGCAGGGGGGATCACCTGTCTTCGTTTCTTCTCGGCTTCCGTAGATGTAATCAAAAAGGCTGATTTTAGGGCTTATCTGCTGGGCACAGTATCTCAATTTTACAGCTGGAAATGATCTAATTTACGCAGAGGAGGCTGCCTAAAATAAACACAGCACTTGTCCAGTGAGGTGGGGTAGCCATGCACCGCCTATAAAAGAGACAAAAGCATCGGAACTGTCAGAGAGAGACAACTGATCAAGGCATCATTTTTGCTAACATACCGGGATAATGGCCTGGACTCCTTTTGCTTTGGGCCTGTGGGCACCCGCCGCGGGCCAGCCCCACCCGCGTTAGCTGCACGCCCTCTCCCTTGTGTGCAAACAGCAGAGGCGCAGCAGGCTGGAGCCCCAGCCTCACCAGCTGACTGGGCCGGGTGCGTTTCCATTGGCTGCAGGGGCCAGTTGAGCTCTATTTTCTTCTGTACATAAAGATAAGAAGCCAAGGGCCCCCTTCCGAAAGCAAACACGTTTAATTTGAACCACCGCCTCCCCGTGATTCACCGGATGGAATTGACGGTGGTGTTTACCCTTTTCCACAAAAGTAGCAAATGAATCAGTCCTAATAGGAAATATAAACCCACAGCAGATGCATTTTGAAGCCCACAAAGGAGATTTCACTGAGAAGGCCACCTTGACTCCAGAATGCTCCGCCCAAAAGTAAGAGTAAAGAGTGTCCAGATCTTTTGAGAAGAAGCAACTCCAGCTACAAGCAAAACAAGTCTTTGCATGTGCCAAGTTCTGCTCGGCCCCTCTTAGCAGCGGGAATTCAGACAAAACTTCAGGAATGCTTTGCCAGGCAGCTGTGGTGCATTCAAAGCAGAGAAACGACCTTAATCTTTGCAAAACCAACAAAGATAAGCAATAGCTTTAGCGGGGTTGAAATTAGCCACCGCGCTGCTACACAATGTCCTTGTGACCATTATCTGGGCTCTGACCGCCGAATGGCACTGCTCAAGTATGCTGGCAATGTTTAACAACCCATCTGTCTTGTACCTGTTCCCCCTGAACAGGAGCTTTGTCTGGTCCCTGCCCCGTCCTGCGTGTCTGCTGTCTGCTCACCACTCACCGGCCAGTGAGATCTCCTGGCTGCGTTGCATTCATTTCCCCGGTCTCTTGCTTATGATTCGTCCTTCCACAGAGGGACTTCTGCCAGAGAACAGTTTTGAGAGGGGATATGGATTTTGTGTCCCTCCATCTATTATTTTACACATCACCACGTGTGTAAAATCCTCACTAACTTACTTGATTTTTCCCTGATGTTTCTTCTTTTAAGAGGAATTTCAATATTCATGCAAATGTAACTATTGCTGAATTTATTTTCTTTCTTGGTTAATTGCTCTTAAGTTAGAAAGCTTTCTCTTTCTCTGATATATTTTTTTATTGCCCAGTAAAAGATTTTCTGCTTAAATAGCCTACGTTCAAGAGTTTACTGATTATGTTACATAGGTGTTAGGTTGACCCATCTGAACTTGTTTTCAAGGGTCTAAAACAGCCAGATATCGGCATTTTCATACGGTTCAAGATATATACTTCTTGTAAAATTGCCCACTTTATAGTAGAGGTGTGAGAAGATAACTAAAACAATTCATGGTTTTCATTTTGTAAAAAAAGTTATACAGTAAAATTCTCTTTTAAGAATTTATTTCTCCTGTTCTGCCCCGCCCTGCTCTCCACTCCTCCCCTTCATGCTCAGAAGTAAAATGTCCCCAGCTTCTTTTTCCAGATTTCACAGGGTCAGTGTAACTACCACCGTCTCAGGCCGTCTTCACAGTGGCGGCCGCGCGGACTCGCCCGGCGCCTGCAGCCGGCGCCGCCCTTGAAGCTGGCCCTGCGCCGTCACTGTCACTCGGGGCCGGGCCCGGCCGCCGAGCTGCGTCGCCCTGCTCCCGCCGCGACTCCCAGCACAGAGCTTCTCGTCTATCCAAGGGACCGGGTTTGAGGAGCGTGCAGCGCTGAGTTAGACGCGGGCGGGGCTCGGAGGAGCGTGGACAGCCCGGCGCTTGGAGAGCGCTCCGGACCCGCGGCCGCTCCCACGGCCAGCCCCCAGCTCCGGCGGACGGTCCGTCTTTGTTTCGTTGTTCTGTGGCGCGTCCTAACACAGTTTTGTCTTTCGAGCAGACAGACCTCGCAGAAGGAATTGAAATACCCATGTTCTGCTTCCAGAGCAAATGTGGAAAACAAAACAAACGGCTGTAAGAATAGCAGCCCAACAAATTTTGCCCTTAGATCCAAATGTTCGTCGAAGCCAGGGAAGAAAGTAGAGAAAGGGGAGAGGAATCCCTTCAGATTTTAACTCTCAGAATTTCTGGGCAAAGGAAACAACTGTGGGAGTGTTCTAGCAGACGGGTGGCCACCTGGTCACCCCTGGGGGCTTGAGGAAAAAGGAATTCCCTCATATTTTAATCTCATCCTTCAATTTCAATTTTGATATATGTTATATATTTTGTAAGGTAATCGAACATTAAATGCATATTGTATTAATACATTTTATTACAATATATATTGTTCATTAAACAATAACATATATTTATATAATATACAATCATTTATACTATATATATTTTATTCATCCTTGAATGTATCCATCCATCTGCCATCTGGGCTGTTTCCCCGTTTGGCTATGGGGAATAATGCTGCTACAGACATGTGTGATGTGTGTTTGCTCCAGTCCCTGTTTTCAGTTTTGCATGTGGAGTGGACAGGCTGGGTCACATGATAATTCTATGTTAAATTTTTTGAGGAACCACCAAAGTGCCCTCCTCATTGGCTGCACCGGTGTACTTTCCCGCCAGCCACATACAAGAGTTCCAGTTTCTCCTCATCCTCGCCAACACTTATGTTCCTTTTTCTGAAAGAATTAAGCCCTTCCAGTGGGTGTGAAGTGGTATCTCACTGTGGTTTGGATTTGCACATTCCAGGAGTCATCTTTGTCCACATGACTTTTAGAAGGAACTTCAAGGACAAGGGTACGCACTCTCTGGTGTTTGTCACAAACGACCTGTGGGGCCCTCCACAGCCCCTGCTGCCATCCCCTGGAACGCCCATATGGCTGCAGGTGCTGATACCTCAACAGGGTCCCACTTCTTAAAGGATGTCATTGCCACCAAAGGGGGAGTGGCGTGTCCCCGGTAGTGAGAAGAACAGAAAAGAGGTCTCCGCTCCAGCAGAGAGGGAGTGAAGTCCTGCAGTCCAGGGAATGGAGTCGGCCAAGCTTTGGGAAGTCAGAAAAAAGAACATATTGCGAGGTGGCGGCCGACCCCATGGTGGGCTAGTCCTGACGCCTTAATTGGACTGGAGAGCACAGAAGTGTGTTCTGAGTCCCCAGGCGAAGAGCTGGCAGGAAGGCCCGGAGCGCAGTGGGATCTCGGGTACTGGGGAGCAGGTGGGAGGTGGGGGTCGGGACAGGGAGAGTCAGGATTTGGAGTCCAAAATACACGTGCAGGTTCACAAAGCAACAAATGCCAGAGCGATGCCTGCTCCCGAGCCCGCAGCTTGCTGTCCTCTGTCTTGGGTTTGAACAGCGCCTCTGTCACTTGGACACATGTTAGAATTACCTGCGGAGCTTTGAAAACTCCCAACGCTCAGGCCAATGAAATCAGACTCACTGTGCATGGGACCCAGCGTCAGTATTTTAACATTCCCAAGGTGATTCAACTGGGCCACCAAGGATGAGAAAAATAGAATTTTAGGTTTAAAATAGTAGGTTTAAAAAGTAGACCTTGTTAGATTGTTGTTTTTATTATAAAAGAAATATGGGCATGTTATAGACATTTGGATGGAACAAAGATGTTGAAAGGAGAAAATGCCACCTGTTGTTCGTGATGCAGCCTGTGCCCGATTTGGGGTTCCGTTCCTAGAAGGGTGGGTGAGGGCTGGCACCCAGGGCAGGACTGTGCTGCTGGGGACACACAAGATGTGACGTATCTTCTGTGTCTCCACCACTGCGGTGGGCACTGTGAGGGCTGCACTCAATAAATGTTTGTAGGATGAGTGAATGGAAGCAGGAAGGCATGAACTCATGAAAAGCAGCCCAAGACACGGTCCCTGCCCTCTAGGAACTTACAAAGGAGCAGTTGAATAGGCATTACAATGACAATAATCGGATGGCAATAATAGTTCCTGCATCAGTGGCTGTGTGTGTCTATGCACGCAGCCCTGCAGCCAGGGAAACCAGGGGAGGGTTTTTGAAAACTCTGTTTGGTAGCCATGGCCTCTCTTATCTTTATTAATGCCCTGCAAGGCACTGACACACTGCCCGCTCTTGATAAAACAGGTAAACAGGAGCAGAGCAAAAGCCAATGAGGCGGATGGCCAGTGGCACCCAGAGCCCACCTGGGTGGTCACACAGAGGTCAGTGAGAGTCGAGAAAATACCACCTCTAGGATATGGAGTTATTCCGCTGATTGTTTGCGCCTTTGCTTGTTTGGCAGAAGTCCCCAAACTCTCTAGCCTGCAGATGGATGAAGTTGATCAGCCAGGAGCTCCTTGTCAATCAGAGCTTCCTCCTGCGAAATGATAGTTGTGGTGGAAACAACACTCACAGGATGTAGGAGAGCGGGGAGCCTGTCTTGTTTTATTGTTAACTATCTATATGACCTGAGGAAAGTTCCATAACTTCTCTGATCTGCAAAGCAGGCAGCAGTTTCTGTCCTGCTTTCCTCGCCTGGCGGTTGTACAAATTCACTGTGATGGAATTACTGATCTAAAAGGCACCCTTAATCCTTCCATGTTTTTAGCCTCCTGCTTCTTACATGGCCGGGGGTCCACACATCCCTCTGTCCCAGAGCCAGCGCAGAGGCCTGATGAACTGACTCCGGCCGGGCTGTGGTCACCACCCCCTGCTGCCTCTCCCATGGTGGGGGAAGCGGGCAGCTGCCAGGAGCCAGTAGGTACTAGATTTCCACAAGGTTCCCGAAGAACCGTTTATACACACAGCTTTATTAGCGTCTGAGCTATTTCAATTTCTCCTCTTTCTTCCCTCTGTCACTCCTAGGGACCCATCCCTCCTGTTCAGACAGAAAACGGCCTTTTCCCTCATGGCTCATTCTGCTTTTTTAAAAATAAATCGACATCAAAATATGTTTGGGTGGCCTTAGGTGGCTGGTGAGTTGGTGACAAAACTGGGGTGCGTGAGAGTGTTGACCCCTGCCTGCCAGCCTGGACCCTTTCCTTGGGGGAGTACAGCCAGACTGTGTACCCTGAGCCTGCGGGGTGGCTGCCCCGTGGCGGTCCATGTGTGCTGTAGAGACGTGGTGTCGGGCTGGCAGGGGCCAGGCCGCAGCCAGCTGGTCTCCATGCCATTTGAAGAGCGGGTATCTAATTTAGCCTTAAATGTTTTTATTATTTTATTTGTGGTTAGCTATGACACAGAATTTCTCCAGCTGCTTTTACTTCAGAAGTAAATTTGAAATCCCAACTCGTTTCTGAGCTTCCTGAGAGGGGAGAAGCAGTAGATGAAAACAGAAATCTCAGTGGCCCGAGAGGGAAGGCAGCCCCGGTCTTAGCCGAGCAGACGAATCGGTCCGCGACTTCCCAGGGCCTCTCTCTGGGCTTCACTTCTCTCATCTGTAAAATGGGGAGGTTGGACTATTCCTGTGGCTTTCAAACTTTTATTCTTTTGTAATAATTGGCCCTATTTTCAAATAAATTCTTGTGCGCAGACTTCAATCTTTAAAACCTGAAAAGGAGATATTTTATTAGTTTAATAACTAGCTGGTTTACTAGTTCTTAGTTTATATTAACTTTTACTTATCCTAAAGTCAAAGAGAATAATATGATGACTTTATAGTTAACGTATATACGTGTAGCTTTTCTTATACAGGAATTTCAATTGGAAGTCAGACACCAATTGCAAGTCATATCAATTCCGGCAAACAATTTTAAACCATTTATTGGTTGCACAGTCTGTATGCAATCTGGATTTGCAGCACTGAGCAGTTGCAGGTGACACCTTTGAAAGAACGTCTGTCTGCTGCCTCCAGGTCTCCCCAGTGAGAAGGAAAGGCCGGGTGAGGCCGTGCTCTGTGGCTGCCGCCGAGATGGCTTTACCTGCGGGGACCCCGTGTGTTTCAGCTCAGGGAAGTGTGCATGCTATTTGCAGTTCCAATCTCAAAACCATTTCTAGAATATAAAAATAAAAATGCGAAAAAGAACCCAAGCAAATGTTTTCTGGCCCCTAAAACACATGCTAAACAGAAAGTTATTAACCCCTGAGCTGTCCTCACTAGCTGGTCTAGACAACAAACATCTGGATGGAAGGATGAAAATATTTTGACATTAGTACTGTATTTTCACATGAGTATGAAGCATTAAGACAGCGAACTGGTGTTTTTAATCCTGCGTTGCTTAGGGTCATGTCATGTCGCCCTGTGGATCCAGTTCTGATGAGAAACTCCCGGTCTACAACAAATCAGAGCAGAAACGGATCCATTCTCCACCACCTTCCTCTGGATCCTCACTCTCCGCCCTCATGCTGTCAGGAAAAGAAAACTTTTAAGCAAATAGCTTGGTTGAGCATTCTCACCCGCGAGGGCCTGGAACTGTGTGCCTCGACCCCGAGTGCCTGGCTCAGCGCTGTGGCCACTTTCCTTGCTCCCTGTGCTGCCTGCCTGGTGACACTTCTATTTCCAGTTACTTGGAACAAAGGGCGTCATCTCGTTTTGAGACCATGAGTGTCATTGCCTGCTTTGTCACAGAGAGACATTGTCTCCACCTGACAAGGGGTGGGGCCAGCGCAGGAAGGCATCATTGGGCCGGCCTACCTCTGCAGGGCAGACACTGTCCACGTGGACAGCCCCACAGTCCAGACTCTGGAAATTCAGCCACTGGCAGGAATGTGGCTCTGGCAGGCAGGGGTGTGTGGTGTGGGGGTGGGTGTGTTTATGTGTAGGTTACTGGCACGGCAACACTGTGGTACCACATCATATCTGCACCTGACGCCATGAATCCTGCTCCGGAGGTTGAGAGCGAGCGAGCAGGTCCTGCCTGCGCTCAGCAGCCATCCACTGAGGAAGACGGGCTGCCTGCAGAGCCTCCTGCTCCTTTGGTTCAGATCCCCACCTGTCTCTCCTAGCGTGAGCATCTTGTTGCACCAACTGTGAAGATTCTTGTATTTTGGACAAATGAATGCTGGAACTCCAGCCAATACTTCACCGTCTGGTTGAGCGAAGAGAGAACCATTTTTCTGGTGCTGGAGGAGAAACAGGAAGGGTTACAGATACCGAGACACAACATAGGACCATCTTTCAGGGTAATTTCAGAGATTTTCCAGGGGTTACTTTCAACCACGCTTGTGCCCTACACACGTACTTTAGAATTCACAAGCTGCGACTCTACTGTATTCAGAACAGAAACAAGACAATGTCTGGAGAGGCCCCAGCAGAATCATCAGCAAGCTCAATGCTATGAGTGGCTTGGCGCTGACGTAGATCTCCTCACTGGAGGCCAGAAGGTTTTTGGTCCATTTAACGGAGATGCTTTACTTGTGCCTAGGATGCAGCATGACCTAGAGCACTGCTTGATTGCATTGATTCGATAAACCGGTAATACACAAATGGGGACCAGGTAAGAAAAGGAGACCTGGAGATGAAACTGGCCAATTATAAGAAGCTTCCCAGATACCAGAATATTTCCAGGATTCCCTACTTCTAAATTTCCGCTTATTGCAAAACAACAGGCAGTGTGGGGTGTAGGGAGCTGATTTCAAATATTTGTTTAATATTGTTAGTAATGATGTAAAATGTCAGTGTCTCGGGCAGTGTTGTCCAATAGAACTTTCTGTGATGGCAGAAATGTTCTATATCTGCCCTGTTCAGGGAGATAGCCTCTAGCCACGCGTGGGCTTGAGCACTTGACATGTGGCTCATGTCACAGAACAGGTCTAGAAGCTTGAGCTCCAATAGATTCTGCAGTGGGGTTTTATAATCATTGATATCTGAAATTTGCTACTTTAAAGAATTTTTCTTTTTTTTTTAACCAAAGCTGAGCTCCTGGCCAATCTCTAGGTCACACTAGGACTCCGACTTGCCCACAGGCCTATGCTGCTTTGAATCTGGAACCCCCCGCTCCCCGGCTTGGGTGGGCCTCCCAGCTCCCCTGCTCTGCCAGACCCTGCAGGGAGAGACAGTCCACAGATTTGTGAGGACTGCACCTTTGCTTCCAAGCAAATTCCAAACAGGAATGACGCTTGGAGCCTCGAGGTTTTCCGGTGCAGTTCAGTGCTTTAAAGCTTGAGGATAAAATAATCGTGGTATTGTTCTAAGCAAACCTGGCCTCCTAAAACAAACCTGATCGTGTAAAGGATGCAAAAGGTACCAGGACAGAGCCCAGTGCCCTAAGGACCAAGTCTGACCTCCTTTGCGTGACGTGTGAGTCCCTTACCATGTGGCCCCTGCCTTCTCAGCTTGTATCATCTTCCTCCACTCTTCCCGTATGAGCTGGGCAAAACAAACTCGTTTTCACCCAAGCACGCTGCGCCCTTCTTCACTTTGTGTGCCTCTGGTGTCATGCCCTGGGCCTCGGGCTCCCTCCCCTGCCTCGGTGCCTCCTCTTCCTTCAGAACCTTGTGTACAAACCCCCCAGCATCTGCTCCCTGGATCACACACACTGCCCCATGAGGGGTAACTTGTGGCTCTACCCCATGAGCCACTTTTAGGTTTCTCTCTCTCTCCAGCCTTCACACTGAGCAGATACACAACAAACCTTGGTTGTTAAATTTAAAACGGGAATGTCAAAGGCTGCCTAAGTTTCCTGAAAGCTTTGAGTAAAAATTTCCTCATTCTGCCCCACCCCCACCGCACAACAAAAGAAAAGAATGACTTCTTTGTTCTTCTCGTGCATACTTTTAAAAAAAATCTTGCTGTGCCTGCCCCCTATAAAAGGCTTATCTTTGCTGCTGGTAGGAGACATTTTATTTCCTTCCTGTTTGCTGATCCTTGCTCAAGGCCCCTCAGTGCAGGTCCCTCTCCACGTACCAGGTAACGTCACCCAGGAGTGTTGGAGCCCATCTGTCACCTGACACACTCTCTCTACAGCCGGGACAGGTTGGGCGCTGCCGACCCAGACCCTGGCATTGCTTCATGCCCCACTTCAGGAGAGTAAGGCCCTTCCCCCCTCTCAAACCCCGTTTCTTTGGGGGGGGGTTGGGGGGGGGGGGTGGAGTCTTTGACCCTTTGATTTTGCATTTCCTCTTTCTTCATTTCCCATTGGCCCTCTCTTTTCCCAACCTTTATGTTTAGAGTGGATTTACAGTCATTATCATTTTAGAATTTTGCAATTGCTTGACATTTCTGGAGACCCGCACCGGTGTCGGAAATCATTAGCCTCTGCTGGGAGTTACTGATTTAAGCTTTAGCCATCAGTTCAATTTTGTCATGGTTGATCACCCTGAAGGTTTCAGGAAATAAGGCGCTAAGAAATATCTCTGCCGGTCTCGTGAAAGGATTTCTGCATTTTGAAAATTGTAGTGATGAATAACAAGATGAAGCTCTCTGTTACAAAAATGGGGCAGCAGAAGAAAATAGTCTTTTGTCCCCATGTTCTCCCATGATGTTCTTCACTCTTTCCTCATTTCAGGGTCCTGGGAGGCCTTTGGGGAGAGTGCCTCAAGGGCGGTGCATGGCTGGGAAGCGGGGCTCAGCGAAGGTTGACGCGATAAGGGATGTAGGAGAAGAAATGGACACTTTATGCTTCTGGGAGCAGTTGGGGAAGCGCAGATTTGGAAGGGAGAGTTGGCAGATCGAGAAGCGTCCCCAGCCAGTCCATCTGAGAAGAGAAGCACAGCCTGCCACAGAGGGGACCGGGACGGAGGAGTTCGGGAAAGGTGCTTGGGAAGCCATTTCCTCTGCATAGCTACCACTCTGGCTGTCGGTTTCTATTCTTGATCACAGGGCTGGAAGTCTGGAAAATGAGCTGGACACAGAGTGGAGGGGAACCAGGACAAGCTGAACCCCACCACGCACTTCTACTTCTGTCCATCCAACCCCTTGGCAATCTACTGAGAGTAATGGTCATTGCTTTGCTTCTGCAGCCCAAACCTTGTGAAATTCCTCTTTTGGCCAACTCTAATTCACAATAATATGGGAGAGGGGATTCTGGAAAATATAATTCCCAGGTAAACCAAGTTGACACGGCACCAGTCACCACAGATGAGTTGAACCGGGAGATTTGCTTACCTCCAACAGCAGAGTAGAGTGGAGAACTGGGCCATTGCCGAAAGGAGCCGCCGGAAAAGGCAGGGACACCGTGCAGAGCACCAGCTGGGCAGCAGCAAATCGGGATGGAAACAGGAGGGAGACGGGGTCTGGGAGAGCATTGCAAAGCCAAGGCTGTGAGTGCGTCTCCGCCTTTGCTGAGTGGAGCCGGTTGAGGGTTGCTGATGAGGGTGACAGCTTGCGTTGACCACAGGTGGTTTCTACTGTGAGACAAATCAGTGCTGTCCTGGGGTGTGGCTACAGAAAAGACTCCCCTAGGAAGGGCAGATCCCTAGATATCCCATTCCTCTACTCCCTTACTTTGTGCCCTTGGTTTCCACACCTAAACCTTAGACACCCACCTCCCAACTTGTGAAGATTAACCAAGTAGCGTTAGTGGTGGCTATTACGGTTATGCCTATTATTTTTGAGGTAGTTAAAGAGAAAACGTCAGTGACTTTCCTAAAACAGTGGCCACTAGCAAAGCTGGAACTCAAACCCATGTGTCCTGATTCAAAGTCCAGTGCTCTGTCTGTTTCATCAGGTAAAAAGGGTGACAGCAATTGTCACGTTCTGTCTGTTGCATCCGAGAGCAACAATATAGTCACTTCATTTATACAGCATAATTTTGGAGTTGGTATTCCAGTGTTGAGAATGGATTATTGTGATCCTGTCCATATTTTTCTCATAATGCCCTTTGCAAATTGCCCCGTGGTTGTATCCATCCAAGTGAAAGAAAGCTTCCTTGGGCTGAGTAAACTGTCAAGCCCAAGCCTATAGCCCAGCCTCCTGGGCTAACTGAACCTAAGAAGGGAGCATCAAGGCCCAGGGTTAGTGGTTGATGGACAGTGATGGAGAGAATCAGCAAGGACTCCAAGAGAGAATGGAGGGGATGACTTGGTCATGGTGCCGGAGGAAAATGGTGGCCATTTCGATAGTATAAGAAGAGTTATGGTTTTGAGCATCTCAACATCATCTCTACACACCTTCCCAGCCTCTTTACATTCCTCCTTTTCTGAAATATTCCCTGTCTGGGTATCCTGTGTGCTCTTGCTTTACTGACCTCTCTCATAACAGAGGAAACACTTTCATGCCAAGGCCTCAGAGACAGGCAGAGTTTTGGTGGGTGGAAAAGACAATTATAGGTATAGGACAAAGATGTTACACTGAGGTGATTCAAGTTTTCTAGAATTTATCTTGGTTTTCTTCACTGACAAGCATGGCCCTTTCAGGCACCATATGCAGGGGAAGGCAGAGGCTCCCCGTGCTGGGTCACCTGGGGCTTCATGAAGGTTATTGTTGAGCTGCAGGAAGCTACAGAACTTGGTCAAAAATGCAACTTCAGCTTCACTTCCTCTGGTGTTCTCCTGGGGAAACTTTTGGCAAGTGAAGAGGCTGGGGATGGGGCACTGAGGGAGGGGGCATCAGGTTTGAGGGCAGTTCCAGATGCAAGCTGTTGTTTGCAGAGGAAAAATGTTCTTAGAAACAAGCAGCCTATTGGACAGCTGTTTGGGGGTCCTTGATATTAAAAAAGTGAAAGAACAAAGCTTTGCCTGTGAAAACAGCCCTGGCAAAACATCTGCCGAGCACACGGAGGGCCCCCAGTTCCTGGTGGCAATGGGGGACGAGGACGTCTGTAAACAAGACCTGGAGCAGGTGTGGCCCAAGTGGCTGTGCTGTCTCTAGTCCCTGCTCACACAGCTCACATTCTAAACGAGGACAAGGAGGCCGCAAGGGAAGGGCAGCTGCTGCAATGAGACGGGTGAGGTACCCATCAGATTAGCCACACACGGCACCCGGGACCTTGCTCTAAAGATGAACAAGGTTGTGAAGCATCATCTTTGGGAGCTCCCTGCAGCTGAGGGAACAGATAGGGTAGGATGAGTGGCTGGGGGTGTGGGAGGGCGGGCGGGGGTGAGGGGGGGCTCTAAATGCAAGCAGGTGTTTCTTGTAGAGCCTCTCAGCATCCTCTCACCAGTGCCATCTGCCTGTGAAATCATTACTCATGCCAGCGAGAGAGTCTGAGGCTTTAACTCCACTTGTGTGACCAACAGCCATCTATTCCCCTTTGCTGTGGAGGAACTTCCACTGTGTCACGTCTGGGATACCCTATCAGTTGATGAAAGAGCAACCTCTCTTCTCTAGAACAGATGAGAAAAATAACTACAACCATTTCCGATGTTTGTGGATTTTCATTTTCCAAAACACATTCATATCCGTTACCCCATTTCATTCAATCCTCACAGCACCCCTATTCAGAAGCCCATATTAGCACCACTGAACACATGAGAAGCTGAGGTTCAGAGATGCCCGCTGAGCTCCTGTGTGGAGGGCTGGGGAGAAGTGACCCCAAAGTTAGAGTTCCCTCAACTCACATGTGCCACTGAGCAGCTCTGGCCTCTGTGGGTCTCAGTTTCCTTGTCTGTCAAATCAAGGTGATAACCACAGCTATGTCATAGAGGCTTTGTGACCTTGAAGAATTAAGTGTAAAATTTGTAGAGACGTGCTTGGCACTGACAAGAGCGCAATAAATAAGAGCTCCTTTACTCTGCCCTATCCAGCTTTCCAAGGACACCGAGGTCTCCATTGTGTTCCCTCCCCCCTTCTGACTCATGTAAACCTGTGTCTAAGGCACTCTCAGCCCTGGCCTTCCTCCCTAATCACTTGCTGCAGCTTGCAGTCTTTGCAAGTTACTCTTACAGCATCTCTGGGAACCAACCAATCAACATCACCCCCATGATACTGGGCCTGGATCCTTTTGTCCCTCCTATCTCTTTGTTCCTGGGCCCTGCCCTGTCCACGGGGGATGCCATCTTGAGGCTTGTGTTTACATCACCACCTTAGAGCACAGAAGGAAGAGGCTGGGTAACTTACTAATGGGGCTAAACAGTGAGAACTTTAAAGCCAGTTAGTGAAGCCCAGTCTTTAGAATGAGCCTGAATCTTGGCAGTTCATTCAGAACAATGATGTCTCAGGCTGCTTGAGCAGCTTAAACAACAGAGATATTTCTCACAGTTCTGGAGGCTTGGAAGTCCAAGATCAAGGTGTTGGCAGACTCTCTGTCTGGTGAGAGCTCTCTTCCTGACTTGCAGTATACTCACATGGCAGAGAGAGACAGAGACAAGACAGAGAAAGCAAGCAAGCTCTCTGATCTCTTCTTAGATGGACACTAATTCCATCTCAGGGGCCCCGCCCTCAGATCTCATCTAACTCTAATTACCTCCCCAAAGCTCCACCTCTAAATAGCATCACCTTAGGAATTGGGGTGTCAAAATATGAATTTTAGGGGAACATAAATATTGAGTCCATAACAAATGAGGATTATTTTAATTCCAGATATGGAACATGGCACATGTGCATTCTCATCATTGCAGGCAGAGAGATGCACACTCAGCACATGTCCAGAGATTATGGAAGAACCTCCCTATTTGTACCGGGCTCGCAATGATTGATCCTGAGGGAGTAAGCCAACACATTCTAAATAGATGCAAAACTTAGTTCCCGTATAAACCAACGGCGCCATTTAACTACGCACTTCTGAAGGATCCAGGAGGACTCTCCCAGCTCCTGTGAAAGCCCCCAGAGAGCCTTGTGCAGAAGCACAGGATGCTCGCATCACGGCTCAGAGGGCGATCCTAAGCAGGGGGGAGGCATCACGGCTCGCGGAGAGTGACCCCTAAGCAGGGGGGAGGCTCCGGAATGGGAGAGGGGTAAACTTGTTTTTAATGATTTTTCCCCAGGATTATACAATGAGAAATTTCAAACACAAAGAAAAGTTGGATGAATTGTTCAGGGAACACCCATGTGCCCATCACCCGGGTCTGTAACTGTTTAATTCACTTTACTCACCGCCTCACCACACCAGTCTACCCATCCGTTATTGTTTCTGATGCATTTCAAAGTAAGTTGTCCACATCTTTGCATTTTACTCCTCAACACGTCAGTATGCATCTTATTAAGACTAGAGTTCAATATTTGTTTGCAGTTCAATGTTTGTTTGCAGTTTTTAAAGGTAAAATGCACATCTAGTGAAATGCACTAACCTTGCATTTACCATTCGCTGAATTTTGATAAATGTAGACATCTGGGTAAACCAAGTCCCTGTCAAGATTGAACAGTTCTGTCACTCCAGAAAGTTCTCTCCTGTCCCTTCCAGTGTATCTTGTGGTGCCTCTTTCTCAAGGCTACAATTGTTCTTTAAGTTTTTACCACAGGTTAGTCTTTCTATCTCAGAATTTTGTATCAGTGGAATCAAATAGTACGTAGTCTTTTGAACCTGGTTTCTTTCACTCAGCATAATGTTTCTGAGCCTCATCCTTGTTGCTACATGCATCGCTAGTTCATTCTCTTTCGTTGCTGAGTGTGTTCCATTATGCGGATGTGCCATAGTTTATCTTTCACTTGTTGATGGACACTTGGGCTGTTTCCAGTTTGGTGTTATGAATGGGTTAATGGTTTTCAGTTTATCTCAAGCGTCCTAAATGGTTGGCAAACATCCCTCAAGCCCATCACAGCTAAACTTTCCAATCTGGATGTGGCATGAAATTCTCCAGAATGTATGTTTTACATTGGAAACCTCACTCTAGGGATTGAGTGGGATAGGGAATGAGAAGTTATCCTCCCCTTGACTACTGGGGGAGAAAATTTTTGTTCTTATAAAATAAGTCCTTTTGTGGTGAAGGTAATTACAACAACAATAGGCACAAAACCATATTTTCTTTGTGCTTTTTTAAAAACCAGGGAAAAGGAAGTCTTGCTTTTTAGCTAAATTTCTTTTGCAATAAAAATAGAAAATCAGATGATTTTCCAATAGCTTGTCCAAAACTGTAAACAGAGATCAGAATACTGCAGAGTTCCTCTTCTGTGGGGGTCAGTCCCAAAGTCAACAAACCATGCAGACTCCATCGTGGTGGACCCTGGAATGTGTCGCAGTGGCTCCTTTTCCGGGTGGAGGCCTTATTTCCCAGCTGCTGAAGAACACTGCCAGCACAAGGCCATGCGCCTCTCCAAGGGCATCTCCCACCCAGTGCCTGGTCAACACTAAGGTAAAGGCCCAACCTTCTTGCCCATAGAAGGAACCACTCTGAAGGCCAGCCCAGCTCCAGAATTCTCCATGGCAACAGCTAAGGCTTTCTTGGGACTCCTCTGCCTAATCCACTTCCTTCCCTTCCCTCTCCCAGGTAGAGATCTCACCCCCTATAAACATCCTTAGTTTCCATTGCAGTGTCTGCTTCCCACAGAAGCCAACCTGCAACATCTGTGTCATTGAATTTATCCTTAAAAGTCTCATCAGAAGGGGACACACTGGAGCCTGACATTGCTCCTCTCCATAGACCCAAGGGACCAGCAATGCCTTCAGTTGGGATAGATAACAAACAGGGTGGTCACTTGAACTGGAGCACGAGGAGAAGCAGTGGGCTTGCATTAGGTGCCATAGTGTAGACAAAGACACCTTTCTGAAACCCAGGGGAGAGATACTCACATCTTGAGAGGCATACAGGCCTGTGGAGGGTGGTAGGGAAATGCAGGTCCTTCCCCTGGCTCCCTGAGAGGGTAGAATGCCTAGGGGGTAGAATGGCAGGGTCAGTGCCTGCAATTTTGACATCCCCTCCCCTCCCTGCGCTGAGCATATCACTGAATTCACTCAAATTCCATGCTATTCCATGCAAATAACAACTTTCCCTGACTCTTCTTCTCCTGAGCTCAAGATTGGTCCGGAGATGACACAGGGAAGAAAATAGCATCCTGTGAGAAACAGACCTGGAAGGAACCAGTGTTTCAGAAGCCTTTAGGGTCTTTAGGGTCAGCTATGGGGCATCCAAGATGCCTGTGTTCCCATGTTTCCCAGATGGATGTATTTCATATTTTCATTTTTTTAAATTCGGGATGTGTACCATATAGTCAGGATCGTCTCCCTTCCTCTGGAAAGCTGTTATTAAATTTGATATTGTATCTTTGAATATCATTTAAAATGGAGGAATATGGTTGGAAAAAATATATAAAACTGAGGCTAGTGGAGAGGCAGGAGGTGGGCGCAGAGGTTCTCGAAGTGGAGTCCTCTGGAGCAGTCCCACCGGTGGTTCTTACACGTTAGCACGCTTCGGGACCTCCCAGAGGGCTTGTAAAACACGGATTCCTTGGCCCCACTGCAAGAGTTTCTGGATAAGTTGGGTAGGCTCTGAGAATTCGCATTTCTAATAAGAATCTAGGTGCTGTTGATGATGCGGGTCCAGGGACCACACTTTGAGAATCACTGATCGAAGGCGTGCGTTGCCTCAAGGGGCACGGCTTCACTGAATGGAACACACAAAAATGACTATGCAGAGAGAGAGGCATCAGGACCTTAACATGCTATGAACGTGAATAAGTAAATGCACATACTCCACTTCCTGGTTCTTCGTTCCAGTACGACCACAGCCAAGCCAAATACGCTCCTCCAAGCTATTGGGAAGATGAGTTCCAATGAGGAAGCATACAGCCCACATGGGCACACGCAAACCTTTGCAGTGGAACCTCCTAGAGCTGACGATGGCTTTCTTATGCTTTTAAAGCAAACCCAGTGGATGCGTGCAGCCTCTAGGTCTTTTGGAGCCTGTCTCCCCATGCTAGAGTATGCTTGTATTGCAAACAGAAGGCACCAGAGAGACCTGTGGTTGACCTCAGAAGCAGCACTTCTTATCCTGTGTTTAGAGATCTCCATGACTAGGGTTCTGCTTATAAGCTGTGTTGACCTCGGTCGGCCCCAAGTGCCAGCCTCCTTTCTCTTTCCTCCCCTTCTGCTTCAGTGAAGTCTGTTGTGGCTGATGCTGTAGAAGCCATGCCGTATTCCCTGGGGCCATCAGAGGTCACTTGCAGACATTCCCCTACGTATTGGAGGCTTCCTCTGTGCGAGGGTATTCTCAGAACAGAGGTGGGTGTTCCCCAGTGGGTGGAGTGGTCAGAGTGCTGGAGAGTTCACACCTCCAGGTGGGACCCTCCACCAAGGAAGGACAGGAGTTGGTGGGCAAATAGCCCAGGTTCCCTTCCCCTTAGTGGGACAACCCTGGACTGGGTTCTGCACAGTTTCTCAGTGGTGCCCTACAGAGTTAAGCTCCAGGCGTCCAGAGTGGTGACCTGACCATTAGCATACCCTTTATTGGCTGTCTCCCCTTCGCTGCCTCACTGCTCTTCTCTGTCACTCTGTTTCCTGGGACCACATTCCAAATAAACAATCTGCACTCAAATTCTTGACTTAGGGGTGGCGTTTTGGGTATCCTAAACTAAGCCTTCTATCTTCCCCCCAGGAAATCAGACTATGCATAACACAGATCCATCCTTCTCTCTTGATTCAAATCACTTTAACAATTACAGGAGAACGTCAGTATCAATTAATATCAGTACATCTTTATCAATACATCAATTTGACCTCCTTTACCTGCCCCAAATGGCTATTTAATTTTTGTTTATATCTTAAGGAGTAAGTCAGATAATTTTGCCCACAAAATACCAGAATTTTTTTCCTTATGCCCCTTGTATGCCTTACAATAGATTTAATTGAATGCATATTTAGCCAACAGCTTTGCCCCCTTTCAAAGTCAAAGATCATATTCTAGAACAACTGCACATGTAGAGGAAAAAAGATGGATTTTTTTTTTTTTTTTATAGTAGAGTTGACTCTAACCTTATACACAAATCTGGGGTTGATGAGCCTGTGATGAAATGGACAATGTAGGGTATAAGATTTGGTCAGGTTCCCTATACGAAGAGCATTTTAAAAAATAAAGGCTGATTATACCACAGACCCTGCTCATTATGTTAAAACTGATAACGTTATTTGAATTGGATGCTTTCCACATACTAATACCCAGGCATTCTGAAATCGCTTTTCCTCCCTGTCGAGAGTTTTCAGATCTGGGGCAAAGCTCTCCTAGGATGTAAGGACTTGGGCATTTCATCCTGCAGCAGAGAAACACTGCACACATTTCCTTTTATTTATTTCTGGTGCGTGTCTTATCTCCAGAGCTGCTTCTCGATGGCAGGAACCATATTGTCTCCATTTTTATTCCCTCTAGAGCTAAGTACTCTGTAGTACATAGTGGATGACCAATACACTTGAGAGAGCTTAAGCAATTTCCTTAAAAATAAAACCAGTCTGCAAGGCACAGGATGCAGCAGACAATAACACACAGCGAGTCCGCCCTAAACCACATTCTAATCCCTCGGGGATTCTAATCATCTGTCTGTCGTTACAATTCCAAGATGACGAGGCAAGTCAGTCAACTTTCACTTCCTCATCTGTTAAAAAAAAATGGCAATAAAATTTGTCATCATCCAGTATGCCCTAGATGCTGTAAAGATTAATTGCATAAAATCTTTAAAAGTGTTTTGGCTCTGGCCAAGGGGAGCTATATGAACACATGGTGGTACCATGTTTTGAGTGTGATATCTTTCCTGACAATGTTTTCACACACGATCAACAGTGATCAGCAAAATTTTCGTGTGCTCAATTCCTAAAGAAAGCTCTGCTTTTTAATGACCAAAACTTTAAAATTTCTGTCCCTTTATCGGCCAGGTTTCAAAGACATACTTTTTATTCGCTTGTTTTCAACTACTCTTAAAGGACAATGAGGCACGCACGGTTTATAGCCGGCCGCCGGTGGTGTCTGTCTTCCAGGGGGCGGGCTCAGGAGGGCTGCAGCAGCTGGAGAGCAGAGCACAGGTTTGGGGGTTTGCCTGTCGTGGTCCTGGGAGGGGGGCAGCTTCACAGAGTCAGATAAGAGGACAAGGAACAAGGGGCTTTTAATGTGGCTCACATTCACCCTAACTCCAGTCTGTTGACACACGAGCTACTTACTGTTAAGACTGTTACGGTGAAGTTTTCCATCTTTTTGCAAAAAAGCTGTCAGTACACCCGCACTTTAGTTGCTGAGGTGGAAATGTCAGAATATGCTCATGAGTAAATTTCTAAGCTAAGTTTCGGTAAGATAAGGCCCCGTTGCTGTTATGCCAAAATAGTCCATCCCAGGTCCAGATTAAAACAAAGGAAAAACACATTCAATGGAGCTTTGTTTTCTGGTTTCGGGAAAGCTAACACACGGAGAGGGAGGCTCACGGGCTCTAAACACGGGTCTCCCAGCCCTGCCTCGCTGGACCCCGGCGGATAGTCCGCGGGAGCACCCAGGCCTCAGCGGGGGGTGCTCACTAACAAGCCGCAAAGGGTGGGGGCGCCCCGGGAGCGGATACGTGTGCAGGGGCACGACTCAGGGGTCCCGGTCCAGACCCGGCTCTGCGCCGCTGCGAGGAGCCCGGACCCACAGGCTCCTTAGTACCTGGCGCTGCCTGCAGCCGCCGATGGCAAATACGGGCCATCAAAGCCCTGTCAGCACTCCTGAATGGGACAAAGAAAAGGCGCATTAATGATTAACTCCGCTAAAAGCTCCGGCTTTTGTATTCCCATGGTGCCTGGCCTATCTGGCTGCCATGTGACCGCCGGGCCCTTTTCTCGCAGATTGGGGAAAGCTAGTGAGCAAACACAGGTGGTTCGGGCCGCCCGCTGTCAGGGACAACCGCGGACAGCACCAGCTATGCCTGGCCCAGCGAGCCGCCTGTTTGTCTCCAGGTTTGCTTCCTGGTGCTGGCACTTTCTAAGGCGAATGTCATTTTGCACTCATTTTCGACTGTCCACAAGAGGTGCAAAAAACGGGGGGAAGCCCCCAGGCAAAATTGGGAAAGGGAGACCGCGGGCAGCACGTTCGTTGAATCCCGCAATAACCTTTCATGTCCGAAGGCAAAGGCCGGCAAACTAATTAAAACCTCTCAGGTCTTTAACTCCGGGCAAGAGCAAATTTACTCTTCTCAGAGGAATTATTGTAGGGATCCTCCCCAAAGACGCAAGCCACGACAGTGACGTCACAAGCCTGCCAGCGTGGACCCCGGCTGGGCACCGTCGGCGGTGGAGCCTGCAATGACCTGGCTCTTTGAAATCAGCCATGGCATTCTACCCACCGTCCGCGTAGTGCAAGGATAGGGCGACCTTGCCTAGGCCTGGCTTAGAGTCACGGTCCCTCTAGTGGCATTATTTGTTTAAATGCATTTCTTCCTTGGCCTGCCTCGGACAGACTTTCTTTTTCCTGTTCAAATATTTATATGCGTGTATTATTGCACCCTGCTTCAACTGCTCCCGATCACACCAGCAGCCATAAAGCGCAGATTATCAGCGCGAGGTGATAAAGGCCCTTTGAGTCAACACCAGAAATGAACAGAAAATGAAATAAAGTTATAAAAAGACGACGGCATAAATGTCTACAAAGAGTATATCAGTTTGCAGATATTCAAGCAATTAGCTACAATAGGAAAGACATTTTATCCAAACTAACAGTACTGCTGAAATGATTGCCAATGTTTGTTATTTAAATATAACATTCTGCCAGATTCCGGTTAAAGGAAAAGAAAAAACTCCCCCAGCCCTGTGAGGTCTTTCTCCTCGAAGGGAGGACGTGGCTCCCGCACAGCTGCGGTGCTGGGTCGGGGCGGGGACGGGGTCGCCTTCCTCAGCCCGGGGCTGCTGACGACCCCGGAATAAAGTGAGCCACCTCTAGCCCCAGGCCTGCCGGGGCGGCTGAAATCCATGGGCGGGGTTTGTTGGGGGGTTGGGCGTGTTTAATCTGCGTACTTTCCTGTCGTCCCTAAACTGATATTTTTCAGAAGACGATGTGATTACAGGTCCCAGCTGCAGGGGCCTTGCTTACCACTCAGTGTGAGTTTCAATGTCGCCAAACAATTTTAGCAAACGATTCATTCTTTTCAGCTGATAAATAATTGGCTTTCCCTTGCAAAGACTGGCAGAGAGGTGATACCACTGTCGCCGGAATGACTCAGAACACAAGAATCGTAGTTAAATAAAAAGCTTCCAGTAGCCGAACCAGAAATAAGTGATTAGGAGGAGCACGATTGTGAAACTGGCCCAGAGGAACATTTTTCCTGGGCTGAAGTGAAAAATCAGCCATAGGTATATTCCCAAGGCGTTTCCTCCCCTTTACGTTATTTAACAATCTAAAATAAGGTAATCGCATTCCTTAAATTTTTTAAAGGTACAGGTACAGATAAGGTATCCTATAGCATCCGCTGATAAAAAGCAATGGTGGCTTAAATAATTCCTCACTGATTTTTGTCAGGAAACTGTTCTTTCATATGTCCATTGAAGCATTCAAGTTATTTATTTTTTGAAAAATTCAATTCACAGATATGGTACAAATCTCAAAATAACAAAAAGAAACAAAGTACGTGATCATAATGATAATGCTGATGATAATGGTGACCCCTCGCGTTTATGTGATGCTGACTATGCATCTGACCCTGTTCTAAGCACTTTTCATATATTTACTAGTGTGATCCTCACAATGAACAGTAAGATAAATGCTGTCATTATCCCCAGTTTACAGAGAGTGTAAGTAGCTTGGCCAAGGTCACACAGCCAGTTGCAGGGTTGGGACTGAAACCCAGGCAATCTAGTTCCCAGAAAAGATAAAAGTTGGTCTCCCTCCTACCTCTGTGTCCCAATCCCCGATTGAGCACCAGGATAATTTTCTAGTTAATAATATATGCATCCATAAATATGCACATATGACACATATATGTGTTATTTTAAAACTCAAACTGCAGGTAATTAGGATTCAAATCAACTGAGGAGTTTCTGAGAGAGTCCGTAGACCATGCCTCAGAATCATCCTACCTAGATGGAGAAGCTGGATGCTGGTCCACTAAATCCCTGGCTATTTTTCTTTTTCTTTTTTTTTTTTGAGGAAGACTGGCCCTGAGCTAATATCTGCTGCCAATCCTCCTCTTTTGGCTGAGGAAGACTGGCTCTTAGTTAACATCTGTGCCCATCTTCCTCTACTTTATATGTGGGACACCTACCATGGCTTGCCAAGCAGTGCCATGTCCACACCTGGGATCTGAACCAGTGAACCCCAGGCCACTGAAGCAGAAAGTGCTCACTTAACCACTGCGCCACCAGGGCGTCCCCCTGCCTGTTTGATTAGTGGCCACTTCTAGGCTCTTAGCCCCTCAGAGCATGCAACCTGCCCCAAATGCACCAAACGCACTGCTGTGGCCAGAGGACTCCTCCCAGCAGAGAGAGCGCAAGCCTCATGCAGTTTGCATTCTTAGGCATGTGGCCCCTGGGATGGGCCAAGGGGACACGGGGATGCAGGGTCACTGACAGGGTGTACTACAAGTTCCTGAACCACTCGGAACATCAGTAGAAGAAGAACTTAGCCATTCAAAGTGACTGTTCTGAAGGATTCTACATTCATTTACATAGATGTGTTCTGGTTAGTTCCTTAAAAAATCAAAGACTTTATTTTTATGCCCTGTAGTCCAGGAAACCTTAAACGTATGGTACCTATGGCTGAGGAGTAGCTAACATATAAGGGTGAGACGCCTATGCTCCTGGGACTGGCTCCTAACAAGTGGGCGTACGGGACGCTCATGGAGCATGAGTTTGTCAGGGTCAAGTTTCGGGTTGTCTTCACCCACCAGGACCTGCTTATAGTATGCACTTTGTAAGTTTGTTCAGTGAATGAGTGAGTGAATTTATGAATGAGTGAACATTTGAATGAACAAATAAACACTGGGTGACTAGTCAGTACTGGGAAGAAAAGGGCCAGAAAAATGTGGGAAGGTAGAAGAGAACAGAAATCCAAGACGGGGTAGGACGAGACCTTCACCTCGGTACTTTACGAGAGATTTTAAATGATTTGGAAAAATTTTAAAAATTATTAGTGTTTGTCTATATTAAAAAAAGAAAAAGATCTCAAATCAACAATAGCAAACTAAATCCAAAGCAATCAGAATGAAGGAAAAAGTCAGGATTACAGTGAGGATAAATGAAATAGAGAATAGAAAAACAATAGAGAAAAGAAGCAAAATCCGAAGTTGGTTCTACTAAAAGATCAACAAAATTGACAAGGCTTCAGCTAGACTGACCAAGAAAAGAGAGAGCCAAACGCCGCTGACATCCATGGGATCTCTGACGCTCAGGGAACGCCCTACCAACAAGCAGAAGACATGTTATTTTCAACTGGCCGTGGAACATATACCAATTTCGACCATATTTGGGCCATAAAACAAATCTCAAAAAATTTATAAGAACTGATATCATGCAGAATGTGTTCTCTGGCCACAATAGAACAAAGTAGAAGTCAACGACAGAAAGATGACAGGAAAACCAAATATGTAAAGAAGAATTAACGCTAATTCTATACAATCTATTCTGGGAAATAGAAGAGAGGAAACACTTCCTAATTCATTTTATGAAACTAATAATACCCTGATACCAAAACCAGACAAAGACATTTCAAAAACAAAACTACAGATCAATATCCCTCATGAATATAGACAAAAAAAAATCCTTAAGAGAATATTAGCAAATAGAATATAGTAATATATGAAAAGAATTACATACCATGACCAAATGAGATTTATTCCAGAGATGCAAGGCTGGTTCAAGATATGAAAATCAATCAATGTAATTCATCATAGTAACACACTAAAGAAGAAAAATCACATGATCATATCAATCTACACAGAAAAAGTACTTGATGAAATTCAACACCCACTCATGGGAAGAATTCTCAAAAAAAGAGGAATAGGGAAACACACCTTCAACTTCACAAAGACCATTTACAGAGATCTCCATCTAACATTGTATACGGTGAAATACTGAATGCTTTCCCCTAAGAGTAGGAGCAGGATAAGGATGTCCACTTCCACCACTCTTATTCAATATAGTGCTGGAACTTCTAGCATGTACAATAAGGCAAGAAGAGAAAATAAAAGGTATACAGATAAGAAAGGCAGAAATAAAACTGTCTCTATTTGCAGATGACATGATTATCTACATAGAAAATCCTAAGGAATCTATAAAGTTTCTCCTAGAAATAATAAATTAGTTCAGCAAGTTTGCAGGCTACAAGACAAACATATAAAAATTAATTGTATTTCTGTATATTAGTAATGAGCACATGAATGCCAAAGTCCAAATGCAATACTGTTTACAATTGTTCAAAAAAAGAGAAATGCTTAAATATAATCTAACGAAATATACAAGACTTGAATGCTGTCAACTACGTAATGCTGATGAAAGAAACTGACAAAGATCTAAAAGAATGGAGAATGCACGCTGTGTTCATGGATTGGAAGACCTGACAGAGTAACGATGTCGAGTCTCCCCAAATCCACATACAGGTTTAATAAAATTCCTATCAAAGTTGCACAAGATTTTTTATAGAGAAGAAAAAATTTTTGAAAGAGAAGAATAAAGTAGGAGGAATCAGTTTATCAAGTTTCAGGACTTCTTTGTAGCCACAGTAATTGAAACTCTGGGCAGTTGGCAGAGGGATAAACACATCATAAACCAATGGAACAAAGTAAAGAACCTGAACACAGACCCACACAAAGATGCCCCAAATGTTTTTGACAAAGTTGCAAAAGTCATTCAATGGAGGAAAAACAGCCTTTTCAACAAATAGTAGCAAAGTAATTGGACATCCATATTCAAAATATGAACCTTGACCTAAGTCAAATCTTAGACAAAAATTAACTCAAAATGGATTATGGGCTTAAATGTAAATGTAAAACTATAAAACTTTTAGAAGAAAACGTAAGATAAAATCTTAGAGATTTAGGATGAGACAAAGGCTTCTAAGACTTGACACCAAAGGCATGAGCCATAAAAGAAGAAATTTATAAATTTTACTGTGAAAATTAAAGACTTTTGCCTTGTGAAAGACCCTATTAAGAGGATGAAATGAAAAGCTACAGACTGGGAGAAAATACTTGCAAACCGCTTATCCAAAGAAGATGAGTATATAAAATACGTAAAGAACTCTCAAAACTCAACAGTGAAAAAACAAACAATCCTATTAAAAATGGGCATGAAGAGACATTTCATGGAAGAGGATATACAGATTGCAAATAAGCACACGAAAATTAATTAGGGATTAGGGAAATCATTAGCCATTAGAGAAATGCAAATTAAAACAACAATGAAGAATAGTGACAATACCAAATACTGGCTAGAACACAGAGAAACTGAATCACTCTTAGATTTCTGGTGGGAGGGTAAAATGCCACGGTCGCTCTGGAAAACAATTCAGCAGTTTCTTTGAAGACTAAACATGCCAATATCCTATGACCCAGCAATTGCACTCCTGGACATTTATCCTAGAGAAATGAAGACTTCTGTTCACACAAAAATCTACGCACAAATATTTATGGCAGCTTTATTCATAACAGCCCCAAAGTGAAACAACTTAGACGTCCTTCAATGAGTGAATTATTAAATTAAAAGTGGTACATCCATATACCAGAATTCTACTCAGCAATAAAAAGGAGCAAAATATTAATACGTGCAATAACCTGGATGAATTTCAGAGAATTATGCTGAAGGGAAAAAAATTCAATCTCCACAGATTGCTTCATGTGTGACTCCATTTATAAAACATTCTTGAAACAGCAAAATTATAGAATGGAGAACAGATTAGTGGTTGCCAGGGGTGAAGGAGAGGAGAGGATGAGAAAGACAGAGGTTTGGCTGTAAAAGGACAACTTGAGTGATGGAGATGTCTTACGCCTTGACTCCATCGTGTCATTATCCTGGTTGTAATATTGTACAATAATTTTACAAGGTGTTACCATTGGCTAAAGGGTACATGGAATCTCTTTGTATTATTTCTTACAACTGCATGTGAATCTAAAATTATCTCAAGCTCAAAATAAAAGCTTAAAGAAAAGGCTTTTCCAAGTTTTTAAGAAGGATGACTTTTAAGTTTTAAGCCAGAAAATATCTGCTGAAGAACATGAGGAAACAATTGTGGCCAATGATCCTAATGGCGCCCACTGACTCCCGCCGACTTGGAAATGCAGTCCCAGTGCCTTTTTCCACCTTGATTTCCTTCAAGGACAGGTAACAAACGTTCTCTCCAGAACCAAAGTAGATAGCAAAATAGGGAACTGTTAAGTTTAATGTCACAATAATTTGTTTTACAAACCATAGTTTAGGTTAGTCACAGTATGTAACTAACCAGGAATTAACCCCTTTCAACTATGTTTACCTAATAAAAATACTCTTCTCAGGATGTATAATCAGGATTTTAAGATATAGATAATTTAATCCATCAGTTGTATAGACTCAAAAACCACATTGTTATCTGTGGGAATGGTTATTGATGAAAACAAAAGATCAGAGACAGAGTTGGTGGGGAATCAATATGTATTTATCCATTTATTTATAATTTATACCTCATCCACTTGTAGACAGGAACTGAGGCAGCCTCAAATAAATAAAACACTCATGGACCATAGTTACTCATTAATGTCTTTTGTAAATTGTAAATGAAGCCAATATTGTTGGTTTCTCTCTAGCCCTGCCTTTCCATCATCGACAAAAAGAGAAAAAAGAAAACAAAAGCAAAGAACTCCAAAGAATGAAGCAAATTTTCAAGAACTGAAAGGTTTATTTGCAGCCTATTTTTCGGGCCATGAATAATGCAGACATTTTTAGTAGGGTTCTGTACTTGGGCAATGCCACTTTCTAAAGCCCTTATGCATCCCACTGTGGACTCCACATGTCACTCTCCTGCAACCATTTTGTTCTCTGATTGGCTCCCCCCGGAGAGCATCTGCTGATACTCAAACCAGCTCTGGACTATGGTGACTGGCCTCCCTTTGGCAGAGGGGTCCCACACCTTATCGTAGATCACAGAGCTTCTCAGCCACAGGAGCATTTGGGGTCTCTTGAGCCCCTCAAAGGTTTGAGTTTCCAAGGGGAGCCTGCTCCCTTTGTGAAAGTGTAAGGAGGGAAGTGATATGGTGTTAATCAATACACCCGGTGATAAATGTTTATCTTGAGCAGAAAGCAAATAAAGGCAGGTTAGCCAGCCCTTTACTGCCTGCAGCGCGGTCAGATTCACCGTCAGCAGCTGCAGTCTTTTCCAGGTCATGTGGCTTAAAAGTTTAACGACCATTTTTTTTTTTTTTGCTGGAGTGTTGAGGACACATAGGAAAAGCTTTGCCAAGTTGCTATTTATTCACTTTAAAAATTTCTCGAATGTCTAATTTTGGGTTTTTTTCCCGAAGGCTTAGGACGAATATTGGAAAACCTGTTCACGTTAAGTCCCAAATAGCCACTCGCATATGGGGAGGGGAGGGATTTAAGACTAGTGCAAGATTCTCCAGAAAAGCTCTCCTCTCTATACCCTTTGGGCGCCCTCTCAAGCAATGATTCTCAAACTTTACAGGACTCCTATTGAAGGCTGTTTAAAACACATATTGTTGAGGGGCTGGCCCCGTGGCCGAGTGGTTAAGTTCGCGCGCTCCGCTGCAGGCGGCCCAGTGTTTCGTTAGTTCGAATCCTGGGCGCGGACATGGCACTGCTCATCAGACCACGCTGAGGCAGCGTCCCACATGCCACAACTAGAAGAACCCACAACGAAGAATGCACAACTATGTACTGGGGGGCTTTGGGGAGAAAAAGGAAAAAATAAAATCTTAAAAAAAAAATAAAAAAAAAAAAACACATATTGTTGAGTCCCGCTCTCACAGTTTCTGACTCAGTAATTCTGGGTTGGGGCCCAAGAATTTGCATTTCTGCCAAGTTTCCAGCTGATGCTGATGCTCCTGGTCGCGGGACCGTCCTTTGAGAACCACTGCTTTAACCTACTATTCTCAGGTCATCCAGTTGA
This sequence comes from Equus quagga, assembly GCF_021613505.1. Lineage (NCBI taxonomy): Eukaryota > Metazoa > Chordata > Mammalia > Perissodactyla > Equidae > Equus > Equus quagga. Next base: position 65,303,750 of record NC_060278.1, read on the forward strand.
ACAGATTCTGCATCAGTGGTTCGGTTGATGTTCTGAGAATGAACACATTAAATCTCCATGTTCTTCTGAGCTAAGAAGAATTTCTGGGCCTGGAAGAAAAGGTGGGAGAATGATCCAGCACTTGGCAGCAATTGGAGTAGCCGCACAAGGTCAAAAACTAAACTAGAACAGATGCAAACTGCGGGCGGAGTGGCCATGAACTAGAGGAAAAGGCTGTCACTACCCGGAAAATAAGAGGCCTGAATGTAGTGAGGTCATTTTGAATACTCCTTTTGAGGATTTCTTGAACTTTGCAAGGTTCAATAATGCCCTCGACTATTTGAGCAAGTAAATTCTGCCTTAGCCAGGGGTATACAAAAAGTGGGCAGGAGGGCATTGAAAAGCTGGCGCTTTAAACCATATTAGCTTATTTAATTCAATAACCCTTTGAAGCAGAGGTGTTATCCTCAGGTTAGAGAGGAGGAAATGGACTCAGCCAGCATCACACTGCCTAGATAAGGCAGAGAAGAGATAGAACTCAGACTGTCAGATTCTTACTATAGCACATCCTCCCTAAAGATTATAATCACCCAATGGGCATCTGCTCTGACAAAGAGAAGTCTTGGGGAACCTGGAGGGATCCCCAGGATGGGAGAGGAAGCTGAGCAGAGCCAATCTCTGTTAGAAAGCAGACAGATGCTTATTGACTGGCGTGGTGGGCTGAGAACTGTGAAGACAGTTGACAAGAGCAGGAGATGTGACTGGAAGGTGATCCAGCACAGATTTCAGCTCGTCATTTGGCTTGTTCCTCTCCCTGAAGAGGAGCTTCTGAGATGCAGACTAGGGTGCAGGGGTTTATTGAGAAGTGCTTTTGGAGGGGTATGGCAGCGAGGCAGGGTCAGGCAGAGAGGGGCACTGAGCTGTGATGCAGCCCCAAGGAAGCCTCAGTCAACCCCTGGGGAGCTCTGAAGGAGGGACGGCCCTTCAGTGCTGACCCCGGGTGGGGTGACAGAGGCCCCCAGGGATAAGTTACTGGATATGGGCCTCGTGGGAAGAGAAGGCACGGCCTTGGGTGAGGAGGCTCTCTGCCTGTAAAGCAATAAAAGTAACCAATATAGAATCTGGTCCTGCTAATGGGATCTGGTGTTGCCAAGGACTGATTTCACATGTTCCAAAAGGGCGTCGGTCAATGTTACAATCAGAATTGACCTTAGATTTAATTTTTACCCCAGAATAGCAAGTTGAGGGCTAAAAAAGTCCCCTCTGACATTAATAAAGCAACAGGAATAGTCCTTATTGAAATTAGCCATATTAATATCTTTAGAAATTACCATAAATGCTGGTGGCAGAGGCTGTTTTTATTCCTTGAGATCTGTTCACCCCTGTCCACAGTGATATATCCCCAGTTTTTAGCTGGGCCCTTGGCCACTCATGTAGAGGACTACATTTCCCAGCCTCCCCTGGGGCTGGGTATGGCCATGGGACCAAGGTCAGGCCAACAAGATATAAGCAGAAGTGTGTGGCTGCATTGTGGATCCTTCTTTCAAAGACAATGGATCCAGTCTCTTGCCTGAAAAGGGAATGTGGTTGCCATCTTGAATCATGAAGACCAGGGCCTTAGCTTAGAGACAGTTGACTAGTGGGCAGTAAGGAATTCATGGAGCAGAATCTGGGTTTTATGTCTGAGAGAAATTAACTTCTTTCTTGTTTCAGTCACCCATTTTGTGGATCTCTGTTACTTACAGTCAAATCTAGTCCTAAGTAATATAAATGCATAAATGTTCAACAGGTTTGGACAGTGATTTTTGTGTTTGGTTACTTTTGGGCATGAGGATGGTTCATTCCCAATATACATAGGACACGCACACACACACGCATGCATGCCCACATATGCATGCATGCGCGCACACACACACATGCGTGCACGCACACACACAATTACAGGAGAGGTTGGTTTGGACAACCGATTTCTTCTTTCAGACTTTTTGGTGCCAATATTAAATACTTTTTTTTTTGCTATATCTAGCATAAAGTTCAGAAACAGCAATCAATCATCATTTATATGTTAATTTTATTTAAATAAATGTCACTATGCACAAAGTATATCTCTGCAGCCTGTGGGAAACACACGGGTGCTAATCTACAAGGGGTGATTCACTTTACGCTTTCCATCTGGAGCCCATAAAGAAGCTGTTCTCCAAGATAGTAAAGAGCCAAGGTCACGCTAGAACATCACACTTTCAGGGAATAAGAAGGGCTTCTGATGTGTGAAATTAGGAGTCACCACTCCTACAGTAATTCTGAGAAGACACAATACTGCCTCCTGGTCTCCCGTCTACGCAAAGGCACTGATATGATTACAACCTGTGTAGGTAGGGAAAGTCTAAGATGGGTATGGCGCTTTTATAGTCATTTGAACAGTCACTGAGATCCAGAAAGTTGTATTTAATCTTCATAATCTTAGCCGTGACATGCAAATTAGTTCTCCGTTCCTAGTGAGTCAACTGTCAGAAGGAAACAAGAGTAAATGACCTGTGTCTCACAGTGCTACACTGTCAATTTGGAATGGCAGCACACTGAGTTTTAATACTTGTATCAACAATCCTGGCAGATAAGAAGTATTCTGGCAAAATAAAAATTATGAAAAAATACATAAATCTTAGGTTTTAAGAAAATTTGTAAGAATGCGAAAGTATTGGTATGGAAGATAAGTTGAGCAACCTCTCTGAAACTTCCCAGACTGGGCTCACATTCTGCTTTACCACTTACTAGCTGTAGTGGTCACTGCTGATGCCCCACTCAGATCACCTCTGCCACCTCCTCCGTTTCTGCCTCCCTTTTCCCAGCCTTGGTGCTTCTGCTCCCAACAGCCCACACCTGGGACTCTTCTTTGGCAGCCTGTCCTTGAGCAGGAGCCACTTTGCCCACATAGCAGAGAGACAGCCAGAAATGCCTGGGAGTTTTCCATACCTTCAGCCGCCCTAGCCGGCCAACTAAAGGTGCGGAAGAATGAATCCCACTTCCTGTGGGGAGAAACTGAGGGGTAACTCACACCCTAGAGTTCCTCTGCTGGATCAGAACAAAGCCACCCTCTGTGGAACTTTTCCTGAATCTCATCCCTGCTGTCTTCTTCCCCTCTTATCCTGCTTCCCCCACTCCCTTACAGGTTTCTCCTGGGAGCATTTCCTTCACAAATTTCTTGCTCATGATTCCTGTGTCAGGGTCTGTTACTGGGGAACCCGACCTAAGACAGTAGTTCTGTGATATTAGGCAAGTTCTTTCTCTTTCCCTGTTCCTCCTCTGCAAACTGCAGGCAATAACTGTCCTCACTTCATGTGGCTGTCGTAAGTTTTAAGCAAGATCAGGTATGTAGCACTTAGCCAGCGTCTGGCATGCATTTGGAGTGCAGTCAATGTTATCCCAAAGGGGTGCTCACAGAGGATGGTGTGCCACCTCTTTTGTTCTTCTCTGTCTCAGCCCTTTTTCTCTTCCCTTTAAAGCATATATGGCAACTTGTGAAGTCTTGACTCTGTTTTGTTCACGTCCCTGACTGGGTTATAAATGCCTTGTGGCAGAGACCACATGTGCAGTGACCAACATTCCCAGTTTGCTTGGGACTGTCCCATCTTTAGCTATGAGAATGCTGAGTCTTGGAAACTCCTGTCATGGGCAAATCAAGATGGTTATCAGCCTATGTTTCTCTTGTTTACACAGGCAGACCTTGCAGATATTGCAGGTTTGGTTCCAGACCACCACAATAAAGCCAATACTGCAATAAAGCGAGTCACAAATTTTTTGGTTTCCTTATACATATGAAAGTTATGTTTACACTACAGTGTAGTCTATTAAGTGTGCAATAGCATTATGTCTAAAACAAGAATGTACAGATCTTCATTAAAACATAATTTATTGCTAAAAAGTGCTAGCCATCATCTGAGCCTCCAGGAGTTATAATCATGCTGCTGGTGGAGGGTCTCGCCTCAATGTTAATGGCTGCTGACTGATCAGGGTGGTGGCTGCGGAATGTGGGCATGGCTGTGGCAATTTCTTTTTTCTTTTCTTTTCTTTTTTTTTTGCGGGGAATGATTCGCCCTGAGCTAACATCTATTGCCAATCTTCCTGTTTTTTTGTTTTTTCCCAAAGTCCCAGTGCATGGTTGGATATCCTAGTTGTAAGCACTTCTAGTTCTTTTATGTGAGCTGCCACCACAGCATGGCAACTGACAGACGGGTGGTGTGGTTCTGTGACAGGGAAATGAACCCAGGCCACCGAAGTGGTGCAAGCACTAAACTTTAACCACTAGACCATCAGGGCTGGCTCGGCAATTTCTTAAAATAAAACGATGATGAAATTTGCTGCAGCAACTGACTCTTCCTTTCATGGATTTCTCTGTAGCATGCGATGCTGTTTGATAGCATTTTACCCACAGCAGAACTTCTTTCAAAATTGGAATCAATCCTCTCATACCCGGCCACTGCTTAATCATCTAAGTTTATGTCGTATTCTAAATCTTTTGTCGTCATTTCAACAGTCTTTACAGCATCTTCACCAGGAATAGATTCCGTCTCAAGGAAACACTTTCTTTGCTCATCTATAGCAAGCAGCTCCTCATCTGTTAAAGTTTTGTCATGAGATTGCAGCAATTCAGTCACATCTTCAGGCTCCACTTTTTTTTTTTATTGTGGTCATAATAGTGTATAACATTGTGAAATTTCAGTTGTATATTATTATTTATCAGTCACCATATGTGCTCCCCTTCACTCTTTGTGCCCACCCTCCATCCCTCTTCCCCCTGGTGACCACTGAAATGTTCTCTTTGTCCGTAAGTTTATCTTCCACAAATGAATGAAATCATACGATGTTTGTCTTTCTCTGTCTGGCTTATTTCACTTAACTTAATATCTTCAAGGTCCAACTATGTGGTTGTAAATGGGATGATTTTGTCTTTTTTATGGCTGAGTAGTATTCCATTGTGTATATATATATATATCACATCTTCTTTATCCAATCATCAGTCAATGGGCACTTGCGTTGCTTCCATGTCTTGGCTATTATGAATAATGCTGCAATGAGCATAGGGGTGCATAAGTCTCTTTGTATTGTTGATTTCAAGGTCTCTGGATAAATACCCAGTAGTGGGATAGCTGGGTCATATGGCATTTCCACTTTTAATTTTTTGAGAAATCTCCATAATGTTTTCCATAGCGGCTGCACGAGTTTGCATTCCCACCAGCAGTGTATGAGGGTTCCCTTTTCTCCAAAACCTCTCCAAAATTTGTTATTTTTTGTCTTGGTCATTATAGCCATTCTAATGGGCATAAGGTGACATCTAAGTGTAGTTTTGATTTGCATTTCCATGATGATTGGTGATGTTGAGCATCTTTCATGTGCCTATTGGCCATCTGTATATCTTCTTTGGAAAAATGTCTGTTCATATCCTCTGCCCATTTTTTGATCGGGTTGTTTGTTTTTTCTAACTCAGTTGTGTGAGTTCTTTATATATTATGAAGATTAACCCCTTGTCGGATATATGATTTGCAAATATTTTCTCCCAGTTGGTGGGTTGTTTTTTCATTTTGTTCCTGGTTTCCTTTGCCTTGCAGAAGCTCTTTAGTCTGATGAAGCCCCTCTTGTTTATTTTTTCTTTTGTTTCCCTTGTCTGAGTGGACATCATATTTGAAAAGATCCTTTTAAGGCTGATGTCAAAGAGTGTACTTCCTATAATTTCTTCCAGAAGTTTTATGGTTTCGGGTCTTACCTTCAAGTCTTTGGTCCATTTTGAGTCTACTTTTGTGTATGGAGAAAGATAATGGTCTACTTTCATTCTTTTGCATGTGGCTGTCCATTTTTCCCAGCACCATTTTTTGAAGAGGCTTTCCATTCTGCATTGTATGTTCTTGGCTCCTTTGTTGAAAATTAGCTGTCCGTAGATGTGGGAATTATGAAAATGTGACACAGAGACCAAAGTAAGCAAATACTGTCGGAAAAATGGCACCAATAGACTCATTTGATGCAGGGTTGCCACAAACCTTCAATTTATAAAAAAGCAATATCTGTGAAGCACAATAAAGCAAAGTGCGATAAAACAGGATATGGCTGTAACTGTATCTGACCATCTCAGCACATGGACTGGCATAGAGTAGATGCTCAATGAATACTTGATGAATGGTGTATTAGCAAATGAGGACACATGACATTTTTTTTTTTTTAAGATTTTATTTTTTCCTTTTTCTCCCCAAAGCCCCCCGGTACATAGTTGTGTATTCTTCGTTGTGGGTTCTTCTAGTTGTGGCACGTGGGACGCCGCCTCAGCGTGGTCTGACGAGCAGTGCCATGTCCGCGCCCAGGATTCGAACCAACGAAACACTGGGCTGCCTGCAGCGGAGCGCGCGAACTTAACCACTCGGCCACGGGGCCAGCCCCGACACATGACATTTTATGACATGTTTTTTGGTCTGCTTTCTCTAGGAAAATGTCCATGGGGGCCCATTGTAATCATGAGGGTCCTTAAAAGTGGAAGGGGGGCCCAGCCCCATGGCCGAGTGGTTAAAGTTCCGCGTGCTCCCCTTCAGTGGCCCAGGTTTGTGGGTTTGTATCCAGGGTGCAGACCTACTCCACTCATCAGCCACGCTGTGTTGGTGACCCACATACAAAGTAAAGGAAGATTGGTACAGATGTTAGCTCAGGATGAATCCTTCTCAAGCAAAAAAAGAGGAAGATTGGCAATGGCTGTTAGCTCAGGGTGAATCTTCCTCAGCAAAAAAATTAAAAAAAATTTTAAAAAGTGGAAGAAGGAAGCAGAAAAGGAGAAGTCAGAGAAAGACATGACTACAAAAGAAAGGCACAGAGGAAGGACACAACCCCCGCCCCTCCCTTGCTGGCTCTGAAGATGGATGAAGAGGGCCATGAGCCAAGGAACATAGCTGCCTCTGGAAGCTGGAATGGGTAAAGAAATAGAGTCTCCTAAGGAAATCACGTCCAAGAGCCTCCAGAAGGGAGAAGAACTCTGCCCACATCTTGATGTTAGCCCCTTGAGACCCGTGCTGGATCTCTAACTTACAGAAATATCAGAAAAGAAATTTGTGTTTTAAGCTACTAAGTGTGTGGTAATTTGCTACAGTAGCAACAGAAAACTAATACAGACCCCTTTCAGAATCTGCTGAAAGTCACACATACTTCTTGAAAAGAAAAAAAATGCATTCAGTTTTAGGAGTTCCCAGAGGATGGACCCCAGGTGAAGAATCTCAGCTCTGGCATTGAGAGCTATGTTCCAGATGGAAAACAAGACAGAGCAAACTCCACGAGAGACTGAACGTTGATGACCTCAGAACTCGGGACTACTGTGCGTGCACTGCAGTTTTCAAAAGCAGGAGCCTGGGGTGAATGCCTCATGCCTTGACTTGAGGCATCGCGGTCCAGCATCAGAGTGCTGGCTGGGGGGAGCAGGACCAGTTGTATAAACTCCAGTTTCTCTCATGTGCAAATATGGGGACAGATCTTTTCGGGTCAGAATTTGAAGTTTCACCTCTGAGAAGAACACTATGCGGGGCACTATGAGGCTGGCAAAGATGGAAAAGGTAGGTTTTCTCGCTGTCTGACGCTCTGATGGGGCCCCATGCAGCGAGGGCACTGCATTCTGTCCAGAGTGGGCAAGGGGGAGACTGATTCAGACTGGAGGGTCTGAGAAGTCTTGAATTGGGTCATGGGGTATTGCAGGCACAGACCACAGCTGGAGCAGAGGCCCAGAGTAGGAAAGAAATGAAAATCTAAATAATATCTTGTGAATATATAAATAATATCCTGTGGATGAGACCACTATTTAAAAAACGAATGTAACAAAATGTAAATCTAAGTAGATGACATCCTTTCAAGGCTAGTGTGTGTTTCCACTCACCTCCCCTGTGTGTGGTCCCATGAAACTTGCGTGTCCGCCCTGCACAGGCTTCAGAGCATCCAGTCCTTTTGCCCTCTTGGCACGTTGTCATTTTCGCTGCATATACTTTTACCCGGTTCTCTCATCTGCCTTCCCAAACAGTTGGCTCTGGTAGACTTCAAATTGTTTTAAACAAATGAAGAGCCCCGTCACTCTGGTTTTTTAAAAGAAGTATCACAGGCCTTAGGGTAAAGTTCACAACTGAAGGTTGTTTTGAACAGTACTGACTCTGTTTGAATAGAGCATCGTCCCCTCGGGTTATTGATTTGAAAGAATGAACACCCAGCCTAGCGCACAAGTTCTTCCTGCTAATTTAAAAGCAGAACAAATTATTATACCTGTGAAATACAAGAAATACAATAAGTAAAAAAGTAAAACTACCTTCTGAAGTTCTTAACAGCTTCACAAATGCTAACTCTGTGGTTAGCATTTATGATCAAATAAAAACAGATTCCACAAAAAGTCTATTGTAAATTTTAAATTTAAATTTGCACGTGTGTGCATAAAAGTCTAAAAACATATATTGAAATGTTAGTAGGAAGTATTTCTGAGCGGTGGTATGATTTTTATTTTGTTGTTTTTCTTTGCAATTCCTCGGTTTCTTCAGCAAATATTTTTATACACCTAAAACTTTTTCCAAAACCCCCTACCAGAGATTGGTGGTCCCTGATAGTTTCTTCTCATCCATCTTCCCGGGTGGATCTGGGGGTCTTGAGTGGTTTGATATCAGCTGATGTGGTGACATTTTTCCTAGGGCTCCACATAGTTCTTGCTTGTGAGGCAGATGATGTACACTCTCACCACGGAAGGACACCTGTACAGCCCGTCAGGTCTGCCCCCACTGCTCCAGTCCCTGGTTCTCCAGGGTGTAGACATGGCTGGCACACCATGGGAGAAGAAGTCAAGTGGAATCTCGGAGGCTGTCTGGCCCACCTTAGAGTGACAAAACACAGGTGGGGCTTGCACTGTGCCCTCTAAGAGCTTATTATCTCCTTCTCTTTCTGTGCCCAAGATGGAAAATTCATGTGCAGGTGACAATGTATTAAGAAAGTCTTCCCAGGGCTAGTGAGGAAGTGGAGAAGCATGGTAGGAAGGGAGGAAGCCAAGCAGGTGTGTGCTCTCAAAGTCGCGCAGAAGGTAGCTTTCCTGACTGCAGGGCCTCTGGAGCCTCAGGTGCACCTCAGAATTTTCCTCTCCTAAGGCAAGGCGGCTGCACTTGAACACTGCCAATCAATGGCCAAGACCTGCCCAGGAGGAACCTGAACTCCCAGGCACTTCTGCTGTCTGCATGACAGGATTCAGGGTTTCTGCTAGCTGTGGGCAGAGCCCCAAAGGAAGGCCTTGATGCTGCCATTCCTCCTTGGAAGTGAACACACTGATCCTCCTCAATTCCATGTACCATCTATTCCAGGCATTGTCCTCAGGCCTGTGCGTGCACGCAGTGGCAGTTCTTGGGGATTAAAATTGACACAGGCCTCTGAACATCTTGTCTCCTTAACTCAATTGTAAACAACAATGCAGAGTCAAATAACAAATAAGAAAATGTCCAAATAAGACAGTGTGCTCATCTCATCTTGGCCAATCATCCTCCTTGTTACAGTGCAGTATCATAGACTCAAAATAAGAATACCTGAACCCCTCCAAAACAGAAACTTCTGTAAGTTTAAATTGTAGTTTAGATTGCTTGATTGGACTGCTTTGTTGCCAAGAATTCTGAGAACAAGAAGGGTGTGATTGATTAGTGATGTCTGCCAGGTGTGAATTCATAGGACAAGATGGATGTGATCACTTAGTGATGTCTGCCAGGTGTGAATCCAGAGGACAAAATGGGTGTGATCAATTAGTGATGTCTGCCGGGTGTGAATTCAGAGGACAGGATGGGTGTGATCCATTAGCCAAGCCTCCTAGGAGCCTGGGACCAGGGAGGCTGGGCCTTGGACCAGGTATGCTCCATCCCTGCTTTCCTCTGTGGTCGAAGCTCCTCAGGGCAAATTTACCTTATAGTCCACACCTTTACTCAACTTGTTGGTCAAGAAGTTTCCTTTTCCTTTTTATTTTCAGATCTCTCTCTCTCTTTCCCTCTTTCTCTCCCCCTCCCCTGTTTTATCTCACTTTGGCGCTTATAGGCTTTTATTCTATAAACACTTGGCAGTCTTTGTGACATGGACTCATTCAGGACATGTTTACAGTACTTAATGACATCTCTCTGAGAAATAATGAGAATGCCTTTAAAGGTTGTCTTCCTCCCATGCGTGCAGAGGGACTGCTCTCCAGGCCTGCGAGATGAGAGCTGAGGGTCTGGCAGGGGGAAAATTGACTTAATTTCTTTTCACCACATGAAATGGAGTGTCTGGGTGATCTGACCTAAATGCATGGCCTAAAAACCAATTAATTTTGAATTGTGAATTTGTGAGAGCATCAAGCTGTGTGTGGAATTCCAAATGAGGCAGACAATGCACACCTGGCTTATTTGCAAAATGTGAAGACTTTTCCACATAAATATACCTAATGGTCCATTATTAAAGTGCAACCTCAATCATATTGCATCTCAGCTCCAAGACCTGTAGCAGCTCCATGGGACCTTCCGATTGACATTCAAGCCCTGGCCTGGCTTGTCCCGCCCTCAGCCACCACAGCCCCCCTTCATTTGGTTGAACCACCCCTCCAGGTCCTCTAATGCTGTCATCAGAGGGGAGCTTTGAGCCTCTGGACCCAACACGGACATTCACTTCCTGCTGAAATAGTGCTGAAGTTGGGATGTGCATCTCAGTCGGCGCGCAGTAAGGAAGGTCCTGAGTCTCTGCCATCTTAGTGTTAGGAGAATGCGCAGCTCAACTTCCCCTAACGGACCCTGGAGTTCTCACAGCTGTGCATTTCTTCCTGCTGTGTCCTCCCCCTGTTAAACTAACTCCAATTTTATCGTATTCAGTTTAATTCACCTAATGTTCACTGAGGCTACTACACGTGATACTGATTTGTTTGTGGGGAACAAAAATTAACCAGGCTTAAGAACTTGCTTAAGGTCCAAATAAGAAAAAGTTGGGAGGGAAGAGAAATAACTACAACACAAAGTCAAATGTGGTGACCAATAGTAGAGTGCTAACTAAAATACCATGAGAACACACCGGAAGGAGGTGGTGTGTGTGTGTGCATAGTGTGGTATCTGTGTGCGCAGGTTGTGGTGGTGATGATGGTGGTGGAGTGCGTGGCAGGTGGTGTGTGTGTGTCTGTGGGGTGGGACCAGGATCACAGAAGGCCTAATGGGGGAGGTAGAGTTGGAAAACTAGGTGGGATTTCTCTGAGAAGGAGGCAGCGGGGAAAGGCTGTGGGGGAGGGTGGCCACTTTGGCAGTGCCCTCAAATCAGCAAGGCCTGCCGGGGGGAGGCCACACCACACAGATGCCGGGGAAGGAGCTGGGGAGTCAGGGAGAAGAGCTGGCTGTGCAGGGTGAAGGGCTTCCGCTGACAGGCAGGAGTGCAGCCTCATCCTAAGGGGAGCATCTGAGAACCTGAGAGAGATACATGCTCCAGGCAAGCGAGGGGGCGGAGGGCCACGGGGGAGCACAAGGGATGGAGAAGGTGGAGGAGTGGCACAGTCCTTCCCCAGAGACGTGGAACTGGAATCAGGGCTGCAGGGATGGGAGAGGGCTGGAGGGGCCCTTGGAACTAGGCCCGTCTCCCTAGGGCTTGGCTGTTTGGGGGTCCCGGGGACTTTTTCACTCAGCCATGGGCAGGAAGCCCCAAGTCTGGGGGAGCTAGTGCTGCGGACAGCCCTCTAACAATGGAGGAGGATCTGTGGGAAAGGGCCCAGCCTCCCCGTCTTGGCAGGATGGATCTGGGGCACAATCCACAGGGTTCCTCCTGGGGTCCCTGTGGGCTGAGCCTGGCAGCCCGCAGCAGTCCCAGCTCAGTGGCATACCTTTTATTACTTTTCCTCCTTTTCTGTCTCTCTGGGCTCACGCCCACACTCCAGCTTCCTGGGGTCACCTCTCGAATAGTTACAGGCACGGAGTCCTTGTCTCAGGCTCAGCTCTGAGGAAGCTTCTAATGACCCCTGAACGTAGAACCTGGAAGAGGGGGCGGTAACAGTCAACCTCCCTGCCGGCAGAGCAGCTCGGCCAGCACAGCGCCAGTCGGGTGAGCACCGCTCCTGTCCTCAGTGGCAGAGGCACATGCTACCCAGGGCCTCCGAGGGTCCTGGGTCCAAGCCCCAGCTGGCCACAGGGGAGGGTTCAGACCCAGGCTTCCTACCTCCAGGGTTCAAGCGGCCCAGGCCCTGGGTAAATCAGACCCACCGTCCTGAACGGGCGTGTGAATGGAGTTAGCCATTGCTTCCCTCCTCCGCTCGTTCGTTCACTCGACCTCGTCAACGTTTACAAAGACTGACATAACTCTCTCCCGCAAGGCCCCTTAGCTTTCAGGGCGCCTTTATCTCTGTGCTGCTCTGTGATTGCCTGTGAACAATTTATGCAGTTGTCAACATCATTTTCTAAATCCCCCGTATATGTTTCTATGATCCTCTCCATACAAACGGGAAGGTCTTTCTTTACATGTAATTCCTGATAAGTCCTGCATAATTCTCTACCTTGATAAACGTTGAAATAACTTTACATCAGTCTGTCTGTACTTTCCTCTCTATTTTCTATACATCACTCTATGAATGTTTAACTCTCTTTAAACATAATTCATTTTTTTCTAAATTATGACTCTTTAAAAAAAACCTCTTGTCCCTTTCTCTGAAAGCGCCCAGGGAGGAATCTTTCTGTTCACCGGTTCCGCTGAGCAGCGTGTGCGCGTGCCCGACGTGTCCTGTGGGAGGGACTGCGTAGACGCGAGCCGCCCTCTCCAGGCCCTAGGCCTGCCTTCCAGGGGCCTCTCAGCCCGAGGAGTTGCGAGTCTTTCTGCAGCCCCACGCCCAGGTTTGACGGTGGAACTGTGAATACGGCCGGAATGGCTGATTTTCGTGGGTGTTTTCGTTCCAGGCACTGCCGGGGTGATGAGCGCGGCCTGCTGTGGGCGGGGCTTCCACGGCTTTAGCGCTGGAAGTGACACGTTCCGGAGCCCTCTGGGTCTGAGGCAAACCGGGACAGCTGTCACTGCGGTCCCCAGCCAACACCCCGTTCACCGATGCACACGGAGTCCCTGCTCCGGTTCCATCTATAATTGGCCGTCTGGTAAGGGAGCCGAGTCACTGTGCACACACGTCAACGCACCGGCATACCCACTGTTGTGGGCTGAAGGGTTGGATTGTGTCCCTCAAGTTCATATGTTGGTGTCCTAACGCCCAGGACCTCAGAATGTGATCTTACTCGGAAATGGGTCATTGCAGACGTATTTTGTTAAGGTGAGCTGAGGGCTAATCCAATATGACAACACACTGGGAGATCCCCGTGTTCGCACGGAGGTGGAGAAGGGGCACCCCCCCTCCAAGCTAAGGAACGCCAAAGACGGCCAGCGAGCGAGCTACATAAGTCAGGAGGGAGGCGAGGAATCGGTACGCCCCTGCCGGCCCTCAGAAGGACCGGCCCTGCCGCCCCCGGGTCTCAGGCCTCTGGCCTCCAAAGGGTGGGGCGCTAAATTTCTATTGTTTAAGCCCCAGTGTGTGGCTCTTGTTACAGCAGCCCTAGCAAACTAATGTACCCACTTTCTAAAAATCCTTTGGTTTCTCTCAGAGAGTTAACCCTTTGAAAATTCCCAGAAAAAATGTAAATCCGAAGAGTCCTGGGAGATGAGAGTAAGACCTTTTCATATGCTTTCAGCTGTAGAATCGCACCCTCCTTGTTAAAGCAAGTAAAACTGTCACAGATCCAACTGCCTTCTGCAACCGTTCTGCGGGAAATCTTTTCCAGGACCTGGAAACACCGATGTAGGGACGGGCTGTGAGCAGGAATGGGGCAGAGGCAGCAGAAGTGAAGCCAGAGGCAGCAGCCTCTCTGCTCCTGACACCCTCTGTCTCCCAAGCAGCTCACAAAGAAAGCACTTTTGCCTGTTCTCCACAGCCCACGAATGTGCAGAGTCAGCTGATCCCAGTTCATGGGTTGACCTTGGGGGAACTGCTGGGCTGGGGAGCGGGCTTGGCCAAGGCACTGTAGAAAGGGCAAAAGGCAAGAAGAACCAGAGCAAGTGGCCAGAGCACAACTGTGAAGCTTACCCATGGTGTTGTGGTTTGTTTTGTTTGTGTTGCTGTTGAAATTCCAAGAACCTTCAGTTGCAACTGCTAAGCTCACCTGAGGTCCCTTTGCCCTGACCTGACCCCAGGCAGTCACCTGGGCCCCAAAGTTAAGCTGGCTAAAGGTCAGCAGGACTCTCACCTATTCTTCTGTGCTAGGAAAATGCCTTTTTTTTTTTCTTTTCTGGTGTGGGGGGCTGGTTTTCTGGTTTGAGCCTCGCTGACCTTCTCTGCCTTCTCCCTGCTCTGTTTTTTTTTTTTTCAGAGGAAACAGTTCAGAGCTTTACTGAATTTACCCATGAAGACTCAGCCAATAAATTCCTAACTCAAAAGATTAAAGACATTTATGTACAACGTACCAAAAGAAAAGCCTTCCTTACATCAGAGTCCTGGTGTTTGTATAGCTTAACCAAACAGAGAATAATGTTTGAAAGACAGGGACTGACACAGACATTTCTTGTTTTCTAAAACTGGGCTCAATTACTGAAAAACTGTTGCCTGCTTTGTTGTTTTTAAATGCTTTTATCTTTTTCTGATTTATGGCAGTTCCCTGCAGAGAAATGGAGTTCTCCTTACCCACCTGAGGCAGGTGTGCCCCTTTAAGCACAATCCCCAGGAGCTGGGGTGCGTCCGTCCACTGCGCTCACTTGGAGCCAGAAGTGCTCTTCAGCCTTCTTCTCTGTGACTGAGTCAGCGGGTCTATTTCATCATAAATACTCAATTCTACGTGACAACCAAGGACAGAAGGAAAGAAAGGGAAATTTGGTGGAAGATGACCAGGATCTGAGTTCAGAGAAAAGAGAAAGAAGTTAATATTTTAGAATATCCATTTGGGGCCTAGCAGGGGGGAGACATCTTCCAATAGTTTTTTTGTGTGGTTCTTGGAAAAATTAAGTGTGACATTGGATACGTTACTGAATCTCTTTTTTAAAAATCATCTGCAAAAGGTCGATGCATTAAAAAGAAACTAGCCACCTCACATAACATCTTTTTATATTTATTGATTGTGATGTTTTCCATGACTTGCACTTTGACATATTTCTTTGAAATTCCTCCATCCCTTCACTTGGAAGATCCTTTGAATTTTGTTGAAGTGATACATAAAAGCCTGACTAAATTAAAAAAGAAAAAAGGTGTGATTGGTGAAGCATTGTGGTATGAGGAAGAGAAATGCTGTCTTTTTAGTTTTATCTTTTTAAGAAATCAGCAAATCATCTGTATCATTTTACGTAATTTAAATGCTTTATAAACATGCAAACCTGAAATATAATAAAACATCCTGTAGATAGTAGCATGCAGACTTTGGTTGAGAATCAAGGCAGCAAAGTGCTCTGAAGATGTTGCTTATGATCTGATGCCAAAGAGACTGCCGGGGATGCTGCGGGAATCATAAGGTACGGTGGGTGTCATCTTCTACTCGACAGTGTTCTTTAGCCATTTTCTAGGTGAGCGTTTTGAAGTGAGACTGCCTCAGGGAAGAAGCTGCTTGGCATTACCAAGTTTGAGGAATGGAATACTTGGTCTTGGCAAAGTTGACCAACTCCAACAGCCACCGTTGACAAGCCTGTGTTTTCAGGTTATGATTATTAACTGCTCTGGAGTTTCTAAGGTCGAGCATCTCTTCTGCATTGGGGGATCTCTCAAGAACCTCTGCTCTTTATCCACATTAGACATAGAAAATGATATGTGGAAACTTTGTCGTACTCCAGGAAGCAGCAGCAACAGGCCTAGAAGATGATAGATGGATTGAAAGCACTGGTCCTTTAATAATTTGGGAGTCAGTGGGGGGAGTAAGTGGTGTGATCACTCTAGTCTTTGTAGATGAGCGAACAGATAGGGTGCTGCATCCTGCAGGATGTGACAGTAGCGGGCATGGCACATCCTGCCAGCCGTCCTCCAGCTCTGGATCACCCAACTCAAGGAATCCAAAGAGACGCAGATAGCATCTAAGAGGCAAATCTTGCCATGGTTTCGTTTCTTCATTAGTTCCTGCAGAGCGGGGCTGGGGGCTGTTTGACTTGCTTTGTGTCTGCTTCTTTGGGTAGCTCTTGTCTGTCTGTGGTGTTAGAGAAATCCTGTGTGAAGAGATGGACCACACAAGAAGCATGTCCTTGGGACTTGACATGTACCTGCCCCTCCCTGATGCAAACACCTAATCTTAGAAGTCCCTTCCTTAAAAGGAGAGGGGGCTGCTTAGGAGAAGTGTTAGTAAGACCAAGCGTTTGCACCACTGTGCAGACTTGGCTGAGCCCATGGACGAGCTTTCAGTCAAGGGACTAAGCTTGGAACTCGGCTGACAGACTGGTGTGGAAACCTTTTCAGGACTCCTCAAAGATGCCTTTAACATCTCGACTCTTGGGGCCGGCCCCGTGGCTGAGGTTAAGTTCACGTGCTCCACCTCAGCAGCCTGGGGTCCACTGGTCCCAGTCCTGGGACTGACCTACACATGAGTCATCATGTCATTCTCTGGTGGCAACCTGCATGGGAGTACTAGAATCACTCACGCCAGGATATACAGCTATGTACCTGTGCTTTGGGGAGAAAAACAAAAGAAAAGAGGAAGATTGGCAACAGATGTTAGCTCAGGGCCAATCTCCCTCACCAAAAAGCATTAAAAAAAAAAAGATCTTGAGTTTTCTGTGAGTGGAACCGACAAAGACATCTTGGTAGACCAAAGGTTCCACCTTTCACCATACAGCTAAGTTGCATGAGAACTTAGATATCAGCAGTTCTCGAACTCTAATCTTGGAGACTCTCTACATTCTTAAAAGTTATTAAAGACCCCAAGATCTTTTATTTATGTGGGCTACATCTATTGAAATTGGGAAAATATAAAAATATTTATTGATTGATTAGTCTTGAAATAACAATAATAAACTCATTAAATGTTAACATGAGTAACATATTTTCAGTAAAAATAAATTTTCCTGAACAAAAACACTTAAGGAGAAGAATGGCATTTTTTACATTTTTGCAGACCTCCTTGATGTCTGGCTTAATAAAGACACCTTGATGCTCGTGTCTGCCTCTGCAGTCTGTCGTGTGGTGTTATTTGGGTTGAAGTAAATGAAGAAAAGTTGCTCTTCTACAGATTGTTGTTGGGGAAGGAAGGGGTGTTTCAACAGCCTTTTCAGATAATTGTGGATATTCTTTTCTGATGCTACACCAAAGCCCAATAAATGGTAGTTTCTTAGAGGATAGTTGCAGAAAACCTGTCATATTTTTATGCTTATAAAATTCCCTTGTTAGATGAGGGAGGGTTTATTCCGTTGTGATCCTTCCTAAGGGCAGGGCTAGGCAGCCTGGAGCTGTGAAGATCTCTCTACCACTGCTTGGCTCAGTTTCTCTTTCTACCACACAAAACTTGAACTCTGCTTGGTGCTTTATTTACTAAAATGAGACATGGAATCAGATGGGAAAGAGCCCAAGTTCGTTAGCCTTCTCACCTCATTTACCCAACAGTTTATAAAATGTCAGGGCAAAGTCTGTCAGAAGTTGACCCAGTACCTGTGCCAGTTTTCGTAATTCAGAAAGAGTTTATCGAGGCTCAGCATGGACAGAATGAAGAATCAGCCCCTCGTTATACAAAATAAAATGTTTGCTGGGCAACAATGGAGCAAATGAATAGTGCCCAGAAGACATTAAAGGTAAATATAATTGTACTGTAAACACAGTGCCTTTAATATGAGCTTGCTTTGTGTGAGACAGCTGCTCTCTGAGCAGCTGCCGGGGACTCATGTACAGCGGTCTGCAGCTTTGGCCCAGCCCTGGCCCCACACAATGGGCCCAGCACTATACGCCCGTTCCTCTCCTTTACATTTGCTCTCCCTCCCATCTTTGGACTATTGTTTCTCAACTTTTGTGACTGTGTGTAGACGTGTGTGCTCACAGCGCACAGGGCTCAATTACCAACCCCACTATTGAGATTTGTCTGAAGTAGCGTCATGAAGCTAAAGAGAACCAAATTCATGGGCGGTCCATCCATCCTGCCTCGGAACACTGGCGTCTCATCGCATGCATCTGTGTGCCATGAAACCAGCAAACCTCCGTCTGCTCAGGCTCCTGTTGGCTTCATCTCACGTCTTCATCGACGTAAGAAGTTCCGTATGGAGTTACTACTCATTGAAAGGACTTGGCAAGTTACTTTTCCAGTTCTTTTCTCGCCTAGAGTGTCTGTACCCCCGTCAACATTTAGCAGAACGCTAACAGTGCTTTTCCAATGGTCTTGAGCAATCTGGCTGTGGGGCATCTTTTTTTCCCAAAGACCCCGGAAGCTATACTTCAGATTTTCATTGTGGAACACTTTTTCTTGTTCTAGTTTGTTTCCAGGAACTAGGTCTGTCTGTTCATGTGGTTTTGTTTCCGGGGAAGCAGGCTTGCGCTGCTCAGTAGATGGACCTCCCAGCAGTGATGTTTTCAGAAAATGACTAATAAATCCCTGAACAGCTTATTAGCTCTTTGCAACCACAGAACTAGTGCGTATTTGCAGGAGACACATTTACCTCAAAATACAGTGAACACAAGTCCATTTACTTTGGGTTCAGGCCACGAAATTAATCTGAGTTATTTGCAGGTGAAATAACTTCAAGTTCAGACCAGTGAAGATCTATTTTAAGTACTTTTGTTCTTTGAATTGTAGAAATGTTACTTACTGCTGCTTTGCTTAGAAACTTTAAATGTGGGGAGGCCGCTTAGCCAGCAGAAGTCCCTGCAGGAAGGGAAACATCCTCATCTTGGACAGGGCCAAATGCTGAAACACAGGGGTTGACCCTTACAGGTTGGAGTTCACTGTCCATCATGTGCTGGGGTCCATGTGTCTGCTGTCGTTGGGGAAATGATCCCTATTGGTAATTAACATCCCCTCCTCAACAGATATTTCCAGGAAAAACAGCTAGTATTGAGCAATGGAGGCTGGCGTAAATCTGAAAATTTGTTTTTGCTGTGCTTTTCTGAGAAGAGCCAAATTGTCAATAGAATTGTCCCCAGAGAGCACTAATCAATATGTCCTCCAAAGGAAGGACAATCCTGATCAGAAGGTGAGGGCAGGGCAGGTCGGAGCTGGAGAGATGCTTTTGCAGGAGATCCTGGGAGCGTGGAGGGGTGGTCTCAGGCCTCATTCAGGCCATTTGCTTGTTATCTAGAGATTTTAATTTGTTAATGAGCAACATTGAGCTTCTTCCCTGGCTTAAGAGAGCCTGTCAAGGGCTGGCCTGGTGGCTCAGTGATTAAGTTCACACATTCCGCTTTGGCAGCCCAGGGTCTACCGGTTAGGATCCTGGGTGTGGACCTATTTACCACTTATCAAGCCATGCTGTGGCAGGCGTCCCACATATAAAATAGAGGAAGATGGACATGGATGTTAACTAAGGGCCAATCTTCCTCAGCAAAAAGAAGAGGAGTGGAGGCAGATGTTAGCTCAGGGCTAATCTTCCTCAAAATAAAAGAGATCCTGTCAAAAAGACTCCTGAATTAAACTTGCATCTTGTGGGAAGGAGGTGGGGGCGAGAAGATCAAGGAAAGATTCTTTCCCTGGGAGGATTCTTTCCTTGGGAAGAGGGAACTTCTAAGTTGAGTCCCAAAGAATGAATGTTGGTTAGCACTTTATGCAGAGCCCGAGGTTTGGTTTCCCTAGAACTAAACTCTAGAACATGGAAATGAGGGCAAGATGTTTATTTGAGAGGTGATCCTGGGAAGTGCCAGGAAGGGTAGGGAAATGAGACAGGGAAGGGAAGGGAAGGCAGCCCACGGGGGGTTTGTCATCACCAGCTCATGACGCACTGGATAACCTGGGCTCCCATCCTGTGGAGGGCCTCAGAGTAGTCCCACCTGGGGAGCTGCAGTTGTGGTCTCCATCCTCCAACAGCCATTGGTCATGCCTGAGACTGATCCTGAGGTGCTGACTTCCTGGAACTCAGACTGCTCCGTGGGGGGCCTGAGATCTGAGACCCCGAGTCTCCCAGGTTGTTGGAGTTGGAAGATGTCGCACAAGCATGCAAGAAGGGATACTCCCTGGCCCTGGCACATCCCAGAGGGACTCAGAGGATGCCTTCCGCAGAGCATCCCTGGCAGAGGGGGCAGTTTAGAGAGCACGGGCTTAGGGACTCAGATGGTTCGCTAGGATGACAACAACAAAGCTGGATGATACCTGATCTGGAGAGCAGAGCGCCACTCTCGTCTTCCTGAACTCAGTCTTCCACCGACAGCTCTCCTGGGCTGCTGGGGAAAGCTCTGTGACTGGTTTCAGGTGAGAACTCAGTCTAGTATTTCTTTAGTGTCCCCCATCCATGCACGCGCACCTGGCTCAGGGTTTATATGTGTCTTTATCTGTCAAAACCCTGGGAAAAGTGATGGGCATTTTAGGAGCAACAGGGACTTGGCTTAAAAACCAGCAGTCTTTTGGTCTAGAGCAAAACAGTACTCTGGTTTCAGATGAAGGGTTGGCATCCTGACCACTCGGTGCTCCTGTGCACTAGATTTTCATGGGCAGAACTCCATGTGCAGGTCAGCCCACTGGCCTCCAACCTGCCCCTCAAATGCACCAAGTGGAGGTTCACCACAGGGCCTTTGCACCTACTGTTCCTTCCTCTGGAGCATCCTGTCCCAGGTCATCCCCTGATGGCTCCTGCTTTCAGAGTGCGGCCCCAGTGCCTTCTGCTCAGACCGGACTCCTCCGACCTGCTGACCTGCAGCAGCCTTTGTCCCCTCTCTGGGTTTGATTTTCCCCATAGCATGATCACTCTCTAGCATGATCTATTCCTGGGTTCGCTTGTTTGTGTTCTGTCTCTGTCAGTTAGCAGGGGCTTTGCCTTGTTCATCATTGTCTCCCTAGCACTTGGAATAGGTGGTTGAATGAATGAACGGATAGGTGAAGGAAAGAGTGAATGAATGAATGGCATGTTCAGCACAGCGTGTGCCACAGAGACAGCTCAGTAAGTGGAGCATCTTGTCACGTTGGATTAAAAGGAGAGCCTACTGTGAACGCCACCACAAGACCCTCTGACCCTCTGGCCTGACTTTGGATTTATCTTCCTGTTGAGAACTGTTTCCCTTCGTTTAATTTCCTTCCTGAGCTTGCAAGGTGAAGATTCTCTTTTCTGTTGCGATTTTCTTTCCTTCTCTCCTTGCCTTTGTTCCAGAGCACTCAGGCTCCCTCCCTATAGTAAGCTGTCCAGACGAGAAACACTTGCTGATTGACGCCAGGTGAACGACGCCCACTGATTTTTTGTGCCTGTGTTTATGCAGCAGGTTTCAGTTTCATCTAATCCTGAGGAGGGTCCTGGATTCGGACTGGAGATCCACAGACCTGAAAAGGGCCTTGAGGCTGGCTTGGCTTTTGATAGGCACTGAGGCGTTGGATTCTTATTTAAACGGATCGGGCCCACCCACCAGGCCTGCTCCTTCACTTCTAAGGGATCTGGCAAAACTCCTTTACCATCCCGCTGTCTGTCTGTCCCCTTGCGCTGGCCCAGCGAGCTCCCTCCTCCCTGCAACAGCCTCCTGCTCGCTGGAAAGCAAGCAGGCCTGCCGGGTCCACCGTGAGCCTCCCTCTCGCTCCCACGGGGGCATCTTGCAGAAGGGCAGGTGGTCCCCTGCCCTAAGGAGGTGGATGATGAAATCGGCCCCATACCCTTTGTTACATATCCGAAATGCCCCCACGCCAGGTGACAGTGTCACCGCACAGTGGACCCACCCAGGCCTGGCTGCTGGACCTGGAGAGCTGGGTGGGGCTGACCGACCTCCCAGGAGCTTTCAGGAGAAGGTGGCACGTCAGCTACATGGGCAAAATGTCTTGATTGCTAAATGCAACAACTAATTCAATTTTTAAAAATCATATACAAGCTAACAGAGAAATCAACAGGCCTCCAACCCCGGACCTGGGAAAGCCTGCCATGTGACCTCTCAATGTAGTCTCACTTTAAACATAACTTATTGCTTCATTTCATTTTGACCAAGAAAAGAAATGTTCTCGCAGGAAAATTTCCTTGTAGAAAATTCACATAGACAAAAATAGAATAAAACAAAAAGTCATAAACCTCTTCTGAGGTAAAGAGGAAGGTAAGGGAGCCGTGTGTGTGAGGGACATTGGGGAGGGCGTGGGTGGACGACACACACCTGAGCAGAGACGAGCCACTGGACTTCACCCTGTCCTGCCTGCTCAGGGGCATTCTGGGACCACGGACTCCACTGGGCTTCCTTTGGCCCTGGGAGTGCGGGAGTGGGTGTTTGCAAATCCAAAGAGCCCCTTGTGTAATAGCACAAATGTGCCCAACTCCAACCCCCCTGGGGCCTGGAAAGCATCCACAGATGCTTTTAAATACTGTCAAATATCAAATCATTTTTTTAAATGTTGATACCCCACCATTGCTGGTACCTAAGCACGTGCTGAATTTGCATATTGGCTAACTCAGCTTGAGGGTGGTGTAGGAAGGGGTATATTTCAGGACAAGAAGGGCTTTCAAATCAAGTAGTATGATTATCTATGTTAAGTACTCGTAGAATAGGAGAAATGGTCATTCATCCCACAACTATCTCCAGTTAAGTTCATTGGATTAAATGGAAATTCTACTGGTTCTCTTCTGCCAAATTTGATGGCATGTGCAGTTCACAGCTGGAAACTATTCCATTTCCTTATACTATTATACTTCCTTATAATAGAATGAGGAGAATGTGGATTTCCAGGACAACATACAAGAGAAGAATAAGATGATGTTGAATAATAAGATGGCAGCAAGCTGGCTACCATATGGCGGACAGGACCATGAAAATCAGTGATAGTAGAGGAGGAATGGCTAAAATATTACTGTAATTTGCCTGGTGTTGGGCACAGTATGACCCCCCTTCATTTAGATGCTCAGATATTCACTGCAGTCTAATTCAGTAACAAATGCTCTATGTGACTGAGTTTTGAAAAATGGACATAGACAAAGGAGACTTATCACAACGTTGGCTAGAAATCTGAAAACAAACAGGAGGAGTTGGAGCTGGAGCCTGGAGGCAATCACCCTTAAGAGCGCGAGCCTTTCAGGAGCCTCTGGAACTATCAGGAGGGCTCTGGACTCCCTGGGGTGTCAGATAGGGATTTAACATGATTTGACCTATGTTCTGGGGTTTGGAGACACTACTGACCTTAGCCTATGTGATCGCTGCAGCTCAGAGTGTGGGTAGCAGCAGCGTGTGGCATACATTCCAGAACGAGGTAATCAATTGAAAGTGAAACGTGCTCCTCCTGAAGATCAAAGCCAATATCCATGCCTCATCCAAACCAACGTTATTTGTGCAGGTAGAGCAGAGGTGAGAAGAAACCCAAATGCACACAGAGCCAAGCAAAAGTCAGCTTTGATTATATCAAGCTGGTGAGTTAAGCCTAGCCTTGCACTTTGCAAAGCGGCAGCACTGTTTGCCCCTTTCCAAAGTACAAATTTGAGAATCACTGAGTTTGTGCATGAATGAGTGATGGAAATTTGTATCCAGAGGAGGTCTTCGGCGTGGTGCTTGTCTCAAACAGTTTTTGGCCAAGTACTCCATAAGTTGCAAGAAAAGCATGCTTCCAAACACACGTAAATGCATTTATTTATCTATTACATGTACTATATACATATACAAGTATATCATTATATCAGGAATAGTATAAAATGCATACAAATTTGATTTTTAATGAGACAAACATAATTATGAATATAAGTGTTAATATTTCTTCCCACTCCAGTGGATCTGCTTGTGTGCTCCCTGGGGTGCACAAGCCACTTGCGATACTCCAAGGAGCCACAGGATCTGTCTTTGGAGCAGACACGTGGATTGTCGCAGGGGTATTTGGAGCGGGCCAGGAGGGCCAGGTAGGGTTGAGGGGTGAGCGGCAGGGAGTTGGGGGTATCTTTGGTGCCGTGCACATATTGCCAGCAAATGTTCCAGTGAAGCGTCTGGGGGTGTGTGTATCTACGTGCTGAAAACGTGGGTCAAGTATGTCGCCCTGGGAAGCCGGTTTTCTAGTTCAGTGTTACCACTCAGCCGGGCCAGCCACAGAGGTGGGTGGATCTTTCTCTGTGCCTAAAAGACCAGTTTACCGTCTTCCATCAATAAAGGAGAACAGAGATGTCTCCCAACCATGTACCTCTGGGGACACCATGATGTGGCCCCACGGCCACATTGTTTAGAAAAGGGAGGTCCTCCATAGCATGACTATACTGACTTTAACTTTGCTGTTAATAAGGTAAGAGGTGACAGTGATAATTGTTAGTTTGGCTTCCTTAAGACATCTATCTGGGTGGACATCTGAGGGCTAAGAGCAGCACGCGACTCTTTCTGCTCAGACAAAGGTTTTGATGAAATGACAACCTCAATGGGGTTTAATCGTCATTATGATCAATGACATAAAGCTCTTGTTAGCACTGTCAGGTACCAAGGGACATATAAGCAAAGTGGAAAAACCACCGCCCATCATTCAAGGAGCTGGGAGATAGGAAACAGCACATACCTATATGCCTGGTCTCTAGGAACACCCCGGGGAGATGCTGGTTTCGTGTGTTCTGTCGTAATGTGGCCCTAACTACCATGGAGTTCCTGAGAATGGGAAGTGAGGGTCTCCTGGGCACACAGAGCTCTGCCTATGCTCTCTTACCACTCTGAGAGGAAGGTGTTCTCAGCCTCATTTCACAGACAAGAAATCGAGGTTCTGATTGCCCTGAGGGCCCGCTCGTGTGTGGTGGGGCCCGAAGGAGAAGCTGCGTCTCCGCGGCAGAGCCCGTGTGTGCTATGGCGGCGGGTCCAGAGAGACACTGTGCACAGAACGTGCTGAGAAGGGCTGCTGTTTCCCTGTGTGGTGGTGCATCCAAGAACTGAACTAAACTTCACAGAGTGGGATGGCGTAAAGTGAGAGTGAGGACGACAAGGCAGACACTGCCTGACAGAGTGTGCAAGGGGGAGGGGGAGATGGGGAAAGCAAAACAAAAGGCAGAATTGACCGGACCAGAAAATGTATTCAAACAGAGCAGAATTACCTTGATGATTTGTGGGAACAACAGATATCTATATGCTCATCTGTATTTATATTTTATATCTCTATACTTCCAAGAAAGCATTTATGGTTGCTAAACACAAAACATAGGGAATAAAACATTAAACACGAGTTCAAAAGTCACGCAGAATAAAGAGGTCATGGATATTCTTTATCAAAACCAGGCTAGCATTCCCTGTGGTTCTCAGATTGCAGGCATCCAGGCGAAAAAGGAAACTGCACAATAGATTACATAATCCTCACAGGGTAGAAAAGAATCCTGACAGTTTTTCCAGAGTTCATCAGATCCATCTGATCCGACTCTTAAAAAGCCTCCTGTCATGCACATGCTAATACACAAGGCAGTGAAAACATAGTAACGAATCACGTCCTCAGCAGAAGTTCTTCTCCGGAGTGCTCATCTCTGTGAGTCTCAAGGGATGATGATCAAGGAGGGCGTGTTTGCCAGCGCGGCAGATACAGAGATGGCCGCTCAGGTTCCCCTTCAGGTCAGGGCTCTCTGTCCAGCTCGGAGGGTTGGGGTAGCTCACAGCTTGCAGATACACCTCAGCTTTCGAGCTCCTGCAGGGTGGCTGTTGGCCAATGCCAGAGCAAGAGGCCTAGCCACTCCTGTGCACTGTGCGAGTCTGCTAACGGCGCAGTCTCTTCCAGGTCTGCACCCAGGTCTGGTGGCCCCAACCTGGCTTCCTCTTCTTTTCCTTTTACACTGTTGTCCCCCATGTTTTGCATTCCTAACTTCCTTTCCATGTCTACTTCCCTGAGAACCCAGCCAGCACAAGTGACACTAGTCCCAGCGTTGTTTACGAGGCGGGGGGCAGGTGCTCCTTTCTGCTACCCCAAACTGCCTTGAGAGACTGGCTGATCTAGAAGCTGCAGCAAGTGCCCGCAGTTTCCTCCAGCCACAGGGAGCTCTTTCTCAGTGAGAGACTCCATAATGAGACGCAGAAAAACTTCTGGGAAAAGTGGCTTTGGTCCTTCTTACCTTGTACCTTTTCTTAACCAAATATTTTCTTTTTAACTCCTTCCAATGGCAGATAACATATTTGATAGCTGGTCTTCTTGCCTAAATATCAAATCTTTATGCTTTTTCCTGAACTTGGAAATTCATCATTTGCTTTCACACCCTTTAGCTCGCTGACGGTGGCCGCTGCCTGATAAGGAAGGAGGTTTCAGGGAGGAGATTCATGGAGCCCACGTGACTTGTCCAAGTCCTTGCTCACGGGACGTTTGAGGCTGGGGATTCAAACCCAGTTTTTTCAACACCAAATCCTGAGCCTCAAAGTCTGTGTCCAGATGGGTCTTGTGGATCTTGCCCCGAATACCGTAAGCTCCAGCTGTGGGCTGACAGGGTGCCCCACACAGCCCCTGCTTCCAAGGCTGTGCTCTGCCTCCTGCCCACAAGGAAGGTCTCCCTCCTGAAGAAAGGGTTCTAGCGATGGCTCGGGTTTCTGCCTTCATCCTGGAGACAGCTCCTTAGCTCCTTGGTGCTCCTTAGGTTGCCTCCCTCCCCTGGCTCCTGTGTCTAATGTCTCTTATCCTGGGGCATGCAGACTCTACTCCATGCACCGCTAGGGGGCTTGACATCCTCCACAGAGGAACTATTTCTTTGCCAGACATACTTCTGTGTCAAGAGAGCATAAAAGATAAGCCAGTCTAGTTTCAAACTGAAAACCCTCACGAAGAGACACACTCTCTCCCACACAAAACAAAGGCTGAAATGCACCGGGACCTTGTTCCAGAATGTTTCTATGAAGAAATAGGCTGAAACTCACTTGGCCTTTTAACTGATGCAGCAAGGGGCTCTCAGGAGCCTCGTCAAGAGCAAGAGCGCTGAGAGAAGGGGATGCTCCTTAAGGTCACAGCTACCAGGAGGGCACTCGCTCAATGTAAGCCGGCAACATCGTCATTCCGAGCCTTCTCTAACTCACTCGCCTGCAGGAACAAGGCACCATTCCCCTTGTGTCAAGGAGCAGGTGGATACACCCGCTGTCCCCGCGCCTTTCCCACCTGCATCCTGAGCAAAAGGAACCGAGACATGGCTTCATTTCTTCATGCACGAAGACTGGAAACAAGGTGGCTGGAATGAAATGATTTTCTTCTTCCCCTGAGAAGAGAATCACAAATCCCTTCACTGTAGCTTGAACTAAAGAAAAGCACAGCGTGGCTTTTAGGAGTTTTGTTCAGGCTCCAGAAAACCCACATCCACATGCACATTCATACAAATACGGAGAGGCTCTATTTCTTTTTATTTCTATTTCTATTCCTTTCTTTCTTCACAACAATTTATCCACCAGAACGTCAGAGCCTTATGCCATTTATCTTACTGGAATGCACTCTCATACACACGTCTTGGGCCATGTGTTTTCCTCCGGGTATCTGATTTGGCTTTAACTAAGGATTTGTGGGGCTGCACAATGTGTGGGGATAATTGCCCCCAGGCTCCGAATATTTATGACCAGGGCAAGCTGCAGGCCACTGCCTATGCTGCCCCCGGGGCATCCTGGCCCCACTCTACTTGACAATGGGTGGATGAAGGGAGAACCGTTGACCTGTTGACTACTCCAAGACATTCTGAAAGGTAATGAATGTACAAACAGCACAGAAAAAAGAGCCCTCTGTAAGGTGGCTTAGAGTCGGGATAGAAAATTCAAACAATTTTAGCCTCAAAAAGTCAACATGAGACACCCTTCTACTAAGGACCTACAAACAAGCAGAGTTACTCTGTACACACATTAAGAAACGCGGCTCTGCGCCACAGTGACTTTCACTTTGCAGGGCTCCGGGTTCACACGCGCCTTTGCACAGGATCAGCAGGTGTCAGAACCCAGGTGCTTTGTCTCCCCAGAGCTTTCAGTTTTAAGACTTTCACACTTGCCTGTCTAGGGCTGACAGGGGCAGGGGAGGAGCTCCAATTCAGGCTGGGGCTGGGAGGCACTTGTCCCTAAGACCAAGCCATACCCAAGGGTGTGGACCATTTGTCTTCCATCTCCTCGCAGTTCAGGGAGACGTGTCACGGACAGATGCCTCTTGTGCCCAGGCACCCCACATCCCACGTAATTAAAAGGCAGAGCGTTACCCTTTAAAAAAGTAAATAATTAATAATGGGAGAGGAATCTGCCATCTTATCCTTTTACTCACACAGGCCAAGGAAATCAGTTATTTGCTTTCCTTCCAAGCATTAAATAACATGATCAAGAAAACAAAGTCTCAGAGTTTCATTTTTTCTATTTTGTGAGAGATTTAGTACCCTACTATTTAAAGATCACCCTATTTTACTCAGCCACTTCTTTGCTTATTGTAAATGAGGCTGCTCAGTCACTCAGACATCTAGTGAGAAACAACGGATGGAATGATTTCGGGGGATATTCAGTTTTCCACTCTGACATTAGGAGTCGTCTACACACGGATATCTAGAGCCTACTGTGTCTTCTAATTCCCTCCAAACAGAACCTAACAAGGGCTACACACAAGAAAAACAACTAAAAAGATGTGCTTGCCCCCACTCATATTTCATGTGCTCATCCCACACACTTTCAGAAATCTAAAACACTGTTAACTCTGAATTTTCATATTTTTGAAAAATGAAGTCATTCTTTGCCATAGTATATCAAAAGGAAGTAAAACAAGAAATAGAAAGGATATTCTTCTAAATAGCTTTTTCAAAATAAATTGGCCACAGGGCTCTTTTTAGCCCATTCCCATAAATGTAATTATGCAAAGAGGGAAAATTTAACATCGAAATCAATAGAGTCCTACCTTTTATAACACCGAGTTTTATCTCCCACTGATTTTTTTGGCTAGCTGCACAAACTTAGTTATGCACGTAAGAATTTTGCATCTCAAAGAAAGGAAAATGACTTCCTTCCCACAGTGAAAGATAAGAGCGCAATTGTGAGCTCACAAAGTGGGAGGCTCATTCTAGCCTTTAGGAACCACACGAGGGGAAGGCACTGGAAGTCTTCAGATTATGTCAGCAGATTCAAAACCAGAGACAACTTGTAAAATGTGGAGAGAAGCACGCCTAGTCTTTGCAATGACAACGTGGCAAGATCAATGTTGCTGGAAGGATGCTTTTTAAAGATGTTTTTTACTCTGACACACATTTCCCCAGAAAATTATTTCTGGAAAAAGAAATACCTAAAAAAAAAAAGAAAGGCCTCCTAATTGTGGTTGGCTTAATGCCTCTCCCGAGCAAGTCAATAGCATGCCCAGCGCAGGTGGCCTAGGGCCGCTCCCCTCTGAGTGTCTGAGAAAGCTAGCCTCTTCCCTGGATCAAGGTATTAAGGTTTGGGTTATTTGTATTGATTTTATGTGCCGCTACGCTGCGCCAGTCATGCTCATATCCGTGGTTCACAAATTCCTCTTTAAAATGTCACCGCCGCTTCATTTCCTCTGCCATCCATCAATACTGCGGCCAGAGGGGCTGGTTGTTAACCCCAAGGCCTATGGTCTTGTCCAATGCACCCTGGGGCATTGCTTACTCCCAAAGTTTTCATGGATATCAACAACAGGGAGTGGGGGGCGTCAATAAGCTTTTTCAGCTAAAAAAAAACCAAAAGGGAAAAATCTTTCAAAGATTTTTCTCTGATATTCAGAAGGATTTTTCCTCCTTGTCCAGGAAACCCTTGCAAATGGCTAGGCCCTCTAGCGGTTCACAAAGGTGCTCAGAAATAATGGGAGGCCTCATCAGACATTATCTGGCATAATTTGAAAGCACAGCCACGCCCACAAACAGGTATATGCATGGGAATTTCATTACCTGAACAAAGCTATTGCTGGTTAAACCCACACCCTCAATTCTACCTGAGATAAATCTTAGAGAAACTTTCTCTTACATGTTAATAATTTGAGGACAATAAAGATTTTCCCTGGAGGTTCTGCAATAAGTCTTTCTCAGCAAAATACATAAACTAAGTCATCTAATAATTTTAAACAGATACTTTTCCTTTTCAGGGTGGAATAAAACTACCTTTCACGGGAAGCCAAACAGAAATCTACACACAGGCACAATCACCACTGTATTTATCGGTCTACAGTGATCCTTTAACAAACATGCAGTGGGGTAAAAATAAAACACATGTTTTCCCTTATTTCTCTTCAAGCGCTTACTTAAGGTTTTATTATATTTGGCTATGGGACATTCAGTAAACTTACTGATGATATCAAAGAATGATTTTACAAACAGTAAAAGTTACACTATTGACACCTCCAAATTCTGGAGTATTTACATTGTGTTAGGTGCACACTTGCTCAGGCAGATTAACAAACATTACTAGAAAGGCTGTGGCCAAATCCACCCTGGTTGTTTATAAAACCTTTACAACTCATCAGCTTCCACTAACACACTGGCACTGTTCAATTACCATCAGTTTTAGAGAGCCTTAGCAAAACATCCAGTGCCCATGTAAATAGACAAAGCTGAAAACTAGCTGGTCTGTTGGCTTACATACTGTAGGTAATGTTTTCTTTTGCTCAAATTTGTTCTGGAAACTAATCACGCTCTGATAAAGCCATCTGCAAATATGAGAAAGATTGACACCCACATGTCAAAGTTTACACAGCCTGACCAAGTGTACATATAGTACGGATGATGTAAGGGCTCTGCCGTGCAGAGCTTCTCCGGGGCCATGTTGGAATGGAGCTCGCTGGATAAGAATGCAGGCTCCACTGTCCATGTCAAAGCCAAACTTGCCAGTTTCCTGGCCAAGCTAAAACTCTTGCAAAAGGGATGGGTGCTTTCCTTCACGTCCCTTGCGGAGCTTTAACTGCATTCCCCTGGCAGGATGGGTCTGGGACTATGGGATGATCATCACTTAGCTAGTT
Organism: Equus quagga; assembly: GCF_021613505.1. Lineage (NCBI taxonomy): Eukaryota > Metazoa > Chordata > Mammalia > Perissodactyla > Equidae > Equus > Equus quagga. The sequence continues at coordinate 65,334,664 of NC_060278.1, forward strand.
CCAAACACAACTGCTCTCCTACACGTCACTAAACCTTTACCTCTAGCCAGAAAATGATAGTAACTTACAGTCCACCTATTAGAAAGGATAGCACCAAACGTTAATAAGAATAATGATATGAAATGGCATTTGTCTAACAAGTCACAGATTAGCAACTCCTTACTACGCACTATCTAATTTGCAGAAGGACCTTATAAGCAGATTTTTCCACTCACACTCAAAGAAAATCCAGGATGAAAACCTGCATGCAGAGTGGATGGAGTACCTGACCGTGATTGGACACATGAGGAATTCACCTTCATTTTACATCAGCAACGAACCTTTCTGATTTAGAGGTACCTGGCACAATTCTCTTTTTGTCGGTGATTGTCCATGTCGCCCTGATAGGAACCCAGTGGCTCAACTGTGTGGACCTCATCTCCCTCTTTGGTGACACAACGAGAAACGGAATCAGTAGCCATGTGGAAGGACATGTTTGTAGTGAACTTATTTTGGCCCCTAAGTCTCACTCCTTATTAAGAGTTTAAATTTTCATTCTAGAATTTTCCTAGGGATCAACCACAAATTCCCTTGTTCATCATTTCCAGAATACAGCCTAATACGTCTTCAAAAAATATGGCAACATTTGCTTCTCTCTAGCCTTCTGACAATTCTCATGGTTGACGTTTTGTTTTGTTTCTTCCATTACCAAGGTTAGCTCTGTGGTTTCATCTGCCAGTTCGTTCATTTCCCATTTTAAAGACCGGATAATTTCTTAGTGCTTTGTCAATTCTAGATTTTGATTCTCTCTTTCATATTTCCAATTGTGAGATCGTTCTTCTTGATAGATTATTAAATCTGTACCCAGTAACAGTCTCATCACTTCCTTGTTCTTAATCTAAATATAGCACATAAAGCCTCCGGCAGCCCTTAGAATTCTTGTGTTTGAAAGTATCATCGATAGTTAGTCTTCTGGTTTCCTTGAAATGCTTTGATGGTGACATAGTTCTGTTTTTGTCTCTGTCCACGTTTTGTGTATTTTAAAGATATGAGCTCAACAGAAATCTCTTTGTTCAGCCACATTCAATTTTTTAGATGCCTTTATCTTTACAAATTTCTATATTCCAACGTTTTCCAAGCTAAACTCTTATAACCAATTCTTATAACTTACATAATCGCAAAATTTGATAAACAATACCTTTACCTAATTAACTGCCCTTGTTCTTTCAAGTACTTAATTCTGTTTACCAAAAATGGATGTAACCAACTTACCAAGAACTTTTCAAGGACACATGCCTTATATTATGAAGGTGTATATCTTTCACTCTTGCCCAGCCATGTGAGCTGTCTTTGATCATATAATATGATTTCTAGAATCCCATAACCTCTTTTGCGCTTCACTACCTGCATTGATATGAAAGGTGTAACAACTTTATGATGATTCTTGTCAAACAGAGGCCTTTTCTACGTTAGCTCATAAAACTTAATTCCCAATTTCCTCCTCCCAAAGAATAAATGACCTTTGCCCCCATGTGGGTAATTGGATCATGGAGGTAGGTGACAGCTTAACAGTTACCAGGTAGTATCGCCTTAGAGGAGGAGGCTGAGGGCAGGATGTCAACTCTCGCCTCTGAGCAGAGCGGAGTGGCAGAAAGGGACATCTGTTGACCCCTGGGCTGGGCCAGATCCCCGTCTAGGTGCCTTATGTTGTCATCTCCTGTCTCATCCATTCTCCTCCTGTTCCCTAATTTATTCTCACGCCACTCATTCCTCTGTTTAAAACCCTTTCATGGTTTCCAACAGCTCTTTTTACAAAGACCAAACTCTCTTTCACAGGCTTTGAGAACTGATGTAGTTTGGCTCATGCCAAATTGTCAGCCTCATTTTTTCCTCCGTCTCTCCGTTTTCACTGCTTCATTGCCACTGGCCTTCTTTCTGTTGGCCATAACTGTTTGGTTCACCTGTATATTCCCAAGCCTAGTCCATGTCTGGCACAGAATAGATGCTCAACAAACATTTCTTGGATGAAGGAACCAACAAGCGAATGCATTTAATCCTTTTAGCAATCCAAAGATGAGGAAATAAAGGATCAGATGGATTCATTCACATGCTCAAGCCTCAGCTAATAAGAAACAGAAGTTAACAATGTCTAAGCAATGCTATTTAGGTTTCTCTAAGATCCCGTGTTAAGAAGCATGTTAAAACTCCTTGGTAGGTGAAGAAGCACATACGGATGAACTGTGCCGCCCCAATGCAGTATGGAGATAAGTGGGGAATATGCCCGCCAGCTGCATCCTGAAGCAATTTTTCTTCCCCTCAGATGTGTTTGCCGCCATGGTGTGCCTTCAGAAGTTTTATTTATCTGTGGATTTTCTTTGAAGGAAGGCAGCAGAGGATGTTTTTTAGAAGCCAAGGTGAGAATTAGTAAGATGCTTTGACATGGCACCTTTTATAACACTGAAAAATGATCATTAGCCTCGCTCTCAAGGAGAGGGGATTTGCATTTGGCTTGCGTTGTGCAAACAGGGCTTTTGTTGATTTATCAACAGGACTTCGCTTGGGGTTTTGGATTGGATTCCAGAGGTTGGCACCTACGCTCTAAAACATCTAAACAGAAGGAGAAAATAAATCACGAACTGGCACTTTAAAGGCAAAGATTTATACCAAATTTAATGAACTTCCTGTCTTGCTGAGCATGAGGAAAATGTCATGTTTACCCCGAAGCTCTCTGCTCCTGGCAGCGGATGGGCCGAGTTGGAAGGGATGCAGAAGTGGGTCACATTCACCCACTGGAACTCAGAAAACTCATTAGTGAGAGCGTGCTGGGCAAGAACTCTGGCCTTCATGGTGCGCCCCACCCCTTCCTACTCACCCTGCTCTGAGCTGATCTAAGGAGAAATGTGGGTCAAGTCATATGGTCTGATTTGGGTTCCCCTAGAAGCAGACCAAAAGCAAGGATTCAAGTGCAATAGTTTATTTGGGAGGTGGGGGCGTGGTCCCAGGAAACACCGGTGAGGGAGTGGGGGCAGTGAGACAGGAAGGCAGTTAGGAAAGGGCGTGTCATCAAGCCAGTCACTGCTGTGGGCAACCGGAGCTTAATCCTGCTGGGAACCCCTAAGAGCCAGTGTAGAAAACCCGTCTAAAAGTCATCCCACCAAGGAGCTAGGGGGCTGGGTGTTTTTACCCACCAACTCCCTCAGTGATTGGTCAAGGGCTGCTCCAAGGAGTATTAACTCCCCAGCAATTCCAGACTTAGCACCTTCGGGAAGCACTAACTCACTCCGGCAACCAAAGTCCTCAAGCAATGGGATGCAGGCCCAGGTTGGGAGTGGAGGGGCATTCACTGAATCTGTAAGGGTCTAGGTGGTGGGGCAGCAACGTGTCTTGGACCTCATACAAGTCGAGCTGCCCGCCTCGCTTACATTCCTACTTCTTCTGTGACTTCTCTTTGCAACTTTTTCGTGGTTCGTACATGCTGCCTAGGAGGTACAAACGTTTTACCATGCTACCCATTATATGCAGTCGAAGAACTTTCTCTGAAGAACTTTCATCATATTTATCCAAAAATCATTTTGACCCTACACTGGCATTGTAAGCAGTTCTAAAACTACAACTACAGCTCTGTGTGACAAGAAGTCTGCATTTTCTGACTTTCTCCACAGCAACAAGTGAGGAACATCCAGATTCAAATCTTTCTAAACAACTATCTGCCATTAGAATTTGGAATTTAAAGTGTACCTGATTTACTTCCAAGTGGGGAATAAAGCCTTTTGCTGAAATAAATGTACAGGCAGGTACTGGAGAAGGAAGGAGAAACGACACATGGTTACTAGCTGAATTATTTGAAAAAAATGATCAGATGATCTGTAAGCCTGGTGGCCTCATGGGGACTTGGCTGCCATTCAGGACACGCCTTGTGTTACATGCGCAGTTTGGCTCAGGTCACCTCACCCTCCCTCCCATTTACTCTTGGCCGAGGGTGGTCATTCATTCCCCTCCTTTGCTCCTGAGGCTGTTCACTCAGGTTCGCGGCTTTATCTTGATACCAAAACCTTTTTTTTTTGAACCAGGGTCAGCTCTAGTCAAACTACGAGGGGGGAAGATCTGTGCATGGGAAAAACATGGGCTAGAAATTAGGAGGCTTGCGCTCCAGTCTCAGGAACGCCGCCTCTTAGCTTCGTCTGCTCTTTTCCTCTGTTCCCCCATCTTTACAGTGAGAGTTGGATGAGATGGCTAAAAAATTGCCTTACTCTGGATAATTTATTCTTAATGTACTTACTCCTATGAACTTGCCCTCTCTAATAAATGTCTTTATTACTGTGACAGAAAGGTGGCTTTGACTATGCTGGAGTGTTTCTGCCTACTTATTTCCTTTCTTTAGAAAATCATTCCTTTTTTTCTATCCTTGCCTTGTCTCAGGAGATACAGACATGAATATGAGTGAACTCGCAGGGACCCTTTGTAGGAAATGTGTGTCTCTCTATGGATGGATCAATTGATTAATGATTGATACTTACATTTCAGAAAGCAAAACAAGTAAACCCATGACTTTTTCTTAATAAAGATATGGCTATTCCTTATCTAGATCTTGTTCATACTGGAGAAAGTGTGCTTCCTGGGACGTGTCAGGTATTAGAGAAAAAAATAGGTACTGGTCACATGAAATTCTGGGTTAAAACAAGCAAAACACATTTGGGAAATGCTACAACCTGTAAGTCTAAATGTCAGAGAGACAAAGGAGCAGCAGCTTATTGTTAGGACCTGGAAAGTCCCGCAGAAAACAAAGGAGAAATCCAGGTGATTCTGCTCAATCTGATCTTAGAATACAGCATAGAGAAACACTGCTGTATAAATCCTCTTATACCCAGGAGGTGTAGAAGGCAGGAATGCAAGTTCAAGAAAAAATACACCACCTGTTAAACATCTACCCCAGTCACAAAAGAAAGCCACACTGGCAGTGTTTTGGCATCTGGTGGAGCCTCTCTGTGGGATGGGGTGGCACACTGAGCTATGTGGTTTGTCACTAAGAATTGCAGCATCCGATTTTTAATGTCATCAGAATACAAATGAGAGTGAAAACAGAGTATCATATAATTAATACTCCTGACTACAAAGAGGGAAAGAATAGTCACTGGTAATAGAGAGTAAGACAGATTCCCCCAGCTGAGGTGTAAGAGAGGAGGACCATTACAAGACAGATTAATGATGCTCATGATTTCCACGTCCATCTGTACTATTATGTAAGTCACAACGTGTAATGGTCACAGCGCTGGGATTTTAATTCCTGGTTGGAATTTCCTTATCTTGCTTCAACCCAAAAGTTGAAGAACAAGGGTCAATATTTCGACACATTATGAAATCACTTCAATTCCTCCTGATTGGAAGTTTATTTGGATTTGTTGAATTAATAATTTCTAAAGCTGGTATTCAAGATTGTGTAAGCGTGACTTTCTGAAATATTTCTCAGCAATCTGTAAGGAAGAATTGCTGGAGGGAAATGACAATCTGAGTTTCATTCATCCACTTATTAGAGTAAAAGGAAATTAAGTAATTCCCCAGATAGAAGTTTTGGATAAGAATTATAAAAAACAAAACACATCAGTCTATTAAAAATACTCTTAGTAATGCTAAAAAAGAATGGAAATGAATATAACTTGTATTCAATTCAATAATGTTGCTTGCAGTATTATGGGTTGAATACCTGTGTGCCTGAACATCCCCAATGCATATTCTATGTAAATGTTGGTATTTTGATGTTATTAACAAATGACTGGGCTTAGCTTATTGAAACTCATCTATGTGTCTTCAAGCCAGCACCAAGGATGGGCTGTTGTAGAGGACCCTCTTTTACTTTCTGACCCAGCCGCTTGCCGAACCATATATTCTTCATCTTACACATCCACAGTTCTTTGCAAGTATGTCCTCATTTTTTAGGTTTTTTTTTTTCTTGAGGAAAATTAGCCCTGAGCTAACTACTGCCAGTCCTTCCCTTTTTTTGCTGAGGAAGCCTGGCCCTGAGCTAACATCCGTGCCCATCTTCCTCCACTTTATATGTGGGATGCCTACCACAGCATGGCGTGCCAAGCGGTGCCATGTCCGCACCCGGGATCTGAACCGGCGAAGCGCGGGCCACGGAGAAGCAGAACGTGCACACTTAACCGCTGCGACACCGGGCCGGCCACTGTCCTTATTTTTATAACCATTGTTTATGAACAAAAGTAAAGCAGTTCTACCCTACTGCTCTCATCTTCCACTTCACCCTCAATAAATCAAATTTCTTTTTCAGTGTTTTTCAAGTAGCAAGTGGGAATATGGAAGCACGTTAATAAAGTTTATTATCAGGAAATGATCCAGTGGTTTCAATGCTCTTGCTGTGACCATCGTTGTTTTAATTTGCTATTTCAACTCACCTTCTGTGAGACTAGCCCTGGGTCACATACTGGACACCACTGGGACTTGGGCCCAATCCTTGAGGAACTTACAGCTTCGTCGAGAGCAAGACATTTGTTCTCCATTCTCCTTAATGTTTCTATTAGTTGGATGATACCCTTTTCACATTTCCACTCAAGTTAAAAATCTGGGAGTCTTCGTAGATACTTTACTTACCTCCTGCCCCCTTCCCCCCACCATCCAACTAGTCCACATGGACTTCTATGTTCTACCTTATTCATTTCTCTAGAAACTGTCCCTTCTTCTCCACCATTCCCTTGACCTTGGCTTTGAGTCTCACTATTGAAGCCCTTGGACTGTTGCAAGAGCCCCTACACTCACCTCCAAGCCCATCCTAAGATCATCCTTCTCCAAACCATCCTTCAAAAATGCCAATCTGATTATTTCCCTCCCCTGAAGATGTCTCCACGGGCTCCTATCAGCCAGCAGTCACGTTCGAACCACTCCGAGGAGATTTGCTCCCCTCCCCCTTTTTGTCCTTATTTTAGTCAATGGCACCACCATCCACCAAGGTGCTCAAGCCAAAACCCAGAGCCATCTTCAGTTCCTCCTTTTATTTCACTTATTTATCCAGTCTATTGGCAAGACCTGAGACTCTACCTCCAAATTTCGACCTCTGCCCATCTGCTCTTCATCAGCTCCTGAATGGTCTTCCTGCTTCCATTCTTCTTTCATCCACAATGCCTTCTCCTGAAATCACAGAAGAAACTTAAAAAAAAAAAATCAGATCATATCGTCTCTCTCCTCTGTTTCAGAGTTCTCTGGGATTCTCGTAGTGCCTGCCTGGAGTCAAACCCAATCTTCTCAAAATGGCAGTCTTAATCCTTACCTAATTACATCCCATCCTGCTTTTGGAACTTTACTTTTAACCTTGCTGTTGACAAACAGATGTATTATGTAAATTGTGACATGATTTAATACGGTGCACACTGCACCATTCACAATGCTCCAGACACACCGGCCTCTTACTCCTCCAAAAAGGCAAACTCCTTCTAGTCCTTGGATCTTTGTCCAGCTCTTTACTCTGGAAAGCTCTGCCCAGCCAACCCCAACCCCAACCCCATCCCCACCTGCAGACACTCACTGGACCAGGGATGTCTGAGTCGCTCATCTTTGTCCTGAGAGGGCTTCCCTGAACACTTCACCTGATCCCCACTCCATCTACTAAGGGATGCTGTTTATTTATTTGTAGGGATGTCACCATCTGAAATTAAGTTGTTCTCTTATTTGTTTACTTACTTATTGACTATTGCCTGCTCAGTAATACAATTTTCTCAAGGATAGGATACTTACTTTGTTCTCAGCTATGCCTAAAATTAGGCCTGGCACAGGTTTGGGACACAAAATATTTGTTAAATAAATGAATGAATGATTATTATCAAACGATTACAATTTACCAATATGATAAGGTAAAAATAGTATCTTAATACTTTAATTCGTTTGCTGATTATTATTGACATTGAGCCCTTTTCATATTTTTATTGATTTTTTTTTCCTTTCTATGAATATACCGTTGGATCCTCTGCTTATTTTTCTATTAGTTGTTCTTCTTTCTTTTTCGTTGCTGGTCATTACTTGTGTTTCTTTGTCTTTTTGTGGTAGTTATTTACATGCTAGGTAATTAGTTTGTCTATATTTTGAAAACATTTTCTCCCTGTATGTCATTTGTCTTAATTTTATTTAAGGAGATATGTGTCATTACAAAGTTTCAAATGTTGACGTGGGAAAGTATATCCATTTTCTTTCCTAAAATATAAAAGCCACCAAGGCCCGGACCCTTCCAAGCATAAACTCTCACTCGAACCCACAGATCAAGATCAGGATCCACGAAAGTGTCACACGTGCGTATTATATAAATTCTGGCATGATGTAATGTGAAGTACACAGCACAAGGAATGAAATATTCCTGCAAAAAGAAAAGAAAAAATAACATACATTTAATGAGGTCTTTGCATTCGACCTCCAGTCTGTGGACCGGACAGAGGATGGAGTTACGGGTTCTTGGACAGACACCAAGAGAGCAGTCAGGTAAGGCCAGAACGTGGCACTTTATAGGCCCAGTGACTCCAGAAAGATAACAGCATGGGAGAAACGGGACAATTTCAGATGAAAAAGAGACTTAAGGGATATAACAAATATGTACAATTAAGAGACATGAAAAAATCCTGATTCAAACAAACTGCAAAATGCCATATTTGGATAAATAAGGAAACTTGAAAATAGTCTAGATATTAGATGTTATCAAGGAAATATTTTTTATTTTATTATTTTAAAAAAATTTTATTTATTTTTTATTTTATTAAGGATCATTGGCATGGTGATTATGTCAAAAGAATTCCCTTTTTTTGAGATGTGTACTAAGTAATTAGCAGTAAAAATACCTGCGATTTTCTTTAAGATAGCCCGTCTCCAGAAATAAAAGAGTATGTGTGTTAGGTTTGGGAGCCAATGAATTAAGAACAGCAAAATGCCGAGGGCGTAAGTCAGGCTTGCTCAGGAAAGACATGCAACGCCCTTCGGCTGGGAGCTGAGAGTGGAGGTGGGTGCTCTGTGAGAAGGCAGCATGAGGGGGGCTGGGCCCAGGGTGTGGGGGAGGGACCCTACCTCACTTCCTCTTGCCTCTGGGCCGCCGCTGAGAGGGCATGAAGATCCACCTCACAGTGTGAAGACCGAGAGAAAGACATCTGGAGGTGGCGGACCCGGTGGGCTCCATATGCCGCTATTTTGTACATGTTTGGAGACTTTTATAATTAACAGTTTGACTAAGAAAAAGAAATGTGCATTTTCTGTTTTTGGTGTGAGAAAGACTAATACATAGTTTTTAGATCAAGCATGTTAATGCATTATTAAGACCTCCTTTTTTTTTACTTATTTCTGCATACTGATACATTGAATTTCAAGAAAAATGTGTTAAAATCTCTTACCCATGTTTTTGAATTATAAATTTCTTTTTATTCTTCATAGTTTTGGTTTTATATTATTTAAACCTCTAAGTTTTCAAGAATAAAACATCTTCTTAATCTATTGTTGTTTCTATCAATATGAAATGTTATTTGCTCTTTTAAGGCGTTTTGTGTGAATTCTATTTGTCCGGCATTAGCTATATCTGCTTTTGTGTTAGTTGGGTTTTTTTGCACATTTTTTCTGTTTGTTTATTTTCAATGCTTCTTTCCTTTTTGTTTCGAGTGTGTGAGTGTCTTCAACAGGACACAGCCAGATGGCCTTTCTCTTTTTTAATCCAACCTGAGCATCTGTTGTCTTTTAACAGGTGACTCTCATCGCTTCACATTAGTTGTGATTACTGATTTATTTGGATATATTCATGCCATCTCACTTTTAATTTGCTTTTTACAATGCTTACTTTCTACACGTATGCAGGCTTTTATTGGATTTATCAACTTTGTTTTATGCTTTTTGGAATGTTTTGGAAATTATACATTTTATTTCTATTCATCAGTGATTGTTTTTATACTCACTTATACTGTGTTTAAATGTTTTACAGTTTTATTTATATCAACGTCTAAAATTAGCTTACCCTCCCAAATAAAACTTTATTTTCCTCTCTCCCCCTTCCCATGCCTCCTGTCATGCTTGGGTCATCTAGAACTGCTGACCAGGGCAGTAGCCACTGGTCACATGTGACCACTGAACATCTGAATGGAGAGGTGCTGTGAGCATAAAATACACGCCATATGTCAAGGACTTAGATAAAAAGAAGATAAAATATCTCATTAATATGTTTTAATTTTGATTTCATGTTAAAATGGTAATATTTTAAACATATTGGTTTAAATACAATATATTGTTAAATTTATTTTACTTTTTTTTAATGTGGCTACTAGAAAATTTAAAATTACAGACGTGGCCCCCATTATACTTCCTTTAGACAAAGACACTTTAGGATTTTAATCCCGGATTGTTATTTTTAAACAGTAAACTGATTTTTCCCCCTTATTTTTTCCCTTCTTTCTCTCTGATTTGCTGATTCCCTGTCTAGCCCCTGAATTGTAGTTTGCGGTAGGTATAGAATTCGAGAACTAGGATGTGATTGCTAATTGTCTTCAGTTTCTTGCTTTCTTTGTGGACTGTCCATTTTTCTTTCTAGAAGATTTTAGGAATTATTCTTCACTCTTAATGTCCCCAAATTTCACTCAAAGTGTTGGTCTTCCTCCAATTTCATTCCTTGTGTTTCATACTCATAAACTCTGAAACATCGTCTTCTTTTTCTTTGGTCTTTTTTAGTTGTGGAAAAACGTCTTGCACTGTTTCTTTGCCTATCTTGTGCCTTCCACAATGTCTATTCTTTTCTTTGCATCTCCTCCTTAAAGGAATTTGCATCTTTTGATCTATTTTCCACATTTAAATTTTATTTTATGCCCTCCATTTCTTCCTGTTTTTTCCCCTCCTTCTTGCTTCTGACGCACTCATTTGTGGGGTTTTCTGCATCTCTTTCTCTGTTCAGCTCATCCACTGTGTAGAGGAACGGGATTCTCATTTCAAAGGTCTCCATCTGGTTCTTTTCCACCACAGCCCACTCTGTGTCACAGAAGAGATCTGCCCACTTGTCCTGTGAGGATTTTAACTTTGCTTCTTGTAAACGAGCTAGACTTTAGTTATAGATTCTCTCTGCTGAGTTTGGTGTCTCTCTTGTGAGAAACAAGACAAACTATCAAGACTCAAGATGGATAAACGGGGACACGTCACGTCCCACAACATAAACTCTCAAATTGTTTCACCCCAGCTTGTTCAGGCACGTATGCTTAGGACAAATCATTTTTTATTCATAACACCGCTAGGACCCAGGTGTTCCAAAGATAAGACCATTTGCTCTTTGCAACTCATCTAGTTTGCATATTCTGACGAATCTTTGCATAGGCCACCATTACTAATGCCAATCCCCAAATCCCCATAAGTTTCTTTCCCTAACTCCACTCTTCTAGACAATACTGAGATTTTTTTTTTTTTAGGTGGTATGCAAGTGTTGTAGGGTCAACACAGTTCCCTGGAAATGATTTTATGGGGCTTCATATGCTCTATGATTTATCCTTAAATATTAGACTATTCTTGGTTGTAAGTTTTTCTCATATTTGAAATTCTCTATTAACCGACGTTTTAATGAGCCCCCCCCCCCATTCCTCTTTTACTGTTGGAGAGGAGTGGGTGGGAGGTCCTGCTGACGGGATTGTGAGTCATAGCTGCCCTCAGGCATTGGGCTGTCCTGTGCATCAGCAGCTCCCAGGCCTGCCCATAACTTGAGTGGGGGGGGGGGGGGGCCTCTCCCCTCACTGCTCCCACCTCTGAGTGGCCACTTATGCTGGCTGCTGTGCAAAACAGCTGGGCCACAAGGGGCTGCTCTCATTTTCTCAAACGACTACCCTTGGGTGGCCCTAATACTTCCTCAGTCTTCTCTGTCAGCTGCCTCAGAGCTTGGAACCCTAAAAAAGAACTGGGCTTCTTTTTACAATAGAGCGTTTTCGGACTTTGCTTGGGATAGTACTCCCTCGTGTCATGCATTTTTATTGTCTTCCATATTACTAGGATTCCTCAAAATTTCAGGTCCACTAAGATTTTGTCTCTTGTTTTCTAACACTGTTATGAGTTTTCCTAAACACTATCTATCCTGTCATTTTTAGTTCTGCGGGCAGGACTTGGATGCTGGAGTGTGTTGATTGGCAGCCGTCTTGATTTAGCTCCTATGTTGCAGCGCTCTTTTGTGGGTGCTGTTCCCTGAAAGGCCCCTCTTGGCCTGAAAGGCCTCTCTCCACCTTCTTCACTTTGCCAGCTCCTTTCATCCTCCAGAACCCACCCCAGGAGAGACTGTCTAGAAAATCTTTCCGCGTTTCTCCAGGTGGATCCAATCTCTCAACTCTGCTATCTTGACATAATCTTTAGTTTTGAAAATCCGTCCCATCCTATCTTAACACATTTATTTGCACCTATGTTTGATTTTTTTTCCTACCAGATTGTGTGCTTCTTCAGTGAAAATATAATGTCCTAATCATCTTTGTTTTCTTTATGCTAGCACAGTACCTAACTTGGAGGGAGATGACCAGATGCATTTATTGAATCTGAATCTGGAGGGTCTGACGCTCTATTCCTACCCCCCACTGTGCAGTAGGGCGGCAGCAGACATTTGCTTGGTGGTGTGAGTGGCCCCATCCTGGAGACTACTTACTAGTCTGACATCATGGGAATTTGTCACTCTTAATCCAACCCTATATGCTTTCTCTACTGGTCCATTCCATTCCTATTATTTGACATAAAGGGCAGAGATGCTTCACTCTTTTTTAAGAGAAGAAACTATGTTGTTCTCCTTATATAATAGTCAACTTCCTTTTCAAGGTAAAAATATCTGCTGAAAATTTAAATAACATGTCTCCCCTGCCTTTGTGTCTCTTCTCTGCTTCTCTCCCAATTATGGAAATATTAAGAAACAGGAAAGCCTCTAAAGAGAAAGCATTCTGACTAGGATCCTGATTTGTCCTTATCTGCACTATATATGCAAGCCAGACGGAGTTGATAAACACAGACAGCCCGCCTGACTTCAAAAAACAAACAAATAAATATCCAGGCAGACGCTGATTTCCCTGTGGAAATTTTACAGGGGCGTTAAGTTATGGAGTGTACACAGACTTGAAATTGTCATGCAAACTGGGTTGGCAAGGATTTCAGTGTCTATGCGTGGGTTGAGTAAACCAGTTCAAAAAAGGAGACCCTGGGACTTTGGCTAGATGTTGGAATGAAAGCAGCGGAAAGTGAGAGAGCTGAGATTTCTCCCCTCACTCTACCACATGTATGCACCCACCATTTTCCCTTGTTTTTGCTTTGAACAAGAGAAGTTTATAAGCCACTATGAAAATGATGGTTAAACGCATCTGAACCTGACTGAGGCGAGAAGCAAGTCTTTCATCTGGACGGTGGCTCCAGGAAGCGCTGGGGGCTGAGTAGGGAAGGGAAGGCGGCCAGTGCAGAGAGTGCTAGCCGCAAACCACCACCGTGGGCCCCTGGAGCCTCGCTGCCCTGGGGCCCTCTGGGGACAGCACGGAACACGTGCCTCTGAGGAGCGAGGGGGTAGGGGTGTTCATCCACCAGCTCCTGTGTGTCCTCGGCTGAGGGCTGCTCCACGTGGGCGTCAAATCCTGGAAATTCCGGTCTGCTGTGCCGCGCTGGCAGAGCGGGGCTGCTGGACCAGGGAAGACCTGCAGAGCGATGGGGGAGGCGGGGTTCTCCCTGCAGTCCGGCCAGTGTGGGAAGTCAGGATTATGGGAATGGCAGTAACCCTGTGGAGCTTTTTCCCATTGGGACTGATTTTTATCATTTGGAGAACGCTAGGAAAAAATAACCCCCGAATAATCCACCGTTTGCGGATTTGTCATCCTGAAAGTTTTAAGTCCAGCGTGTGAGAAACAGAATCACCTGTTTCCGCTTTTCAACTTAAATCATCCAGCCCTTGACCCATAGGACTGTTTAGACAATTCTCTTTTAAAAATAAACTGCTTCAGACAGAGAGAAAGATGAGAACGTCTGGTCTATGGAGACGTGCGAGACGCTGGGCGCGGTCCGGGGGCGCCCCTCCGGCCGGTGCCGCCCCTCCGGCCGGTGCCCCGCGCCAGCCCGCGCTCCGACGCCGCCGCCCGGGGCTGCTCCAGCGCGGCCTCCCGGAGCCTCCACGCGGCCCGAGGCGGGGAAGCGGCTGCTCCGTCGGCCTGAGGCTGGTGGAGATCGGCGTGCAGGCCTGGCTCTGAGCAGCCCTCCTCCTTTTCGAAGCTGTCCTGAGCTGTGCGTGGGGTGCTTATGGTCGTCCTTCCGCATTAAGGCCCCTCCCTCCCCGCCTGTCCCCCTCGCTGGCCGAATGGGGGCTGCGACCTCGGGGTCTAGCGCACAGCGGGCGCTCGGCAAATGCCTGTGTTTTTTAACTTTTGGAAACATGGAAGTGTTTTTCTTATCTTTAATCGCTGCTTCCAACTGTACTCTGTCTGATTACGTTTCCTGTTTTCTTAATAAGATCTTGGGCAGATTCCATAACTTTCTGTTCACTTTTTAAAACTTTTTAATTGTGATAAAATACACAACATAAAATTTACCATCTCAGTCATTTTTCAATGATTGTGCAACCAATCTCCAGAACGTTTGCATCTTGCAAAACTGAAACTCTGTACCCATTAAGTAACAACTCTCTTCCCCCGTCTCCCAGGCCTTGGCTACCACCGTCTACGTTTTGTCTCTGAGTTTGACTCCTCCAGGGACCTCATGTAAGTGGAATAATACAGGATTTGTCCTTTTGTGTCTGTCTTCTTTCACTCAGCATGATGTCCTCATGGTTCATCCATGTTGTAGCATGTGTCAGAATTTCCCTCTTTTTCCAGGCTGCATAACATTCCCTTGTATGTATTCACATTTTGTTTATCCGTTCAACCATTGATGGACAGACGCTTGGGTTGCAAATGCTTGTGTTTTTAAATGAATGAAAATCAAACCCTGCCCCTGACTGGCTGGCTTTCAACTCACATATTAGGATCTGTGAAACAAATATTGTTCTATATGCAAAACCCTTTTTTTAAAACTTGTGCAATTTTTCAAATTTAGAAGGGGGTTTTCTCCTCTCAAATGAAAAGGCAAAAAAGAAACTCACCTTAACTGAGCGTTCACTCCGTGTCACACAGTCTTGCAAACCGCACATTTGACACATGAGAAGAGAACACCGTCATAACTTGATCAGTGATGCTACTGGTCCTGTCGAGGGGCTGCCACGCACCAGGCATCACGTGACGCTGCGACCCAACAGAACCCCCCATGCGTGGGACACCACTGCACATCACTGACGTCTTTTCATTTTGATTTTTTCCTTATATTTGTCCTAACATTGTTGACTTCCAGGACAGGCCAGCGATGTGTTTGTTATGAGAGTTTTCCAGCAGATGGCAATAAGATGTCATGGTCTAATGAAGTTAGAATATTATAGCAATTCTGACAATGGAAGTAAAGTAATGCTACTTTTTAACTTGAGGAATTAGTACAATAATCAAATGGTTGTGTTAATCTAACATCTAAAATAACCTGTGCTTCTAAATAAGGATTCTGTGAATAATGAACTCGTGGATGAGGACCTTTAATTGTAACGTAAAAATTTTAAAAACCTTATCGTTAATGGCGTAGTGCCAATATTTAATATTATTGCTGTTCATACCTATATTGACATTCTGCTGTTTTCTAAGGTACGAAGATGACATTGCTGAGTCTCCAGCTTAAACTGACATTTACCTTCATTACAACATGAATCACAATGTAATAATTAATATGGGGTTTATCATTAATAATCCATAAAGTAAGTATCACATAAATGTAAGGTAAGAATTTTATATGCTGTTATGGAAAATCTATGCAGTAGAAAAATAATTGATATGGAAACTTAGTGAAATATAAATTTAGAAATTCTTTCAAAATTTTAAAATTCCATGATAAAATGTTAAGCTATGATAAAATGTATCCCAAGAGATGAAAAAAATCATTTAAAGGTTATTAGAGTCAGAAAAAGAAAGTGAAAACCACTGGAGGGGAAAGATGAAAGAAGTTATTCAATTGTTGAATCAAGCTTTGAAGAGAATCCAATGTCAGAAAGGAAGGAAAAAGCCTCAGAGCTAGTGTTTGGGCGAACTCGAGCCCAGGCCCTTCACCAGCAGGGCCTTCTATTTCCATGCCAGTCAAGCTGATGGGTTTATAGAAAAAATCAGAAAAGAAACAGTCAAGGAATTCGTTAAGCCAAAAGTACTTTCTGCCAAATCAGGTGGTGGCCGTGAGACCCAAGTGTCCAGCAAAGGGACGCTCCATGCTGGCTGGAAAGACCCTCCCTCAGGAGGAATCCGGGCTTTCCAAGAGGGCGTCCAGGGAGAAGCACGCTGCCAGAAATACAGTGCACACGGCTCATGCCAAGAGGCAGGAAAAAGTTGCTACAACTCAGGTTCTTTATCATTCTCAAAGGGCTTAAATATTTTGCCTATTTTACAAATAATAAGAGGAGGAAAAAATAACTGATGAATATGGGCAAAGACTGACACAAGCCAGGTGCAACTCTGGAGCTGGGAGGGCCTCTCAGGGTCATCCTAAGTCACTGAGATGGTCCGGCTTGTTGCCACCCAGAAGCCCCCGTCACTGGACTGGGCAGGGATGACTGGAGGTTGGCTCTGGGCAGCTGCAGCATCCTTGTGGGGTCCTCCCAGCAGCCAGAGCGGCAAGTCCTACTTTGAAGAGGGGGAGGACAGCGCATCCCAGCATCCCCCCCAGGCTGCCACCACACCACAACCTGATCTGATGGCACCTAAAACGAAGCGAGAGTGGGAGCTAACAGATGAGATGTTTATGAAAAGAGGCGGGATCTTCATTAGAGGTGATAGAGACCAGAGAGAAAGGAAAAATGAAGCCAATGAGGGCAGTTGACAATCCATCAGATTTAATCCCAGTCAGAAATGGGAATTATAATTTGCATTTTCATTTTGTAACAGGTTTGTTTTTTTTCCTTTTTAGGACAATTAGTAAAGATTGAGCTATTTGATTTTAAATATATGAATGATAATAATCTTATGTAAATTTATGCAAGTTGTATCTAAACTAATATATATGCTTCTACTTTGGGAGATGAAAGCAAACTGATGTTACACTAGAGTGTGGGCAGTGGGGGAATGTGCTAAACAACCCAGCAAACTTACCCTTACCCCGTAGCAGTAATTCTCGGCTCTTCCTGGTCAAGCATATATAGCTCTTGGTACTTAGTATTGTTATTATTATTATTATTTTGCTGGGAAAGAGTCACCCTGAGTTAACATCTGTTGCCAATCTTCCTCTCTTTTTTTTTTTTTCCTCCCCAAAGCCTCAGAATATAGTTGTATGTCGTAGTTGTAAGTCCTTCTCTAGGAGCCACTGCCACAGCATGGCTACGGACAGATGAGTGGTGTGGTTCCTCGCCCAGGAACTGAACCCTGGCTGCCGAAGTGGAGCATGCTGAACTGTAATTGCTAGGCCATCAGGGCTGGCTCAGCTCTTGGTCCTTTTGGAGGATGACTTTGTGCCATTTTAATGTATTTCACTGACTACGAATGTGTTGCACCTGGGATGAGGAGGCAAGCTGCAAGGCCACTCTCACTACGGTTTGGCCAGAAAGATGCCGCAATTCTCCAAGTGAAGGTTGCCAAATGACTAAAACTATATTGTTCCCTTTACCTCTTATGGGCCTCCTGAAAAGCTCCATGTGTGAAGGTGAGCTGCCAAGTTATCCTGAGAAGAAGTCTCAGAGCAAATTCTCTCATGCGGGCATGTGGTACCGTTTTTTGCCTGTGGTTGGTGAGCAGCTACAAAATATTGCCACCCCCTCCCCTGAGGGCTCCTGGTGTGGCACCTTCCTGCCTTTCCAGGTGCTTCCACCTCCATGCTGCCCGGAGAGCACAAAGGCAGACACGGCTGTTCCAGGGGGCTTCTGTTACCCTAGAGCCAGCCCAGGCACCTTGAAATCCTCCCCTCACTGCCTGGACACCAGCCTAATTCGGGTGCCACTCCTCAGAGCATGGAAATGGGCTTCCTCAGAGCTGTGGACCTGCCCATGAAGGGCAGGGGTGGGTCGAGTGGGGGCAAAAGGCCTCTCTAAATCCCTTTTACCCAATCGCAATCTACATATCTTGAGTACCACTGATGTCACCAACAGCATGCTGCAGAGCAAAGCCCAGGGCGTCCACCTAGGTGCAGACAGCAGGGGTGCTCTCAGCAACTTCCTCAGCAGGGCTGTGGCCTTGGTGGTTAGAGTCCTGGCTCATCGTCCCCAATTGTGCATTTCAGCCTTCTCCCCATGGTTCTGCAGCTCTGGAGCCCTGCATGCCATTACACTGTCCAGACTAAAGTAGAGTCAATTCCCATCATTCGTGGTAGTGATGGTCTATAGAGTGGCTGCAAACACTGAATTAAATACTGAATTAAACACAGGGTTAGGTTCCTGCCTGCCCGTGGTCATAATATTTCCATCAACTGATTGATACATAGCTTCATTTTATGAGTGTTTCCATTTAATTTAATAGAAGACACCTTATTTTGTATGTATTGCTGGCTCATTAACATTGAACTCACGGCCTACAGCACCATAGCTCGTGCCTGAATGCAGCTCAGCTAACCCATGTATTTTGTGCCCTTAGGAACACTAGGCAGCACTTCGGCACTGTGTTGGTGGTCATTTAAATGGGGGAGGTCACCAACAAGAAGCAAAAAATGCCAACAACACAAGACTGATGGACTCCGTAAAGGACCCTTGTCTAGAGTGTGAGAACTAAAGCAGGAAGGCAGAGCGGCCCTCCGCAGACTCAGCCCGGAACGTGCACGCGGGGCAACTCGAACGTCTGCCACGACGTGTGCCTGCAGATGGCTGCGAGGGCGCTGTGAGCATGCATTCGTGAATAATGAGGATTGGCTTTATTAAAGTAATTGCAGACATCAGAGCAGGAGAGAAGGGGGGTTAGAAATATGTGTGAGAAGAAATAGTAACAGATATAATTGCCGTATGAGTAAAAAAAAAAATTCTAATGAGGAACCAGCTTAGGTGACCTCATAGTGCAGATGTTTTAAAATGTGATTGTTAGAGATGGAGATGATCACTGAGTATTTTCTGAGAAAAACAATAACTTTTGAATGTCTTCTTTTTCTGTTGAAATATACATATCCATTAAGAAATAAAGATTTAAAGAATACAAGTCAACATATCATAGACAAAGGGTATCCTCTCTGATCTCAACCCGAGAGGTAACTGCTCCTAACAGATTGGGAAATTTGCTTTCAGAATATCTTTTACGAGTATGCCTTTGTGGTTATTATTTCATAAAACAATTATTTTATAAAAAGGGAATGTTTCTCTCTATATAGTTTTTTACTCACTTAATAAAATATCTAGGATAATTTTCCATTTTAGGTCATACAGATGCATTTTATTGCTTTTAGCAGATGTCTAGTATATAAATTAGAGTTTATTTCAAGAGTCCTTGTTGGAAGGACATTTCTAGTGTTTGAAACTTTGCTATTTCAAATAAAGCTGCAATGACCATGTTTGAATGGATCTTTGCAAAATTGTGTGTTTTTCTATCGAAGAAACACACAGAAGTAGAATTGCTAAGTAAAAAGGATATGTCCATTCACATTTTAATAGTTAATGTCTCAAAAGGTTGTACCAATTTATGTCCTGATCGCTAACTGCGCTTGGGGCTGCCTGAAAAGTAGTGGCTTTAGAAACCAGAAATGTCCTTGCTTTCATGGAGTGTGGAAAGGTGACTTGTCACCCGAAGGTTTGAATCTGGTCTTCGTAGCACGCTGCCTAATGCCCTGGGGGAGCAAGAGGCTTTCCTGACGAGCCCCCTGTGTCCTGTAACCCACCATACTCAAATTCTGTTGGTCGTTAGACGCTCTCCGTCTCAAGTGTCGTCCGAGGCTGAGAGACACGTGTTCTCAGAGACTGCACGTGCCCATCCCAGCAGTCAGGATGTGGAATGTCCGCGTGGGGGCTGCAGCCAGCGGAGCCTGCAGGTCAGCCCGTGGGCGGTGAGAGGACAGGCCTGGGTCAGACTTCTGGCATTGACCTGACCTCTCTGCCCCTCGGCGACCTCAGCTGCACAGTGGGGACGATCGTATTATCTACCCCCTAGGTTAGGGGAGGGTTAAAATAAATGTGGAATATTGGAAGTACTCAGTGCCCGGCACACAGGAAGCATA
Source organism: Equus quagga (assembly GCF_021613505.1). Lineage (NCBI taxonomy): Eukaryota > Metazoa > Chordata > Mammalia > Perissodactyla > Equidae > Equus > Equus quagga. Next base: position 65,354,827 of record NC_060278.1, read on the forward strand.
GTAGATTATGGTGTCATTACTTCTGTATAGTCTCAAGTAGCTAATGTGGTTTGAGTTTACCGTTACTGTTTCTAACTAGGTTGCAGCTGCCAGACTGGGGAGCTGTGGCAGGAGAAGGCCTGCCTTTGCCCACAGCTGTGCAGGCGTAGGAAGCCCAGGCTACCCAGAGACAATCTGCAGGCGCAAGAAGGGACCTTAGATTTCCATTCTCACCGCTCTCTCAGTTACTCTCTTCTCTCCTCTTCCGTTGAGCTCCCTCCTCTACCCTGATCATTTTCTCCTTAAACACCCCTTCCAGGGGCCGGCCCCGTGGTGCAGTGGTTAAGTCCAGCGCACTCCACTCCAGTGGCCCAGGTTTGCGGGTTCAGATCCATGGGACAGACCTACACCACTTGTCAAGCCATACTGTGGCGGTGACACATATACAAAGTGGAGGAAGATTGGCACAGATGTTAGCTCAGAACAAATCTTCCTCATCAAAAAAAAAAAAAACAAAAAACCCTCCCCTTAGAGCCTTATTTCAACAGGGTAGAGTGTATAGATGACATCTAGATCCAAAGTGTGATGTTCTAACAGGGTGAGGTTGGGGTGGTGAAGGCAGTGCTCGGTGGTCCCCCCAAAGCCCCTCAGTCAGAAGGCACAACTTGCCTCCATGCATCTGAGCCAAAGGGAGGGCAGTCAGGAGGATGTGGACACAGTCTCAGGGCCCAGATGGGCTGACTTCTGCAGTCTTCCCAGAAATTAGATTGTTTTCTGCTTTCTCTCCCAATAAATTGCTGCTCCATATGAAGGGAAGAACCTGGCTTGCGTTCGAGGGTTTGGAGTATTTATGTTCTAAATACAAACTGCAGGGGCAAATGCTGCTTCTCACCCATCCCTTCTGCTCAATGTGGCTGCAAAGCCAGCCTGTCTCCCTTTGTTTAGTATTCAAAGCACAAGGATGGTGACCGTGAATATCAGCCAAGAAAGAGCGAAGGGATTCTAGGTGGAATATCTTAACCCCAGGAGTGTGGCCTCCGGCAGGGTGGTCACACTGTTTGTTTACTGGGTTGGGCCAGGCACTGGAAACCAGGGACGAAAACAGCTTGGATCTGAGGCAGAGAAAATATTTCATATTTGGTACAAGTATGGGAAAATTACCATTTTCCTCATATATCTTCTTGTCCATTTGGTCAAGTGGGGTTAGGAAACAGGATATGCTGGAAAGATCACTTTTCTGCATAGATTCAGAATTACCTGCAGCAGCCTGGCTGTGGGACCCAGGGTCTGCGCCAGCGCCCACCGGAGGAAAGGGCATTCCCTCAGCTCCCGCCTTGCTCTCCAGGTTTTATTTTATTCACTAAGATAGACAGATAGACAGACAAATAGATAGTTAGACAGGAAAATAGATAAGCAAAACAAACAGGCATTTTCAAAGTTTTAAAAATATCTCTTATTTATAAGAACAAAATATCCTTTATTTCTGTAAAATTCAGAATGGGCAGGAGGTGTCTTATTTGTAAATGGGAAAGCAGAGCTGGGAAACTCATGTGCAGTAAAATAATTGTTGGTTGTGATACCTATGGCTAAGCTGATGAAAAAATAATAAGAAAATGTTTGGAGGGACTCTAAAGTTTTGAGATTTTAAATACCAGACAGACCTGGGCCCCCAGGTTGCCCTCGGGGCACCTCTCAGCAAGGGAAGCTGATCAAAGCAAAGGCCCTGGGGCCAGTGTGCGCCTGAAGAAAGCACAGCTCCAGCCAGCCTCTGCCAGCAAGGATAGCCAGGGTAGCGTGCCCAGCTTTCATTCCAAGGTACCAATTTGAGGCTCGAACCAGACGGAATCTAATCGAGATGGAAACCCATGGCCCTGTAATTGGATGACTTCCGCTGTGTCCAGACCACCAGAAAGACTGGTGGGCATCGTAAGCTTCCCTGATTGCAGTCCACCCGGGGTCAGCTTCTTGCTGTGAGAACAAAGTCTGACTGAACCCGGGGTCCCAGCTGCATGGTTCTGCTGTGTAAACACAGTGCAGACAACCAGGACAGCCAAATGTTAGGGTCCCCGTGTGGTCCATTGTTAGAATGTGGACACGGCCATAGACTCCGTTTTCAACTGCCCCTAGATCTCTGCCCCTCGTTCGCTTGCCTTCTGCCTCCCTTTCTACCTTATGTGTTAGCATCAAAACATCCTCCTACAGGACAAATCTTTGGCTGTTTGCCTTTTTTGTTCTCCAAGCAGGGGCTCCCAATGCACCTAAAACCAACCAGATACTTTGAACGGGCATGGCCTCAGCAGGGTGGCCCCACTGTGACCTGCATGGTCACTAGACTGATGTTTTCTCATTCATCCCCATGACGAAGACTCGCTTAAAATCAGGTGAGATTGGGGAGACTGGGGGCGGCCTGGCTGCTCCTCCCTTTTAACCGCCACACCCATCTTTGACTCCTGACCTTCGCCTCCCGGAGGCCCTGGTTAATAGAAACTCAGAATGCAGGTGCATACCCCTGCTCTTAGGGGTTCAATGATGCTCATTGGGGAGCACCAGGCATCAATCACTGTCCCTGGCTACTTGAGAAGCCACCGTGATGGACTGGCCCGGCAAAGGCCCCTCCCCACCACTGCATGCTGCAATTCAATTAGTCATGGTCAGAGGGAGGCATTATTATTCATACATCGCTGATTGTTCCCAAAGTAAACAGAGCTGGGATGAGGTCTCTGATCCTCCCAGTGCCTTTAGCTGGCACACAAAAGGAAAAAAACTCTGAGACACCGGGGTGGGACACTTGCTCTGAATTCTGATCTCCTTTGCAAGCTTCCCCACCAGGGCTTGTTGAGTTCTTTCTTTCCTTCTCTCTCCTTCTTTTTTTTCCCTCCACAGCCCTTACAGATAAGTGTCCTGTGTGTGCATATGCAACCCAGCAGGGCTATTTTATCCCTTTATTGCCAACAATACCGGCAAGTCCCTGTCCACCCGGGCACTCCCCTCCCCCTTTTCAATGGAGGGTGCCTCACAGAAAGTGGGAAGTGGGTCCTGCAAAAGGCGTGAACAATCCTGTTAGAATACAACAGAGTGGTAACTTCCCAGTTAGTCATAACTAATCCCTGTAGAAATAAAGGGTGACATTTGTATTTTGTAAAGTGCTAACCAAATTAACCGTGGCCTGGCGAGCCCCCATCTGTTTATCAGTTTTGCTGGGTGCAAGTGAACCCAAGATAAATGCCAGTTTTCCTTGGATAAATTTTACAGTCCTGCTGAAACTGCCAAAGCACACAGGAGCGCTCAAAGCAGAGCTGTGTTCTCATGGACAGAAAAGTCAATTTTGCAGGAGGGACTTAGGCAAACGCCCGGAACTCCTCCTCCCGCTCCCACTCCAGTTTTGTAGGTTTATAATAGGGCTGTTTTCTCCAGCTGGGGAAGGAGCCAGCTCAGCTAGCTGGAAGTTCACTTCATCGGGCTCTCCTTGAGAGGCTGCTGTCAGGAATAACAAGGTTGGCTGGAGTGCCCCAGCTGTAAGAGGCAAGAAATGGGCCCCCCTGCCGACGCTGCTTTGTGGGAGGGGCACACCCTGGCTTGGACAACTCTCTGGTGAGCTTTGGGGAATCTGGATAGTCAGGCACTGCTTTCACCTTTGCCCATGTGTGAGTGTCAGATGTTGACTGCATTCTAACGCTCAGGCCTGGGAACGCCATCAGACTCAGCATCCTGGTACCTCTCTCCACCTCAGGAGGGCCTCGGAGCCATTGGCCAGTGCAAGGGAAACCTGGCTGTCAAAAAAGATCACCAGGAAGCCTTTTAGAAACATGGATTCCCAGGCCCCACTGGACCTATTGAATCAGAATCTCCAGGGGCCAGGGCCTTGTCATTTGTGATTCATGACAAATCACTGTGATATGCAGACATTGTTTGCCGTGTGACCCACCCCAAACCCAGCTCACCTCTCTTTCTGGCACGGCATGCAATGACCACTGATGTATGTCTGCAAAGGCCTGGCCATCTGGGCCCCCCTCAGGACCACTGCGAAGGAGTACTCCATTTCAGGATGCCTGGTAGGAGCCCCTGTGAGTGCCTTCCACACGTCATGGTCCCAGAGCCTCTCTCTGATGCACATCCTGCACAGGGATCTCCGTCTCAGTGGGGAGGGGCATATCCACGCTAGCCGACTTTGGGAAATGGCAGTCTAGAGACCACTGTTCTCCACCACTCAAGCCACCCATAGGTTCTCCACAATGTCACAAACAGGGAGCCCTCTAGCCTCAACGTGGGCCCGGCCAGGGGCAGGGAACGCAGCAACCCCTGACCCGATCCCTTGGAACAACGCTGGGAACAGCAGTTTGACTCACTTAATTCTCTCCTGTTGCGTAGAACATGGAAGAGTTCTGGGGTTCTGCTGTTGGCTCTGCTATTAAAGGTGAGTTGAAGGGTTCAGACTAACCGGCCTCTGTTTGTCCTGTGTGAAATCACAGCAGTGGTGGGAGGCATTCTGACAATTGAGTGGAAGAACAGTGATCTCCTAGCCTTTTTCTGCTTCTGCTCTCTGTGGCTTGTGGAAAGAAGAAAGGCAGGGAGGACCAGAAGGAAGAGATGTGGCAAAGACTTAGGCAAAGGCCCAATTTGGACTTACGTGGCGGTTTAAACACATATCCCCATTTTTTGAAGTTCCTTCCATCAAAAGCTGGAGTCAAAATCCCGTCTCTTTGAATAGGGCTGGCCTCGTGACTCACTTCTAATGAGCAGGATGGAGCAGAAGGCATGCTGTGGCCGTGCAGTGCCAACTGTGAAAGGCGCTACAACTTCTAGCTGGCACTCTCTCCCAGGACACACGTCTCGGGAGCCCCGAGCCCTCAGGTAAAAACTGTGAGAGGAAAGCACATAGAGACAGAGAAGGAGAGAAGCCTGAGGATCCCCCGCTGTTTGAGTCTTCCCGTGACTCCAGCCCCAGCCTCTGTCTGATTGTTGCTACACCAGAGGCCCTGAGTGAGTACTGCCCGGCCGAGCCCAGGCGACTTGCAAAATCACAGCTGTAATGACAATAAATGATGCATGTGGTTTTACACTGTGTGCGGTGGTTGTTGCATTGCTATGGCTAACTTTGGGTGAATAAAGGATCTTAAAGGAGAAACTCATTCTCATTGGTGACACTGGAACTAACCTGATAAATATAAATCATTTAGAAGAAGAAAAAACTAGTTCTAAAACCACTCAAACAGAGCCAAGCCCAGTGGTATTCACGAGATTTCCCTCACCGCCCCCAAGGATGCGCAAGCATCTACGAAGAAGCAGGGACCTTTGTCATGCACACCCCTGGTGCCTGGCCTCCTCTGCTGCAGGGTCAAGACAGCATCATGCAGGAGGCTCCTCGGTAGCCAGGACGCTGTCACATGCACGCGCTCGGCACACACTCAGTTCCGTGGGGCACACACTCAGTTCCGTGGGGACACACTCAGTTCCGTGGGGACACACTCAGTTCCGTGGGGCACACACTCAGTTCCGTGGGGCACACACTCAGTTCCGTGGGACACACACTCAGTTCCGTGGGACACACAGGGGCGCGTGCCGGGTCCTGCTTTCTCTGCTCTACTCGTAGATGTCCTAATTCAGCTTGCTTCCTTTTCGGGCCTCGTAAGAAATAGCGATTTCCAAACGTAGGCAGAAATTGCTGCACGTGAGCACTGAGAAATGTTGATTAACATCCTGTCTTGGTCCGTTCAGGCTGCTAAGAAAAAACACCACACACTGGGGGCTGAAACAGCAGACAGTCCTGGTTCAGTTCTGGAGCCTGGGACGTCCAAGCTCAGGCTGCCGGCACGGGGGTTCTGAGGATAGCCGCTTCTCCCCGTGTCCTTGCATGGCAGAGAGAGGAAGCTCTGGTGCCTCTTCTTCTTACAAAGACACTATTCCCATGAGGGGCCCCACCCTCATGGCCTCATCGAAGCCCAACTACCCCCGAAAGTTGCTATGACACTGGGGATCAGAGCTTCAACATATGGATGTTGGGCAGATGCAAACATGAGGCATAACACACACCAACAGCATAATTACCAAATTTTTATGAAAATGGTCTTGAAACATTATTAAAAATTAATCTTAAAAGTTCTCATCACAAGAAAAGAAGATTTGTAGCTATGCTTGGTGGTGGACATTAACTAGACCTATTGTCTTGATTATTTTGCAATATATACAAATATCAAATCATTACGTTGTACACCTGAAACGAATGTTAGATGTCAGTTATACCTCAATAAAAAAACTAATCCAGATTTGAGATGTTTAGAATGGCAGGCTAGTGATTGATCCTTTAGAATGATTTCTACCCAAAATGGTTATAATTTTTTTTAACATGCTACACCTAGTGGGGGGCGACTCTTCAATTGGCTTGAAATGAGCTCTCCAGGCTGATCCCTCCGGAGATGCTCATTATGGAAGCCTTACCCTAGTTCTCGCTGCTGTGTTCACTGCCACCTGACTTCGTACTCTCTTTGGTGATGCTGCTCCTAGGCTCAACATGGGAAGACACCCAAACTTCAGAATCCAAGAGACACTAGCTTTTGTTCTTTTCTAATGGTACAACTAACGGAAGAGGTCCGGGGAACACCGTAGGGTAAGACTTTTAAAGCAGACAAGGGGCTTAGGTGTTAGTCAGTCACCTAATTCACCCATAACAGAGAGGAAAACCAAGACGTGTGGAAATTCAAGGACTAGGACCAGGTCACAGAGCTGATCCCTCCCAGGACAGAGATGGAGCCATGGACTCGTGACTCCCAGGCCAGTGCTCTTTCTATTTCTTGAGACTCAGGGTAGCAGTGGTGACAGAAATGAAATGTTTTCTCTGCATACTTATGGCAGATTGGGCAAAGAACAAAAACCTGAAGTTCTGGAGAGAGAGGGAATGCGTTAATTGGCTCTTCCTTTTTGAAGAGTATGATTTGCTATCTTCCTTGTGCTATCCACCCATTTGTCACCTGAGTAGCTCACACGTCCCCACCCACTCTTTTCTCACTAGTGGCAGACATGCAGGGTGGGCTGAGGGGCTGCTCCCCGTCGTGGAGGGAGGGACTTGGAGAGAATTCACAAAGCTCGGTGAGTATCTCAGTCTCTGTCAGTGATTAACTTATGAATGCCCGTTTTAGACCAACAGTCAGCTTACATCCATTGCCTGAATTCTTCAAACAGCATGATGCTCCCAAATGTCAAAGTGGACTTGGAATTACCTCCAGGGCCCTTGTTTTGGTTTTGGTTTGTTCAGCATTGTTTATTTATTTGTGAAGTGGAGAAGGACACTGTAGAGGTTTTTTCCCTCCTGGCTGCAACAGGGTTGTTGTGTCCCTCATTAGATTTGTGGGCAAATTTGTAACATCAGCGCAATTTAGACTTCCTTTAGTGTCATCAGAGGGAGTTAGCAGAGCAGCCTGGTTGCTTTGTGCTTCTGGTCCGCTTCAGTTGAGAACAGCTTGTGATCTTCAGAGAAGCAAGAAGCGTTTGATCTATAAAAGGAGAAGAGGTGATTCTTAGGTCTGTTAAGAAACAGGCCAATTTTTTCCTGTGTAACAGAATTTGGGGATGCATGTGTGAGGATTTATAAGAGGAAATATCTGCGTGTGTGTTTATGTGTGTGTACCTGTATAAACTTAGGTGTTTTTATTTTTTGAAGAAAATAAATAAAATTTATATATGTATAATATGTATGAAATGTAAAAATATACAATAAGTATACATTGATTTTTCAGCTAATTTTTCTGGAGTTTATTTGCAAGTAAATTTCAGGTCTATTAACTATTACATTCTCCATTCTGAATGCTCAAGTACCAACCTAGCATTTCATACAGTAATGAACTGATGTCAACTTATAGCCCTGATAAGGTGCGCATTTACATTCTCCCTTTAGTGTCCTTCAGTCCCTACTCTGAAGGCCAGAACTCTGTTTGACCTGGATTGTCATCATTTTCCCTAGTTACTTCTCACTCAAAAGCAAACTTGCTGTCAGAGACATATACCCATCAAGAAGTTAGTTGGTATCAGTTACCCAGAGAGCCCGAGAGAAACATGCTGAAGGGGAAAGAAGTGCAGAACCAGGAAACATGGTAGACTGGAGCAAGAATTGGGGTTATCTCATCATCCAAGAAACCCAGCGCATCCTGTATTGGCTGTTTGACTGTGGCAAGCCATTCAACCATTTTAAGCCTCACTTTACCTATAATACATATCTGCATTTTAAATAACACCTATCTCAAAGATTGTTGTAATATTTAATTTGGTAATGTATGTGAAACCGTCAGCTTGTGCCAAGTGAATTTGGATAATTCAGTAAGATTGTACTTGCCCTCTTCTTTAGGCAGTCAGGGCCCCGGCAGGTACAGCGAAATATGTACCAAGCGTAGGGAGGGTGCTGGGAAGCCACAAGGCTGGTTCAGTAGCAAAGGACCAGCCTCAGTGGGGAGCTGTGCCTGGTGGGTCACAGTTGCGCCTGTCCCTGGGCCCAAGAGGGCAAAGAGAGGAAGCAGTTACCAGAACCCTGAGCAGGTGCTGCCCACTGATAGATGCTGAGCCTTCAGTAGAGGGACACAGCCGGCTCGTGGTGACTCTTTAGGGAGAGAGCTGGGAAGATTAATTCCCTGATCTCGCTCTCTCCCACCCTCCAATCTCCTGCTGGTGATTTTCACTGGCTGCGCCCAACCAGAAACCAGAAGGGAAAATGGCAGATGATGCAGATGCAGTCTACAAGGGCCAGGCTCCCAAGCAGAGCAGAATGGAGAAGGGTGGGTATTGAGTCTGAAGTCAAAAGGAAAGTATCCAGCATAGCTTTCTTTTCTTAAGAGAGAGAATTCTGTGTATTTGGAGGTGAGTATAATGTGAAAATCCTGGCCTGATGGACTTTCATCTGCTCTTTAAAGTTGTGTTCACCCTCAGCCATTCACCATCACGGCCCCGCTCACTGGGGACTGAGCCTTTGGGTCTTCCAGGAAGCAGATGCCAAGAAGCTTAAAAAGCAAGAGATTTATTGTGGTTAATACCTATGAATAGCAAAGATGTGAAGAAGCAGGCAGTGGCAGTGAGAGCCTTCAGACCGTGATGGGGGTCTGACATCTGTAAAATGAGACGAGAGGGAATGGGGACGGGGAAGGAAGAACCTCAGCCTGCAGTACACCCTGAGAAAGTCTCCCTCAGACCAACAAGGAGCTTTGGCACAAAGAAGGCCCATAGAATGGTTCCCTGGTGGGAGGAAATGGCCAAGCCCTGGCACCACCATGCAGTCATTGCTCAGGGGCCACCCCCAAAAGAGCGTCATGGCTGGAAAGCAATGGCAGACCTAAGGGAGTAGACAGCTGGAGCCTGTCAGCTAACCACATTCCTTGAGGCTGGGTAACCAGTCCTTTCTTGAAGGGGGATCAGAGTAGCACATATCCATGTCTGCCACAGATACCTTGAATGTCACCTCAGGAGGAGGAGGCCACGATATAGGGGAGGTCCTAGACAGACAGGAAAGGGAAACAGTTTTCCATCTCAGGGGAAAGGTCAGTGTGGAAAGAAGAGACAAAGCAGGAAGAAGTGAGAAGTCAATGACCTGTGACATCTGGACTGAAATATTGGGTGGGGCAAAGGGTTAAGTGGAGAAAACCCAAAACTGGAAACCCTGGCTGGAGAGTGTTCAAAGGGTGGCCCTGAGTTCACAAAGAGTGGCCACAGTTGAGCGACAATGGCACAATGGCCTGATTAAGTAGAAAAAAGGCCTTAATTAGCCTCCAGAGCCTACCTGAGTTCTACTGTAGCACGAAAAGGAGGCAGAAGTCCTCACCTGCTTCACGGCGAATGCGGAGGGCAGCTGTCGTGCCCAGGGCAGAACCACTGTGATGGGGACAAAACACCCACTAGCTGCGGTTGATATCTACACTGCAGACCAAATTGGCGGTTAAAACCAGAATTCAGGGAAACCTGTGGGGCTGGACAGGAAGAACCAACCGCTCAGCCTGCTTAACAAGAGAGGCGACACCTGTCAGTGAGCTGCAGACTCGGTCAGCGACACAAGCCTGGGGCCCCGAAACATCTGGAGGATCAAGGGCCCTCCTTCCTCTGCCAAGCACCCAGAGCCCAAAGCACCCACAGGCGCCAACTTGGGCAGGAGAAGCAGGAGGATTAGAAACTGCCCTGATAGTAGTTGAACTTGGATTCAACTGGATATTTACCTGAAATGCGATTGTGTTAAAGTGGAAGACACTAAGGCACTCTTAAGGATCTTAAGTCCTCTTGCCCTCACCTTACTGCTGTTGACTGTCAACTTCCCAGAAGACCCCAGGAAAACCTGCTGAAGAAACAAAACTAAGTTTAGTAGATCTACTGCAGTATGATCTTGGGAGCGTCTCCGAATGTGGAAGTCAGGGTCTGCACAGGGTGATTTTAACGAACGTTTTGCGAGGTGAGGAGCCATTTGGCACTGGGCAGAGTTTGTGACCGAACGGCTTGGGGTGGTGAGCCCCACGAGACTAGGGACTTGAAGCAAATCTTGAGGAAGCTGCTGGTTTGGAAAGTAAACTATTTTAGTTGATGCACAATCTTATTTCTGAGGATCAAGTGTTCCTGGAGCAAGCAGGTAAGTTATTTTCACTTGGTCTGAACACGCTTGATACAGTGTCAGGAATGAAAACGGGTGGTGTTTTAGGACACCAGCAGAGAACTCTGCTGGCTTCAGTTTTCACTACTCAAAGGGGTGGAGCATTGTGAGAACAATCACGTGAAGTGAAAAAATAAAGATGCCCTACTTTTGTTTTTGTCTTTCTAATAATCGATACATTACTATTAACTAAAGTCCGTTCTTTATTTGGGTTTCCTTAGTTTTTACCTAATGTCCTTTTCCTTCCAGGCTCCCATCCAGGATGCCACCACATTACATTCACTCATCCTGTCTCTTTAGGGCCCTCTTGGCTGTGACTGTTGCTGGGACTTTCCTTGTTTTTGATGACCTTGACAGTTTAGCAGAGTGCTTGTGAGCACATTTTGTCAAATGTCCCTCACTTGGGATTTGTCTAATGTTTTACTTACAGTTAAACTGGGGTTTTGAGTTTGGGGGGCAGACCACAGAGGTAAAGTGCCATTTTCATCACATCCTATCAAGGGAACATACTATCAAAATGACACCACTGTAAATGTCACCTCGATGAGATGGCGTCTGCAGCTTCCTCCACTGTGAAGTTATTCCTTTTTCCCCTTTCTGAGCTGTGTCCTTTGGAAGGCAGTCCCTGTGTAGAGCTCACACATGAGGAGTGAGGCTTATGCTCCCCCTTCTTGAGGGCAGAGGATCTACATAAACCATTTGTGATTTTTCTGCACGGGAGATTCATCAATTCTACTTCATTTATTGATTTATTTGATTATTTTTATATCAGTACAGACTCATGGGTATTTATTTTGTACTTTGGGTTATAATATAATAGTATTTTAGTTATTTTCTTGTGCAAATAGTTCATCCTTTGCCACTGGCAGCTCTGTCAGCAGGCTCCTGAGTCCCTTTGCTGTTCCTCCATCATTGGGTGCTTCTTTGTTCTAAGCCTTCCTTACCTCCAGGCACTACAAGTGGCACCAGGCTCATCTTGTATATTCTCCGCCCCAGTCTGAGAATCAGCCGTTTCTTCCAGGAGCACTGGTTCCTCTTACTGGAGAATGGCATTAGAAACCAAGATCTGGGTGCCAGATGTGTTCATGCTACTGGGTGTCATAGCTTCTAGCGGCATTTTTTCCTTACATCTGAGTACTACATCTGTGACCCTTGTACCTGTGACTCTGCTTCTGCCCTTCCCATAACAGTGTCACTTGGGAAGTCCTAGAAGTCAGCCATGGAGAGAGGACCCAAACCTGGTCTCTCATTGTGAAGACATTCTACAGGACAGGAACGGTTTAATCAGAAGCAATGCTCTGTGAACTGCAGCTCCAAAAAGTTAAAAAATGGCCTCCATGCGTCCCATATCGAAAGCAAGAGGAGTGTTCACTTTTCCAGTGCTAATTCTGAGATTTAAACAAGGTAAATTAGAAGTCTGGGAGACGAAGGCCCCATCTTGATGTGACAGCTGACTGCTCACAGCACTGTGATGAATGAGTCTGTAAACCAAACACATCAATACCTGATGGGCGTGAGAAGGACAAGGCTTGTTACCTTCACCGAGGTTAAACCCTTTCTCTCAGGCGTCCTGTGAAACCAGGCTCCATAGTTACAGTTTGATCCCAAGACAAAGACATAAAGGTCAATGTTTGAAGGCAATTCTTTACCATCAAATTAAGATGTGACAAATTTGTCTATTCTTTGCTGACAATATTTTGCTTCTTCTGCAAAACCAAGATTAAAGTGAAAGAAAAAAAAAGAAGAAAGACTAAGCTTTTAAAAATTTCTTAATTCAATTCTCTGGTTGTTTCTACTCATTCATGGAGATATTCTCCATAGTTGTTTTGAATCTAATAACTGTGCCATAAAAAATTTTTAAAAAACCAAAGCAACAAAATAACGTTAGCAAAGAGAGCTAAGTATGACCCTAGTGAAGAGTTAAGTTTCAACTAAAGGAATTGGGGCTTGATGAGACATTAGCTATGAGGAAAAAGAATGTATGCAGTTGAAATCCCTTCTGGTAGTAAGTTCTGATATTTTGTGATTCTACCAACTAGCATATATTCACCCTGGGCCTTTGAGGGCCTACCATTCCAGGGGCTTTGAGAGCAGAGAGGCCTCAGGTAGTTTCTTGTGCACATTGTCATGTAACCTGTTTTATGAAGCATGGTTGATTGGGGCAGGACTCAGCCATGATCCAACGGCACCCAACCAGATCCTGGCACTGATCTAGGGACACCGTTGTCTGTGAGCTGGGTGATGAGTTGGCCTGGTATAAAAATCTGGCAAAATAGTGATACTCCACCCTGGACTGTGACTGATCAGTTAATCAATCCTCTCCTCCAGGAGAGAAGACGGGGCCGCCAGAGTGACTGTAGGATCACCAGAGCTCCTCTAATAGCCTGAACTGTAGTCAAAAGTGTTTCTGGTTTCCATGAGGCCTGGCTTTATGGGGGCTGAGACAGTTTCTTGTGCCTCCTAATTTCCTGGAGAGCCCTTATAATAGAAATGCTCATCTGTGGTTATGTGAGCATGTCTTGGCTCCTTGCAATTTAAAAGAGTCTAACAGAGTAGTAATACATTAAGAAGACCCAAGAATATATATTGTAGGTTCCTTGAAGGCAGGTATCAAGTCTTAAATGATGTCCTAAATGCTCAATATTTGATTAGCAAAAGGGTGAACAAATGAATGAATGGCATAACAAGACCCAGAGGGATTCAGATTAGGAAGGCTACTGAGAATAGAAACCTTGACCCTGTGTTAAACAATACTAAAATTAGTCATTCTTTCCAGCCCCTTTGTTAAATTACTGAGAGCAAACTAAAGAAGCTTAGCTGCTTGTTTTAAGAATACCTGTTTTTGGAAGATAAGACCATAAACCAACTAAACGATTTACTTATCAAGACCAATAGCTACCTTAGCAAGACTCTCTTCCAGATCCTTGTCTTGCTGTGCCCACTCATCCAAAACTATCCTATCATAAACTCGCCCAGTTCAAGTCAGTTACCCACCTGGCAAGGACCACCCTAAAACTCACCCAGCCCAGGTCCTAAAGGTACTATTGATGCCCTGTCCTAATTTTTATCTTAAGTCACTAAGAGCCATCAAGGTGATGTTCCCCCTTACTAAGATGTGATAAATTTGTTTGTTCTTCACTCACGACATTTTGCTTTATCTGCAAAACCAAGTGGGTCTTATAAACATGGTTTTGCTTGATAAGTAGGTTTTACTGGTGGTCTTTGGGGGAGTGACAGTCAATACAACACAACCAGTTTTAGGTTCTTTCCCTTTTTTCTTTGAACATATGGTTCGCATTTCTTTGAGCATACAAAATCTACTGAGCACAGAGAAGTATAGATATCATTTGTTTTCCTCAGAGAGCTGGAAGCATGAAGCCAATAAGCCAAGGCCTTTTTTCACTTCATCTCAGGAATAAAATAATTGGGCTAGAAGTGATTTTAAAATCCTTTTCAACTTTAGGATTTGGGTTTCAGGAAGTCTATAAAACTGCTCACTAGATTCCATTCTGAACTAACATCCTAATTGCTCGCTACTGTGCTGAATGCAGAAGAAATCTAACATTGTCTCGACTGTGAAAAAGAAAGTGGCTTATGGTACATGGCAAATTGTGTTAAGGCCCCATGGCTCATTAAATACTGAGTTTAATTTGTCAAATATACACAAAAATGCACAGTTCTGGACTTGCAGTAAAGTATCTGTCATGAGAGTCGTTTTAGTCCAAATGACTCTAAAAAATGGCTGTCAATTCCAGACGTTTCCAACTGGATGGGACAACAGCCACCACATGTCATACAATACAGCACACACAATGTAAACATACCATTCACGTCCACAACTGAGATATTTATGGCATTTTCCATGGTTGCTATGTCAACCCACGGAGCAGCCAGGCCATTAAATCATGTTGTCAGCAGGCCAAGACAGTAACACTGCAAAAAAATTCCAGTTGCTGACATGAAACATTGCATTTATCATTTCAAGACTTGTTTTTTTCCTAGCTGCCTCTTGCTTTGTGCTCATCACTGCTTTTGAGTTGGTCTTTTAGAGTACAAGGAGAATATGAATGAACTGTTTAAAATGCAATAGACATCCCAGCCAATTCTTGATTACTTTTATTTTCACAGAACTTATTTTCTTAAGGTGGTAATCTTAAGGTCACACACCAAGAGAAGAAGGGATGTGTTGAGAGCGGACATATCCTTGATTTAGCTGGCCAATTTTGAACTTTCTAACTTGGACTCATTACTTCATTTCTCCCCTCTACAAGAAACTGTTTTCAGCAAACTCCTGTATTTTGAGGAAGTTCACTCTGATTTCTTCTGAATCCAGTTTGAAAGTCTCCTGTCGAAATTCTTTTCCAGGATCATAGAGAAATTCTAATCAATAGAAATCTAATGGGCCTCATAATCAGTTAACAACACCACCCAGAGTACATTCTTCTGGGCAATCTTGATTTTACATGATCATATTAATTTCAGAAAAGGTGATTCATTGTATGCATAACTACCTACAATTTAAATTCTCTACCATTAGAAGACTTTTCACATAAATTCGCATTCAGGAAAAGATTTTATGTCCCACTAAGTGTTAGGATTAATGGATAAAAAACAAGGTAACAGTGATATTTCGTTGAAAATGATGACACGATTGTCAGACCAAGGACTACTTTCTGTAAATAGAACAATAATGATGGGAAGTTTGCTCCGCTTTGCTTCACACTCCCTCTTTTCCTGCACACACCCTGCCTCCACTTCCCTTTGGTCACCTCCAAGCATGTTAAACTTGCAGGATTTTCATGGGGCTTCAGGCATTTTAGCTGCTCGTGTGCACAGTGTTCTGCTCTTCATTCTTCCTGGAGAATAATTCCAAGAAAGTACAGTCAGTGAGAGTTTTCAGAGGAGAACAAGCCTGGACATGAATCTTCTCTAACTGGTCATCAGAATAGCTCTCCACCCCTCACTGGCCTCTGTAGGATGCATAGCCATTGAAAGGTATGCTGTCCCACAGGCATTGTTCTGGAAAAGGGGGATGGAGGGTAACCAGGGAGTGTGGAAGGGAGCCAGGACAACAGGGCGTAGGACATCCAGGCTACTGCCGTTGAGCAGATACCTGAACAAAGATGAGAGCCTGGTAGGAATCCAAGTATCTCAGCAGCCCAGAAGTTCATGGCTGAGCAGGAGAGGTAGCTCCTTACAGACCAGACATTGATAGGAGGCGACCCGGGGATCGGGGCTGGGGATAATGTCATCTGGGTCTTCAAGGTTGAGTTGGCACTTTCTGACAATTGCACATTGGGGAGAAGTGGCTTCCAGGTTAAAGAAATCATTGAGCAAGTGCCCGGAGGCAGGAAGATACTGATGGAGTCCCAGAGAGAAAAAGTAGATCATGTGCTTTTAAAGGAAGGGCCAAGCCGCGGAGGGCTATGGGTGAGGAACTTGCATCGGGAAAGGTTCTCAGTAGGAGGAGATGTGGTCAGATCTGTGCTCATGGGTGAGTCTGATGGGAAGGAGGATGAAGCCACAAAATCATGAGAAGTTTATTAGAATAATTGGATTTGGGAGAGGGAGAAAATAATACAAAAGGACTCAAAAGAGGTGATTTAAATTCTGAATGTGCTGAGATGTGGTGAAAATTCCTCTCCAAAGTATCTTGAAGATAAAAAATGATACATTTAGAATGAATAGGTAGTGATATGTTCTCACAAAGGAATAGTATACAGCAATGAGAAAGACTACAGTATAAGTAAGCACAAAAATATGGTTGACTCTTATAAAGAGAAAGTTGACTAAAAGAAGCAAGGTACAAAAGAGTAAATACAGTATGACTCCATTTATCGGGAGTTCAAAAACTCATCTATGCTGCTGGATGGCTAGTGGGACCCTCGGGGAGGGTGACGTGACTGGATGGGGCACAGCTGAGCCTTCCAAGGGGCTAGTGGTATTCTTCCTGATCTGAGTGCTGGTCACAGGCTATGCTTGGTCTGTGAAAATTCACTTGGTGGTACATTTATGATGGCTTCACTTTTCTTTATGTTAAACTTTGATAAAAGTTTTCACGAAATGCCACACGTTGTTTTGGAGATCTCAGTTTAAGGAGGGGGATTATCTAACAGGTGGTCTTTAAAAGCTCAGCCCTTGAATCTGAATATAAGTGGGGTAATCAAGGTCATTTCACAGATTTCAGGAAAATTAGGAATTATGATTCAGCAATTTAAGCCATTGCACCATGTAGTGGAACCTGACATCTCCCTGCTCCGGTCCTCCCACCCCTCAGCCAAAGACTTGGAAGGTCAGATCAAAACCTACAGGCCTGGAAACAGTCAGTCGCCACTAGTAACCCCAAGAAGCAAACAACCGAGTCATTGTCTCATCAATTTAAAGGAAGCAGAGAATAAAAATTGATAAGGGCAGGGGCAAGGAGACTATATCTCAGCAGCTTCAGAATAAAACCAGTGGAGCTCAGTTCCTCCCAAGTGGTAGGTAGAAATCCACCATTTCTCTCCTGCCCTGGGGGTCAGCCCCACTCTGGTGATTAGCAGAGAAACCTGTAATGATTAACTGGGCTTGTAGATACAGTGGTAACCCACAGACACAGACTTCTCACATCCAGGAGCCCAGTGCTTTAACACTGAGTCATGGCCTGTGTTCAGACAAGGAAGCTTGCAGCTATTAATATGCTTCAAAACCTGGACTCAGTGTTAATGTCTGCAGATCACTATAACCCTTCTCAAGTGCTCCCCACCTGGACGGAAAGGAAGCTTTGAATTACAAAAAGAAAAAATCCCCAAATGGCTCCCAGATGGATTCCTAAGAAGCATTTCGTAATGAGGAGTTTCCATCAATGCATTTAATAAACTGTTTACAGATTATTAACTTCTTGAAAAGGGAGCAGTGACAAAGAATGATGGTCGTGTTGGAATGACAGCACAAAATATAGGTGCCTAGGAAAAATGCTATCCAGAGTAAAAAAATTCTTGTTAAACGTTACTTCAATAGCACATACATGGTTCCTATGAAAATTGTGGATACAGTCAACATTTTCAGCTTCTCATCAGAACTGGTTTAGGCAGACAATATCTTTGCTTCCTACTTTGATAAAGAATGCGTTGTATTTACATAGAACTCGATGTTATTCGGAGCTGTCTCACAGATATGAACACACTTGAGATCTCTCCCCCTTGACTCCCGCTTTCCCTTTTGGCTGCTCGTTCATTCAGCAGATGTTGTTGGGCACCTTCTAGGTGCCAGGCCCTGATTTGGTTGTTGGAGACGTAGATGGTAATAAGGCAGGTCTGATCCAGGACAACTGAAACGGACATTCTTGCTGCTATGGCCTGGTACAGTCTCATTCCCTCTGGCACTGGCTTCTGCCAATTCCTCCCAACTCTCCCCACCTCCAGTCAGCCAGCTCCCAGCCCTTCCAGGACTCTGGCTGTTAGGGTGGTGTCCTTTAAGATCAGATCTGATTATTTTACACCATCCTCCTTGTTTCCTTTTGGCCTCCATTCCACAAAATGATAAGCCCAAACAATATAAACATGCAAATTATCCCCCACTAAACAAAAACAAAAGTAAAAGAAAACAAACTTTTAATGAGAAGAAAGGAAAGTTCTCAGGATAAGAAAGACGTTCAGAGTCCTTCCAGGTCTGACTCCAGATTTCCTTCCCGTGATCCTACCTGATCTTAGTGTCCTCTCTGGGCCCTTCTATGCCTCTCTATGTCAAAATGGTTTCCATATTTGTCTTTTATTTAAGGTGTATCTTTCGCCTGGAATGCCCTTTCCTCCACTTCTGTCTATAAAAATTTACCCATTCTTCAGACCTCAAGTTCACAGGTTACCTCCTTCATGAAACCTGTAGAGAATGGTCTGCTACTGGCATCTCTTCCCAAATCCGTGGTCAGTGACGTCATTTGGTAGCTTGAAATCAGCCCTGATGAGAGTATTTATACCACGGAAATTGCGAAATGCTACAAATCAGAGTTTGATTTTTTGTTTTGTTGACTATCTGGACTTAAGACAGTGGTGGAGAAAATGTTAACATAGCAGATTAAACTTAAAAGTGTGCTGTTTGTAGCCATTGTATTATGAAAGCACGTCCACTTGAGGAAACATCCTTCAAGCATTTGAAAATTGTTCCCTAATTCAGCAAAGAAGCCTCTCATGCTATTGATGGACAAATGAAGTTTCAACACATATTTTAATTGTTTCTCTTTTATTTTACTAGTTAACATCAACAACAATATCAACCAACATTCGTGTTGCAACTACACTTGTTGATCAGGGAGATGAGCAGCTTCTTTGTTGAATCTACTAGTAATCCAGAATGGACATGCAGCTCGCTCTGCACACCTCCCGCAGAACCACAGCCGCGGGTCAGCTGGGAACGCAAAAGTTCAGCAAAACCAGCAAAGGCATTCTGTTAGAAACAATTGACTGTATGAAATTTAAAATGAAGACTATTTTATATTTTATTATTGTTTGTAAATTGTGTGCCACCCATTCATTATCTATAATGAGCAAATAAGCACACACACACACACTTTTTGCCAGAGAACCAGTTGTTAGACATTTACAGACCAACTCTAAAGACCCTGGAGAAGCAGGAAGAGAAGGGAGGGACTGACTAACTTATCTGCTCACCTGCTCACTTGCCCATCGTGTGGCCTCTCTTAGGGCTGTTGTAAGGAGACAGGGGTAAAGCGCGTGAAGCTCTTGGTGCCCGAGCCCTGGCATATGGCCATAATAACAGCAGTAAGCATCTCAATAATAAATATGGCGAATGTCTGTGAGTACTTGGTATGTACCAGACGTATTCTAAGCTCTCTGTTTACTCTTCATGGCTATTTAGTGGGTTCTGCATTACTCCCATTTTACAGATGGAAAAACTGAGGCATACACAGATTATGTAGCCTGTCCAGGGCCCCACAGTTGGGAGTATTCAGGGCGCTACTGATAAAGGGTTAGGTAACATTCAAACGTGATTTTCGGATGTGATTCCTTTCTCTCTCTTTTTTCCTCCATCCATTTGTCCTTCGTCCTTCCACACTCTCTTATTTCCCCTTCTTGTTGCCTTTCTGTTTCCTGATGTCAGCTTCAGCCACTGAACGAGAGGGAGGGGAAACATCAAACGAGATTCTCCTTTTCTTTTTCTTTGCTGCTCCCTTTGAGGCATTATTGACTAAAAAATTATTTTGATTTGACTTGGAGCTTATAGACGTGCTGCAATAATAGTACAAAGAAATACCATACACTTTCTATTCAGATGACACATTTGTTTCGATTTTGTCCTGTTTACTTTATCTTCCTTTCTTTTCCTTCTCTCTACGTATTGTGTGCAGACATCGAGCTGTCCAGGCCAAATCGACCACTGTAGCAATGACTTATTTCCTCAATTCCTCTCTACGTTCTTGTGTATGAAGAGTCACAACTGCCTTTTCTAATTATGATGTCCCTTTCTGTCCGTTCACAGCAGAGCACTATTAGCCACAAATTTTGATGGTTTGCATGAGTGACACCCTACTTCCCATAGAATTCCATGGAACACACCTTAGGCAGGTATGCACTATGTGTTCAAAACCCTTGAGTCCAAATGTTTTTCAACATCCAGCAATTCAAGGATTTGAAAAGATAAGATAGGAAGTATTGCGTGCATTTAATAATATCCCCAGTGAGGTTTAGGGGAGCAGTCCCATAACCAAACACAAATATTTCTGCAGCAAATGCTTGCGGAATAAACAAAGACTTTTACACAGTCTCAGTTCAGTTCAGTTCAGTTTTAGTCACCAATTGAGTTTTGGTGTCAAAATTTCAGCATTCAGAGCTTCTCACTTTTGGAATTGCACATAAAGAGTGCAGGACTGTACTTTTTTATATGGTAAGAGATAGGCTCTAGATACATACTTTAGCGATTGATCAAATGCATAGCAATTACACTGCATGGAACACTGAGTAAGTAGATCAGTTTTGTTTTAATTAACAGTATTAAAAATTATAATAATCTCAATAGTATTTTAAATAACAGGATATTAACAACATCTTGCTAAATATCCACACACCCCCACACATGCACATATAGCAGGGTCAAATTTAAGTCTTAAAGATGATAAGCAAAGACTGATGCTTTCTCTCTCAGCAAGAAGGGCTTCTGTGAAGTCCTAGGGAATTGAGGACTCAGTTGCAAGGAAGGCAGTGGCTGTCTAAGATGGTAGGACACATTCTGACCATTGGAACCATAGACTGGTAATAAAATTCTATATTAATGAATAGACAGGTCCGTGTACCTGATCGCAGTCTTTACAAATTAGTTGACATAAGAGTAAATAATAGAGTCTATTTTATAATAGCATATTGGTTACACTTAAAATCACTAGCTTCTCGATTGCATTATATGCTTCCTATGTTTACTAAATAGAATGACTAGTCCCCATTTAGCAGCCTATCCTGAGACCTCTTCCCTGTGAAACTTTAATTTTGTTGTATTTTCTATCAGATTCCATCCAACATGAGATTGGACACTATCTCTTCTCAAATGACTTCATTTGTGTTATTCAGTACGTCTGCTAGAATTTTTGTTTCTGAAGCTAAAAGTTGGTACTAAACAAATAGTTGAGGCTGGTTGCAGTCGATTTAAAAAAAATGCATATTTGATTTGGGATGGACCTTAATACTTATCCTCGATATGTAAAAATTTTTGTGATTAATTTCTTGTTACATATAATTTATTCTCGGTATCCGTTTATTAGGGTCGATTAATATTATGCCCATTTGAAGGACTGAGAAAACGAGAGTTTAAACAGATTGCCACAGTCATAAATCAAATCAGAGTGCCTCAGCCAGTGATGGCATGTTTTACAGGTTCCAGCGTAAGTACTGAATTGCACTATACACGGCGATACTTGGATCTGACTTGCTGGACTGAGAGACCAGGAATCACAGGTTTTCTGAAAGATCACTTTTTGCCCAAAGAAGGCAGCAAACCCCCTCTCTTGGAAAAGATGCCTCCAGGTTGATGCTGCCCTTAAAACTTGAGGCTGAAATGCAGAGCTGAGCGCATCCTGGCCTTGGAAGCATTTGAGAGCCCAACTGTCAGCCCAGACGCAGTGAGGTGCTGACTGTGCAGCGCCGCCTTGCTTTTTTCTTTTAAGGATGTGCTGCATCCTGTGAGCAAAGTTGCAGGGTCTGCAGCCGCCTGCCTGCCGCCGGGCAGCTGGTTTGGTGTGAATTATCAATGGAAAGTACTGCGAACTCCACTGACAATAGAGGAAGCTTCCAGATTTGTGGAGGACACCCTGGCAGGCAGGCAGGCCCCCAAACCGGGCTCCGTGGAGAAGAGATGAGATTTAGCGGGCCGGCTAGAAGAGGGGCCGCAGGGGCACGAGGGCGGATGCCCAGAGATGTGTGCCCCAAAGGCGGCACATTCCAAGGACTCACCCAGAGGAGGAAAGGCCAAGTGCTGGCGGGACGGAGCTGCAAACCAGGCTGATTACATTTTGTAAGCACTGCTTCCCAGCTCAGACATAAAATTATATTTAAATTTCCTGCCTCTGTGCAATCAAAAGAAGCCAACTGAAAGAAATGTGCACTTCAAGGCTGTAAATCTGAAACTTCCTAATCCCCGAAAAGTCCACACTAGACTTCTTGCCTCCATGGAAACAACAAAGCATTCAGCCAACTGATTGGCCTCCAATGAATTTTAGATAAGACAGCTTGGAAGGGAATGGATGTGATTTTAATGCAGAAGAAAGCGCTGGAAGGGAGGTCCACTTGGTTCATATTTGAATAAAGCAAACAAGGCAGACGAAAGGCTGACAGCTGTAAATGACATTGTCAGTACAAAAATTATCAGCCAGTTTACAATCTGTTTGCTTATGTTGAACAAACAGACTGTGTGTGGCATCCTTCGGCCTCGTGAATGGCAGAAATACTTGCGGGCTTCAGAAAAGCTATCTGCTCTCCTGCAGCCCGGCCACAATTAGATCGCCATTTGACAGCCACACTGAAAAGGCACTGTGTCCCCCGCCTTTCCCCCATGGCCCCTTGCCTCTTTGCTTTCTCTTCTCCTTTCTTTCTTTTTCTTCGTCGTCTTCTTCATAAGACAAGCAGTGAAGTTGGGCAGAGGCACTTGTCTTGTTGTATCGATGGCGTGAATTATGTTAGTTCTGTTGCTGGATCAAGCCGTTTACTGATGTGTCTGACATTCCAAGTGGGAGATCTTCAGTAACCTAGCAAGGCTCAGGGCCAACAGTCTTCATTTTCTATTCCTTGCAGGAAGCAGGATCTGGGAGCCCCCGAAAGAATGTCACTTTTCTCTTCTTTGTGCAGTCTGTCTCGGAGACCCTTTGCTTTGAACTTGCTAACGTTGCATTTTGTGCCGAAACAAAACACAACAGAAGAAGGGCAATGCAGCAAGTGTCCGGCCCTATTCCTCTCTGAGCAAGGCCCAAACCGCCCAGGTTTCAGGAGGGGATAATAACCCAGTGGGCTCTCACTCCTCTTGGGGTCTGGGCTGGAGTCTTTAACTCAGCCCCCAGCCTGAAAGCCATGAGTTGTGTGGTCCCATTGCTTAATCCCCCCTGTGCTCTGCAAACTCTAACTCAGAAATAGCTCCTTTTGTTCAGAAAGAATGGAGAGCAAACACAGGTACTAATTTTATCCCTCACGTTCTCAAAGGCTCACCCTTGTTGAACTGCATCAGAGAGATTTAAGCCTCTGGTAGTGGCTTTTCATGGGGCCAGGGGCTGTTTGGATACTCCTGGCTTCTTACCTACAGATTCCTGCTCACCTTGGAGGAAGGAGTAACACACCCTCCTGCCCCGGGGGCCCATTCACCTTTGCAGAACTACACACTGGAAACCGAATAGTCTCACAGGAAGACAACATTTGCCTCCAAAAGCCAGGGTTCTGATCCCCAAGTTCCACTCCGTGCGTTGTCATTATTTATTGTGTCGCTTCCTTGTTAGTGTGGCCCAAGAAGCCTTCAGTTTGCGGAGAGGACCAAGCCTTCCCTTTACGCCTCCTTCTTTTTTTCCTTTTCTCGTATAAAGAATCTGTTTAAAGGTACTTGGTTTATTTGACTGCAAAAAACCCTACCGATGATAGGTGAGTGTGGTGTGTTTCCAGCAGATAACCAGAGGCAGGACTGCACACAAAGCCGGAAGACTGTGGTAATTACTCCTAAGCAGCGAAGCATCAAAACACCTCTTGTATGGAAAGTTCATCCAATTACCACTAACCTAGAGAGGAGAGTTATGCTTCGGCTGGGCTTTTCATTTTAATCTAAATTGCTGTTTCTTTTTCTCTGATATGGCCATCGGTCATAAAGAGTTGACCATCATTAAAACTGTTTGATTTGGAACCCTGTAGTGTTTGGCTAAGAGGGTAAATGCAAATTTGATGAAAGAATAAGGATAAATTTACATATCAGCCTCAGCTCACATGGAGAGAGTAAACACTCTGTTTATCTCAAGTGTCACTTTATGATTTCAGTAGAATATAAAACTGACCTTGGCCCAGTCATTGCAAAGGCCTAAATGAAATATACGGTTGTCTAAATACGATTTACTGAAGTAGAAATTGTGGGCAAACCCCGTGGAAGTCAGCAAACAGGGCTGGAGAGAGCAGCGCTGGGAAAGCGTTTGTTCTGATAAACTCCAAAATGGAATTCTGGAATGAGGGGCCGGTGAGTAAGAGACGATAAAAAAAGTCCTACTTCATGAATCTTATTCAGTCACCATGAATTAAAACATCTCATGCAGCTGTAGTTTTAATCTTGAGTTATCTAAAACTTAAACAGCATAAAATCTTGAAAACCAGTATGAACAGTCTAATAGAGTATGCTTCCGCCAAACCTTGATTTTATCATTTGGAGACAAGAATAAGATCACCATTTGTTTGGTTTCTAGAAGCTGTAATTGATTGGAGGAACTTCAGCCCTCGGTGGCAGTTTACACTGCAAGAGGATAATTCCTTTTGGCTGTTTGAATCAAGCACGTTTGCATTTTCCACAACATTTTTAATTAGTCTTTTTCTCAAGCTAAGTCAACATTCCTCAGCGTGTGAAGGAACGTCAGACTCTTGTCCGTAATGAAGGCTTCTGAGCGGGCACAGAAACGTCCAGAGCCGAGCACAGGCCCTTCTGATATTTCACCCCCACTTTCTCACCAAAAAGTTTATTGTAGAAAACAAAGGAGCAAAATAAGATTATGCTCCCATTTGGAGGAAAGGTGATGGCATAATATCTAGTAAGGTGATGTGGGATTGTATAGACAGACATTTTTTAGTTTGAGCTATGGATATTTTGCCCACTGTAGAGGAGAAAAGAAATAAAAGAAATAAAAGAATATAAGAAAAGAAAGGTGAAAAGTATTTGCAGACATAAATAGTTTTAATTAGATAATTAAAAAGTATTCTTACAGAACATGTTTATGCATTTACTTTTATAGGCCACAAAATAGTTATTTTTCAAATAAATAACATACCCACATAGAATAACACAAAGCTTTAACAGGAGACCCCATAGGAACTTCACATCTGACTACAGTTTGCATCTGAATTACAAATAATTACGCATATTTAGCAACTTCTTCCATCAGAGTTAATCTGAAATTTTTGAGGCTTAAGTGGGTGGGAGTTTTGAGGAGCTAATATAAATATGGAGAAAGTACCTTATTACTACCAAAACTGTAGCCAGATTTCTCAGTGTTTGAAAGGAAAGTGACAGGTTGTCTACACTGGAAAGAGAGTAAAAAAAACAGTACGTGTGTGTTGGGGGGCATATATATTTGAGGAAATAGGATGGCTGAGAATCTGTCTTTGACATCTGTGTTCACATCATGCAACCTGGAGCCCAGCGCACAGCGCTGCCTCTGCTCTGAAGTGCTTGTATGAGGCCAAGAAAGGGAGGCTCAGGCTGAAGACACGATCCCGCAGGCTCAGGAGGCTCATCCTTCCCCACACCCCAAGAAGTTCCAGTCTGAGCTACAGAGCTTCCAGAAAGCGTCTGCTTACAGCACATAGATGATTGACACTTCAGGACTCTAAAGAAAATAACTAAGAAAAGAAGGAAAAGTCATCAAAGGACAGGGATCTGAGTCTCCAGATAAGGGTATGGGAATGGCACGTGGCAGCCGGGTGCTCTTGCAAACCAGGGACCATCTGTCCCCTAAAGCCACCTCAGAGAGCACCATTCACTCAAGCAGGAAGATCACCTCCGCCTGTCTGCCTGTGGACGTTGGTAAGCCAGGTCCCCACAGCACTGAAAGCTGGAACCAGAAAAATTGTAAGCCACCCACATGGTGATCAAAATGTGGCAGATCCATACACGGGATTATTACTTGGCAGGAAAAAGGAATGGAGAACTGATACATGCTACATCATGATGAATCTTGAAAATATGATGTTAAGTGAAAGAGGTCACAAAAGGCTACATGCTGTCTGATTCCATTTTTGTGAAGTGTCCAAAACAGGCAAATCTTGTGGTTGCCAGGGACTTGGGGTAGGGGCAGGAAGGAGAAATGCCTGCTAATGGCTATGGGATTTCTTTTCTTGGGTGATTAAAATGTTCTAAAATTAATTCTAATGATAGTTGCACAAATCTGTGAATATACTAAAACGACTGAACTGCACATCTTAAATGCATAAGCTTTATTGTATGTGAATTATATCTCGATAAACTTGTTAAAAAAAATAAAGGAAAACCTGACAGCCAGGACAATGACAGAACCAAGGACGAGCTTTCAAAGAGAACTGCATAGACCTCGAAGCAGTTCATTCCCGTCTCAGACTGCTTCCACCCTGCAAAGGGAGCGAGAAGCAGCATTAAGGCCGAACTTAAATGTGATAAATATTTGTGGGCTGTCTGTGAAGTGCCAGTATGGTGGGCTGCGAGGGAGAAGGAGATGGCTTGTGGAACTCACAGTCTAGCATGACAGAGGCTAATATATACAATATACAAACACTTAACAAGATCTTCTTCTTCTTCTTCTTCTTTTTTTTTGCTGAGGAAGATTAGCCCTGAGCCAACATCTGTGCCAATCATCCTCCCCTTTATATGTGGGCCACCGCCACAGCATGGCTGATGAGTGGTATCGGTCCATGTCCAGAATCTGAACCCATGAACCCAGGCTGCTGAATTGGAGCATGCCAAAGCGAGTGAGTTTACCACTCTGAGATGTGAGGATCTCATCCAAAGAGCAGCATTCAAGTCCACACATCTCAGTTCAGAAGACGCACGCTTCAAAGAATGTGGTCAGGATTTGGCAGAAGCTGCCAATCACATAAGATACAGAGAGGTGGAGGGAAACAGGAAAAATCCACCTGGGCAGGAGCGGATGGGCACGGGACAGTTAGTGTCCAGCGTCACCACGCCCTCGCTGTGAGTGTCACCTCATTTAACCCTCAGAACCCTTAGAGGGAGGTGATAAGCAATGGGATAAACTAGGAATGAGGGGACATGATCATTCCATCAAGTTTCCGTACAAACTTGCATTAGCTGTTACAGGGACGTGGAAGGCACGGATCTTGTCTACAGAGGATTTATCACCTAGTGTGTCAATATGTCTTAGCAATATCCCTAAGAGGGAGGTGATGTTATCCCGATTTTGACAGATGAGGAAACTAAAGGATAGAGAAATTAAGGAATTTGTCTCAGATCAATTACTAAATAGCAAAACCACTCGAACATAGCTCTATTGAGTATCCAAATTATGCCCTCACCCACCATCCTAATCTACTTTCTTGTTCCAAATAGTCCCAAAGTATGTAAATTTTACCAACAAACAAGCTTCGAGAGGCAGCAAGTTCCTTTTCTGTACTCAGTGAAGAACAGGGAGATACTTTCCGAAACAGTGTGCTCCCAGTCACTGGAGATGTTCACACAGGGGCCGAAAGACCACTTGTTGGAAAGGTGGCTGGTCTACAGTCTCGGCATCAGATGACCTGTCTGTATTCTTCCAGCCTGTGATTCTGATGCGGTGACTGCGGGATCCGACGAAGAGCGCTGGAGCCCCTGCGTATAGTCGCGCAGGTTGGGACAACTCTGAGGAGTGGGCACGTTTCACATTCATACACATCATTGGAATATTTAGTACGACGGTCTTCCTGAAAATGCTAGCGCAGAGTTTTGGGGGAGAGTAGCCATTCCCTACATGCCCCAAGTTTCTATTCGGGCCTTTAGGGGCACTGACCATACCTGATTTAGAAAGATAATTGTGTAGACGGGGGATGGACAGGAAGTTGAAGGACCCCACAATTGTGGATAGTAGTTGGTCTTTAGGAGACCACTTTCAGTGGGTTATTGGTGGAGAATAGGACAGAAGCCAGGCTGATAGGTTAGGGAGCAGTGGCTGATCAGAAAGTAGAGGCAGCGAGTTTAGAAGGGTGGCAGTGAAGAGGAAATATGTGGAGCTGCAGTTTGAGAGGGAAGGAGGCCAAAAATTTTTTTGAGGAGGGGGATGGGAAGACATATTGACACACTAGGTGATAAATCCTCTGTAGACAAGATCCGTGCCTTCCACGTCCCTGTAACAGCTAATGCAAGTTTGTACGGAAACTTGATGGAATGATCATGTCCCCTCATTCCTAGTCTAGGCACTTAATATAACAAGACATATTTTTTGGAAAAAAGTCTATATTTCTGGTCTTCAATGGATGGAAGGATGGCCCTGCTCTTACAGAATTGAGAGCACACACTTCAGCATGTCTTTATGAGAGAAAGGGGGAGAATGCTTCTAAGCCACTCGTCAGGCATGGAATCAGCTGGTTTCATGGTCCAGCTTTGCTCTCAGTGAGTCCACTCTTAACACCTCTCTCAAATGCAGCGCGTGGCAGAGCAACACGGGAGAGTTTGGGTGTAGAAGGCCCAGAGTAGTTTGGAGACCAGGAGGTCAAGGCAGATCTGGAGCCGGCCCCTGCACCTCAAACTCCTCCTCCTGCTGTCTCCGAAGCATCCAAGAAGCTACAGCTGAAACCCCTGGTCACGCGTCAAAGCTCTTAACCCGGCTCAGGGTAATTAATGAAAAAAGAAAAAGCAGCTGGGACTATTTTATCATCCCATTGTATCACTATTATTAACCTCTTAAGAGAAGGAGTTCTGCAAAATAATATGCATGACATGTTATAACTTATAACATGTTATAAGCGTGATGTTAAAGCATGCCATATGAAAAGAGTATGACATGTCTTTTTAAAAAAAGCATGACATGTTAAAACATGTTGCCTTACAACTTCATTATTACTCTCTTATTTCCAAAGTACCACATGCTTGTTAAAGTGAACAATGGTGGGATTATGAATGATTTTCATGATCTTCACAATTTTCAGCACTTAACAGTAACCATTGTTATTATCCTTGTGTCTTTTCTGTATTTTACTTACATATACACATAGGTAATTGTTATTTATGTAATTAAGTCCATCACTCAGTGTGTTGGATAAATGAATGAATACATACACTCTTTGGTAATTTTTCCCTTAGAAATACATCTCAAATTGTTCCCACAGTTAAATGTGTTTGTCTACTACATGATTTTTATCTTCACATTATTCCAATCCTGTGCACATACAGCCACGTGTCGCTGAACGAACGGGGATACATTCTGAGAATTGCGTTGTTAAGCAATCTCCTCCTTGTGTGACATTGTAGAGTGCACTTACACAAAGCCGGACGGTGCAGCCTACTGCACACCTAGGCTGTATGGTCCTCATCTTATGGGACCGCCCCTGTCTGTGTGGTCCGTCACTGACCGAAATGCCATTATGCGGCCCATGACTGTATATCATTATTTGTTCAGAGTTTTTCACTATTGGATACTTAGATTGTTTCCTTTTATTTTCAATTATAACTAACGCTACAGTGAACATATTTTCTCCAAGTTCTCATTATAATCCTTAGGATAATCTGATATCGTAACATTGTAGATCCTACTTCACGGAGAAAATTTTTCTTTGTTAGTGGCTTAAAACAACACAAATCTATTTTCTTACAGTTCTGGAGGTCAGAGTCCTAAAATGCAGGTGTCAGCAGGCTGCAGCCCCCCTGAGGCCCCGGGGGAGGAGCTGCTTCCAGGCCTCTTCCGGTTTCCACAGGCGGCCCACGCTCCTCCGCTCGCGCCCCTCCCCCCTTCGGCTCTCTCCTTTTCATCTTCACATCTCCTTCTCTGGCTCTAACTCTCGGGTTCCCTCTCAGAAGGACCCTAGTGATTACAGTGGACCGATCTGTCTGATCCAGGATAAGAGAGAATGTATTTTTCAGGCTCTTGTCTTTATTGCTAAATTACCCCTTAGCATGGTTACTCCACTTTACGTTTCTGTGAGCTGACGTGAATGCTCACGTTTCTGCCCTTGTACTAAGTGCTGGGCCTATTCATTGAAAAGAAAAATATTGGCCAACTTTATAGGATAGATGCTGAATTAATGCATGTTTATATTACATGATAAATTTGTTGAAATTATTAAAATTTTCATTTAATTACAAATGAGGTAAAAAATTATTTCCTGTAGTTACCATTTATTTCTGTCTTTTCTTCAGTGAGTTGCCTGTTCATATCTTTTGCCAAATTTTTTGCTGATCTATTGATGTGTTCATCTTTTTCTCATTTAGTTACAAAGTATCTTTTTTTTCAGTTTTTTTATTTATTTTTTTATTAATGTTATGGTAGGTTACAACCTTGTGAGATCAAAGTATCTTTTATATAGTAAAGATATTAGTCTTTTGTCTGCCATGTATATTGTGGAGTGTGTGTGTGTTTTGAAATTTGATATTTCATGTAATCAGATATGTCGCACATTTACGTGATGGTATCTGTGTTTGCTATTACGCTTACACACACAACTCTTTCTTGTCCTGAAATCATCGATTTCTTTATGCCCTGATTTTTGTTCTAATTCTATTACATGACAATGTTTACCTTTTAACTTTTAAGAAACCACAATTCATCTGGAATGTATGTATGTATGATATTATATAGGGCTCTAACTTGGATTTTTTCCCCAAAGATTTAACTAATTATCTCATTAACTTTTATTCTTTCCTTTTTCTATTATTTTGAAAGCTACTCTTAGCACACCCCAAACTTTTATATGTGCTGGACGCTCTGGGTTTCTGTTGTGTTCCTTTAACCTGTCTACTCTTATGCTGATATCACACTGCTGTAATGATATATCAGCTTTACACAGCAGTAATCTTCAAAGGAGCAGAATGGCCAGGCCACGGCAGGACGTTCACTGCTGCCGCAGCAGGTCTTGGAACTGAGCACCAGGAGACCCATGTTCTCACGTAGGCATCACCACCACTCTGCAGGTGATACGGAGTCCCTGAAAGTTGTAAATATATTTCTTCGTTTAAAAATTTACACTCTGCCTACCTGAAACTGGAGTTATATCATCTTTTTCACCAATCTCATAACTTTCGCAGAATCGAATGGGTGAAACTATATCAAGGCACTTAAAAATGTTGTTAGTGAAATAATTTTTCCTTCCTACAGCAGAATAAAAACGACCTCAGATTTTGTAACTTTTTTTTTTTTTTAAACGAATACCCCTGGTTTGAAAGAAGAGAGAGGAAGATTCTAGGTTTAGCTCTCAGCTCCAAGAATCATCATTAGAACTTGCTATGTGACCACAGGACCTTCTTCTTAAAGAGAGAAATGCTTCAGAAAAAAACTCGAAGCTTATTTCCTCTTTGTTCTCAGGAGGAAAAGCCTGTTCAAGCTGCATCTCTGTCCTGAAGGCAAGCATGGCACTTGGCATCCTCACAGAGGAGACACAGCCACTACGGAGGTCGCAGGCTCACTAGCTGCTGAGCTGTGTCTTGCAAAACTACCTTATGAGTAGTAGTTGCAATAAAATGTTGTCTACATGAGTACCTGCCCTGTGTTCATATTTAGATGAAAACCTTCCTCCCCATGAGGCCGGAGGGAGAAGGTCCCAAGGCGGAGTGCACCAGGCGCAGAGCCAGGAGCGCTGGGCGGGAGTCAGGGAGCTGCAGAGTGGATCCCAACCCCACCTTGAACTTCCTGAGGGCCTGGCTTCAGGTCCCCGGTTTGAAAACAAGGGTGCTGGCGGGATTCTCTCTCCCGTCTTTCCAATCCGAGCTTCCAAGGACTTGGTCACACTCAGTATTTGTTCACCCAGAGTTTGGGAATCACATTGCTTGAAAAGAAAACCAGCTGGAGCGGACGTGATTTATTAAGCATTGGAAGCTGAGTGAGAGCTCTGTGAGGGCAGAGGCCGGGCAGTGTTACCTTTTCCCCGTCATCTAGCACTGTTCACCAAGCACCCAGTGAATGCTGATTGAAAGAATGAATAGATGGAATTGAATAGCTGGGGAAGCACACCGGTGGTCTACCATTGGGAGAGGAGCCTGAAAGGTGTTTACCCTTCCAAGAAGTATGGAATCTTATTTCCCGCTGTCGCATACTCAGCCTCAGTTTCAAGTCTTCCATCCCACCCAGGATAAAAGTCGGTAGGGCTCCTCCCACATGCAGATCTCCAGCTGGGCCATATTTGTCCACACAAACAACCCGCTCCTTGTTTATTCTGCCAGCAGGGTATGCGCCCCGGAGGCAGCACTTCAAGGCCAACACCTCCTCTCAGGGGCAGTCCTGGAGCTGATGTGCGGCCTCTGCCCACCCGCAGGGAGGCCGTTCCCTTGAGCCGGGATGGGGTTCCCACCTCGGGAGCTGGAGCCATTGTCTCTCCAGCTCAGCTTGGCGGAAACGTTCCGTTTAGACAGGTGGCTGAGCTTTCTACCCACTGACACAAGTTTCCTTTTTCTCTAGCTTCCAGCTCCATCCTCCCTGCAGCTGAGGTCTGGCTCGGATGGGGGCAGGGAGGCCGAGGGTGAGGCAGCGAGAGAAGAGCCCATTCACTAGAGTTGCTTTTTGGTGGAAGAGGATTATCCTGCCTTCGTGTCATGAAATAGAAGGCAGAAGACTAGGGGCAGGTGAACCGACTAAACAGTCCGGAGGCCAGCTGCATGCCACGAGCCCCTTAGCCAGAGACCTCCAGAGCTGGAAGAAACCCAGGTGGAATGACTACGTTGCTTGCATCTACCAACGCACCTAGCCGCTGTTCTGACTGCCCTGTGCGTCGTGTTAAAGGGACCCAAGCTCCACCTTACTTTTAAGGTTTAGCCTTTGGGTGTTCATAATATGCAGATGGGGCTAGGAGAAGGCAGCCTTCCCATGGCATCTGACTGCATGAGTCCTGCAAAGATTAGCAGCGTAAACTGGCAGGAGTCTTAGATGCCAATAAAAGGGGCCATTATGTATAAGATGTAGTTATTTCCTTCAAGTCAGAACTCTACGTAGGTAGCAATTGTCAGGGGAAAAGTACATTTCTCTCCTATCCATACGTATAACAGAGTCACTGATCGTGGGGCCTTCACATCCCGTAGAATGGGTCCCCAGGTGGTCACACATGCCTAAATCTGAAAATGTCATCATGGCAAATAACGTCCCCCAATTCATTATAATAAAGAACTATATGACTCGAAAAGTAAGTGATTCCCATCACTTCTTTAATAATTCTGTAACCCCTGTTTCCTTGTCTAGCCTCATGACGTCAACTCTTCACTTCTGGGGCGTTTTAGAATGAGCACCCAGAAGATTCTATGAAAGGCCAGACAGGCCGGGGTGTTACGTGCATGGCTGGCTTGAGTCACTAGTCTGGGTGTTTGCTTCTGTACACCAGACTCTTAATTCGTCCTATTCCAATTTGTCCCTCTGCAAAAGGAACAATTAATGCATGGCCACTTGTAAATGTTAAAGCTGCAAACACTGGACTAATCGTATAAAACATTTCCGTCAGTCAGAGGCCTCTGGCTATGTTAGGCCCACTTCTGGGAAGGAGAGAGGATCAGGGTGACCACGTTGCGTACGGGCAGGTAAAGGCACAGGAAAGGCAGCATCCGCGTGAGTGTGAGCTCATTTGATGGAATCAATGCAGGAACCGTGTCACAAATCCCTGAGAGAGCAAAAGGGGAAAAAAATCTCCTGAACCTTTTCAGCCATAAATAAATTCTTATGCAAACATATTTCAAAATGTGAGCGAGAGTGCGCACCCATTCGAATGAGGTTTTATTCGCCAAGGGGAAGGTCGTCTTTTCATAGGGAGGACTCAGTGGCAGGGGAAGATGAAACCGTCTTCCACAGAAATGGGGTCATGTAGGTTATGGCTCCTGGAAGACTTATTAAAAAAGAAATAATTCCTACTTCTTATTCATAGGAAACTGGACTACTCTCAAGAAGAATTTCAACTTTTAAATCGTGTAGTGTGATTTATTTTGTGGATAGACTGCATTTGTGATTTGATAGAATTGACATGCATTTGATCTAACAGGTTGAATTTTTTATGTAGTTGTTTTTCTTCCTTGATGAACCAGGCAGTTTCTTACTCACAGATCTATTCTGAATTTCGCATTCTGAATCAACTTGGGGAAGGAGCATATTTTAAAATTTCCCGAAATGTCAAACATTCTTTTC
The DNA here is from genome assembly GCF_021613505.1 of Equus quagga. Lineage (NCBI taxonomy): Eukaryota > Metazoa > Chordata > Mammalia > Perissodactyla > Equidae > Equus > Equus quagga. The sequence goes on from NC_060278.1 coordinate 65,388,900, forward strand.
ATCTCACTCTCGTGTTTTTGTGCAGGTGATCTCATCTGATGCCTGGATGTGTTGAAAAAAATGATTTTTTTGTGTTGAGCATAGTATTCGTATATTCTTTAATAAATTAAATAGTTATAATTGGACCTTGTTATGCGATGAACCATTAGGCTCCTTTAATATAAGCAGAGCTTTAGAAAGTTCCATGTCATAGTTTTCTTTATGGATCCTTAAAATTAGAAACATTGTTTTTCTTGATTCTTTTCGGTTTACACCAGTAATACGTGATAATTTGCAAATATAGCTTAGATGCTGCCACTGTTGGCATTTTGATATATGAATATAAACATACACATAGATATTTTTACAGATTTAGGATCACGCTGTATGTAGACTTTCTGTTTTCTCTTTTGTTCCCATAATAATATATTGTGAGCATTTCCCCATGGCACTAAAGATTTTTTGACAACACACATTTTAATACTCTATGAATGTAACTTGTCCAGAATGCCACATGTGTGATATCTTAATATATTTTATAGTATACAGCAGTGTCTAGGCAATTTGTTGAAAAAAGTTAAATTTCATGAAATCAGTCAGTTTCATGGGAAGAATAACATATATTTAGTATAGCATTGAATTAACATCTATATAGTTGGCCAGCAGTTCGGCTTTTTCATGGCTGTTGTAATACACACTTGCAGCACATCTGGTAGCCCTCAGGGTCCCTTCTCTTTCAGGAGTCGGTTGATCACCACATTTCATTTCAAGCAGCATTCACATGCGAGGAGGCAGAGAACTGGGATGAATGATGAGAGTCACGCTTTGCAGCATTCTGATAGCTGGATCTCTCACGTGCTTCATGGAGGGTATGAAATTTTAGGATATCAAGAGAAGCAAGACCTAAGATGAAAAGCAAATAGCTCCTAGGTGGGACAGGTGGGTAAAGATATTTTTCTATGGCTAGGCGCAGTGGCCTAGTAGTTAAGTTTGGCGTGCTCTGCTTCAGTGGCTGGGGTTCAGTTCCTGGGTGCAGACCCACACCACTGGTCTGTCAGTGGCCATGCTGTGACAGCAACTCACAAGACTGCAGCGGATGTTAGTTCAGGGTGAATCTTCCTCAGCAAAAAAAAAGAAAGAAAAAAGAACAAGATTTTTTTCTAACAAACCATTGTTTTCTAGTTTTTAACTAGTTTTATTTTACTAAGTCATCTAGTACTTGGCGTAGTTCTACCAAAAATCAAAGTTCTAGTCAAATCTCTCATGTTTTTTCTCCCTTGATTGGCCAACCAGTTACTCTTGGCTTTAAAATATCCCCCACCAAAACGATTCTTATATATTTTAGGATGCAGAAATGTGGAATTTCAAATGAGGGCTTCAGCATTGTTTAATAGATAGAACTCCAACCCGAGGCCCGGAAGCCTTGCTTCCTACTTGACTTTGCAGGGTTTTGCATCTTTAATAACACCAAGCATCTTATAAGATGATCCTGGATATTTAAGGGGGAATGAAGAGTGATTGGAAAACAGAATCTGAATTTATATTTTAATTTCAACCATGGAGTTTTATCCTTTCCAATCTCCCAATTTATTTTCTCTGCCATATTGAAAATTTTCCTGGAGTTTTCTTGAAACTAGCCCACCCTTTACTGCTTGTCACCCGTTGACCTTCAGCGTCCTTTGTAAGGTGGAGTGTGACAAAGTCTCCCTCATCTGGGAGACACGGCGTTGGATTTCCTTTCCACTCATAAGCAGGTCAGTGGCACCTCTGCAGCAAAAACTAAAAGGGAGTCAGTTTCTGTGGCGCCAAGGAGAAACATGAAGGAGGATGGGAGCGCGTCTGTTAAAAACAAAGGAAGTAGAAAGTTTGGCTCTTTCTGACCTGAGAACACATTATTCTCTTGGAAGCAACTCCTATGAAAGTATGTTCTCGGGAAGCCAAGCTCACATTTCCCTATTCCTTGTCTCAGTCTTCGACTGGGCAGCTCAGGTGTGTGCCAGGCATCTGCTCCAGCCCAACCCTCCTACGTCTTGTCAGAGAAGCCCATTGTTATCCACCGGAAGCTCATGATTCAGCAGGTACTTGACGTGTGGTCTCCTAGGAAACAGCTACCAAGCATCAGAACAATTCACTGCCGACTGACCGCATCTCCAGCCACCGAATGCTTCCCATAAACGATCAGTCATCTCCCGCCAAGAGGAGCGGGGCTGGCTGGAGTCCTGGGCTGTTGATAGCATGAAATCCTCAGCAGAGTTCATCCCCACTGCCCCCAAGAAGTTTTAGCATTCGTTCTGGAACAGAGGTTTGGTTTGGGGCGTTCTCTTCAATCTAGGTTACTGTGCGGAAACAGGCCAAAAGTGTCTGCAGCTACCACAACGAAAACTTTCTGGCCTTTTGCCACCGGTGATTTCTTCATAACCACTCGCGTGTAGAGAACTAACCAGAGAGCAAGGCCATTCATTCCAGCGTCCATGAAAGTATCCATCCATTTGTTAGCCAACACCTAGTGATGTTATCTAGTCTTATATATAATGCTTGTACCAAGCACTGAGGATACAAAGATGAGTAAGAGCTGATCCTGAAGAGCTCAGTCGACCAGGAAGACCAGCTTTCTAATCTAGTAAGTGTTCTATAGTAGTGAATTTCACACACAAGGAATGAACAAAAAGCCATGGAAAAAAGACTGGGTATGAGCGAAGAATTGAATAAGCTTTTACAGAGGTAGTGGGACATGTGGAGTTGGGTCTTGAAGGATGAATAGGAGTTTGTCTGGCAGAGAAGGGGGTCAAGTCCATTTCTGGCTTAGAGAACTACATGCTTTTTTGTTACTACTCTTTGGGACCACTCCTCCACTGTGAAGGTGGCCACAACTCATTTTTGTTTTATCCTCAAGCAACTTAAAGGTCTAGGCAAGTTTAGTTACAGATACTGCTCTCTTATAAAATCACCTTGTTACACTCTTCAACAGTGGTACCGCTTTTTCACGTTGAGGTTTCCAGGTGAAATTGCCCTTTCTGCAGCCACTTAAACTCAAAAAGGTCAGTAGGTCTCCCAGTTTCTGTTCCAACTTGCTTCCTGGAACAAGAGCTCACTCCGAGTGCCCGCTTAGTGATATATTGTTTTCTTTTTCAGGACTTTCCTAACTGACTCATCAGTGACAGCTGTCATGCCTTTCCTAGCCATTCACTGCTAGGTACCTGGCAGCTACCTAGACTCAACGATCCTTTCTTTTTTGCTGAGGAAGATTCACCCTGAGCTAATCTTCCTCTATTCTGTACGTGAGTCTCTACTTCAGCGTGGCTGAGGAGTGGCGGGTCCACTCCTTGGATCCGAACCCATGAAGCCAGGCTGATAAAGAGGATTTCGTGGAACTTAACAACTGCGCCACAAGGCCAGTCCCTCAACCATCCTTTTTGTGTGCCTAACCAACCCTCACCTTCTCTGGACATGTCTGTCGCTGCAACCCCGCTCCTACTCCAGTGCCGCCTCCCTCTGGGCAAGTCTTACCCAGCTCAACCTTGCCGGTCATCCGTCTTGACTTAAAATTAAAGTAGCTTTGCGAAATCTAGCTTTTTGTTTTAAATGCTGGGAAATGGAGGTTGTGGTCTGATACCGACACCGGAGGGAGAAGGGAGCTGTTTTCCATATTTGTATCAGCTACGCAAAAGTACTTCTACTCTGCGTCTGATGACTCACCTGTGAGCCTTTTTTAAAGGCATCGATATAACCACAGGGAGGAGCAGAGACAACAAGTCTTGTGTACGGCTCTTCCTTCCTCTCTTTCTTTCATCCTTGGCTCTGCTCATTTGTACACCTCCCAGAAGGTGCCCAGGAGGGAAAGGCCATCAATGCACCCTGGCAGCAGCAGGGATTGGTGCTACCACAAGGTTCCAGTTCAGATCTTTTGTCCTCTTTGGGAGCTGGAGTCATCGATCGATGCTCGTGTCTCATTATCACAGAAAATTGAGAGTTAACTGGACACGTTCTTGGGCTGAGATTGGGGTCGTCCTGGGAAATGACCGTCTAGTGGCTACAACAGAGTGTGTAAAATTCTAGCCCTTTCCTCAAATAAAGGCCACTTGGCCACAGACAACCTCCCTGCTCATCTTAGGAAGCCCCAACTCTCTCTGGCTCCCAGCACAAGGCTTTGGGGTCTTCCTGTTGTTGAGAGTAGTTGTCCCCACACCCCACACTCTCCACGTCTTTCTCTATGAGCCATCTGTAACTGAAAGTTAGGTCAAACTTTGAGATTGAAAAAATTAAAAAGCTTACCAAACTTACCATTTGACAAGAAGTGAAAAAGATAAGAGGTGAAGTTGGTTTAGGGACAGCCTGTTGTGACAGACAGGAGGAATTCAGCTCTGTCCCCTCACCCTGGGCTTCTGTCCCGGCACCTTTAGAAGCCCCCCATGGACCGCACAGTCTCTCTTCTGGTCTCACCTCCAACTCCAGGAGGCATGACCTCCCTGGGAACCCACTGGGGCTCCCCAAAGAGCAAATTCCAACACATTTCCTCTTCATCTACCTGTGGCCTACTTGTGTTCTAATCCCAAGCCTGCGTCTCTTCAGTCAAGAAAACTGCTGTCATTTAACGTATATAAGAGGAAGCACATTTGTTACCATATATAAGAGGAGACGGGGAGGTTAGCGACAGACTTCCCAACGTCCCTCTTGTGTGTGAATCAGTTCAGAAATGTACCTGAAACGCTTTATTCTGATCACAAAGTGCATGCAGAGCAGAGAAACCATGTCGGTGATCAGCGCCTATGGTTCTACCATTTTACATTAATTCACAAATTCCAGTTTTAATGACGTTCTCTCAGAGAGTTAAATAGAAAATATTTAAGTAACTGTTGATCGTCAATGATTTTAAAGAAGCATCATCTGTGCGATAGTAGAAAGACACCATGGGTTTGACATTTTATTTTAGATGGTTCAGGTAGAAGCAGGGTGTGAAAATGTACAGGTGTTTTTCAATAGGCTGGAAACACCACTGTGACCAGATATTTTCCTGACCGGGTCTTTTTATGACCAAAACGTAGGATGTGTGATTTGCGGCAACGCCTGATGAAGGACCGAGTATTCGGAACGGGCTCAGCTCTGACCTGTCCAGGAGTGTCGCTTGGCTGGGTGTCCCGTGACTCCCAGACGCCCTCCTGTGCTGGTGCAGCTGAGGGCCTGAGACGCTGAGGTCACCTCCTCTGCGTTAATTCCGTGAGCACATTTCTCCTGAAAGAGTGGAGAAGGGAAATGAAGTGGTTACTTAGGTGATTCCCAAAGAAATTCGCTGTGGGTGGAGTTCTGGGTGGCTGTCTCAGGAGCTGGCTTCGCCTTGTAATAGGTCTGACCAGAGACCAAAACAGGAGAGGGCGATAGAAAGGACGATAAAGCGCACACGTCTTTGGTAAAGCAAATCTCAAAATTCAAAGGTTATATGCCTCTTGATTTCCTATTGAAATATCTTTTATATTTTGCATTTTATTTTAATACAAACTGATACCTCCCCGAGATTACCAAAAACCCAGATAAAATTCTGTTTTTTGGTCACATGGAGAAAAAAATTCTTTGCCTAGACTTGACATATATAATTAGGAAGAAGACAGACCCTCTAAAAGCTAAATGCAATGTTTATTTTTAAATGTCCCAAGGTTAAGACCTCGCTAGCGAGTTTTATTGCTAAGCCACAGCCCTATGTGAGAAACGGGGTTTATAATGGAAATGCTGAAGCGCCATGTTAATTATCAGATTGCCACCGGGCACCAGCATAATGAAGGAATTCTCTTATTTTTGCACAATGAATACTAATTGAAGTGGGAGAAACGTGAACTTGTGTGGCTGCACTGCAGTAAAATGGTGCCATCTAAAGGAGAGGAGAGCAAAGCCACGCGGGTGGCATTTGTGAAGGGAACAAGCAGGATGGCCTCCTCTGGTCCCTGACAGCAGCGTTTCTGAACTTGGATTCTTAACTCAAAACCAAAATTGAATTCTTCCGCATCACGGACAGCCGCCCATCTGGCGGAGTCAGGGAGGGGGCAAATGCCATCAGATCCTCTGAAAGCCCCTTCAGACGGTGGACTCCTCATCTGCCAGACTGAAGAGAGGTGACATTGATTCCACAGGCAGAGCGAGGGAGACGAGAGGGAGCGGGAGAGAATAGGGAAGGGGAATAGGTGGTGGGTGGGAGGGGACGGAGATGAAAGAGGAAAAGGGAGAGAGAGAAGAAAAGAGGCGTGGAAAGGTGATTTTGTGCTGGATATTTTGCTTTCAGATGTGCAGTATCAAATTGAGCATTTAGTTTCCGCAGACAGTCTCATTTGTACGTATAAGGAGAATGAAACAGAGAGGTAAAACACTCCAACTTGGGACAGTTGGCAAGTGACAGAGCACTCTACCTGTTTCCAGGAGCGAGGTGCTTCCACAAGCGTGAGGTCGCGGGTGGAACAGCGGCAGCTGTTCCAGAAAGAGAAGCGCTTACTGGTTCAGTAACTCTTCTCACGTGTAAGATCAGAATCCACTGAAAGACAAAAACGTGTGTCTACTTCCCACTTAACCTACTCATTAAACAGACTTGGAGAAACAAGACACACCCTCCCCCTCACACCCTCTCACACACACTCCCTCACACACACAGCTCCAGGTAGAATTCTCACTTCATTCACTTTCCTGCCTTTAAAATGTGATTTCCTAGGCATCAAAAATTCACGTGAGTACGGCAGAACTGAGAAACCCACTGGGTTTTTAACTTTAACTTGGACAAACCAACTAGTAGAATGAGCCCCTTTTCATAAGCCAGAGAATACTCGGCCCTCGCTGTTCTGTTTCATGGAAATATATGGGAAACAAATGCCACTTGGTGACCAAGGGGTATTAATAGATCTGAAAATACACTGTCCTGAACTGTCGCCTACACCCTGGAGATGTCTGGTTAACAGCCCTGAAAGGAGGTGGGGTCTGAGGCTAAAGATAGCTTCTCCGCAGTGGCGGAGAATCCCAAATGTGCAACCACACAGTACATTCCCAGAGGGCGTTGTTATACAACCGGGGCAGGGGCCACTGAATAATCTCAGTCATTTTGACGACCAAATTGACACAGCACAAAACTCAGGTGGAGGAATGCATGTTACTTTGCTAAGATGGTCTGAACTGCTGACTGACTTGTTCCCCAGCTGCCTCAGTTGTGTTGTCTAGACCCAGCTGGCTTGGGTTCTCACCACAATCGGCCACAGGGGCTCGGTGACCGGGGCAGGACTGCTGGCCCCTCACAGAGGTCAGAGCAAGTGGGCCCAGCTGGAATGCCTCCTATTGGCTTAGTAATAGGAAGAGGAGAAGGCAGCATTCGGCTCCTCACAGACCCAGGATGGAAGCGATTCACATCAGAAGCGAAATCATCTCTTTTGAAAATGTGTATCAATGTGTCATAGACCCTTAACAAGGCTTGAGCTTCACCTTCAAGGAGAAAAAACTCTTTGGAGCCTTTCCCTGTAACTGACAAGCAGCTAGCATGAGATTGTTTCTTGTGCTGATTGTTCTAGGGGTGGTTTGGGGTTTAAACGTTTGCCTCTGTCCGTATTTCTCGAGTCTGACCCACTAACTCGACATTTTACAAAAGCACTTGGGAAAGGAGGCGGGAAGAGAGCAACTACGGAGTCAGGGCCCCGTTTCTCCCTGCAGAGAAGCCTGACGCTCCGGCTTCGAGGAGCAGCCCCTGTCCTGCTCCCGCCAGGACACAGGCATGATTCAGGCCAGAACGCTCCAGAGCCCTCACAGGTGTTCTTTGAAAAGGAGTTCAGCAGGACGTGAATTTGGGGGATGCTGGTTTACACACAGCTAAACAGCTTCCTTGACTGCAGGACTTGCCAGTCGTTCATCTGCTAAACCGCCCCTGACGCTGCAGGTGGGGCCGTGAGAAGGGGCCACTGTCACAGCACTGAACACACGGCGCTGCGGGGTGTGATGGAGGAAGGGGAGGGGAGGCACCAGGACCGACATGGCCAGATAGGGACCTGACGAGCTGCTGCTGGGGTTCTATCTCCCCCAAACACTGAACCACAAAATGCTTCTTGTGGAATATTAATAACATAACAGAGAGCGCGGGCCACCCCGACACAAGGGAGGAATGAGAAGCATCGATTCTCCCGGCGTGTGCAGTAGCAAAGGGAGGCCTGTGAGCTGCCATGCCCTGGGGAGGGAGGAGGCAACCAATGCTCTCCTTAAGCATCACACCAGCTCCTTTACAGCCATTAGAAGATTTGAACGTTAGGGGCATTAAGATATAACGTTGTCCAACACTCGGCTTTATGGAGAGGGGACCTGGGCATGCAGGAGACCAGGGGTTCCCTGGGGCCTGGTCTGTGAAGGGGTCATTATAAGGGGTCCATGAATCCGTATGTGCCTCAAGCATCATCTCTAGCCTGGGTAAATAATATGTCTTGTGCTAATATGCACTACTCTGTTTCAAGCATATATGAATGCTGCCATGATTGATAAAATAAAATTACTGTAAACGTTTTGCTGAATTCACAGGAACTGTCTCTCTTTAGGTATTTTCTCAGTCAATGGATAAGACTAGAGCTAGTAATGTAGGTCCTGAAACTTTTTAAATTTTTGAATAAGCAATAAAATCACATGGTTCAAAATTCAGAAAATGTCAAAAGACACAGAGTAAACACATCCTCCTCCCACCGCTGCACACTCATCTGCTGGGACAGCACACCCCTGGCTACATCATGTCTGTCACTAGTTTCTTATATGAGCTTCCAAGTTTTTTCCAGCACACACAACAGCACATTACAATGTAGTCTTATTTCCTGCTTTCTTACAAAATTGGTAGCATATTTTACATGCTATCCTCATTTGTTTTAAGTGTCGTGCAGCTGCGCTGATGTATTTCCTCCTTATTGAGGAAACTCACCCTCACACAGACCCTACAGCCAAAAGCCCACTGAGCCCTAGTAGAGTTAATGGAGCAGTCAGCTTATGTCCCCCCCCCAGTTTCTTCTCCTCTCCTTCATCCATGCCCGTAGAAGGCTTTTGATGATGCATGGGACTAAAGCTCCATCATTTCTTTGTGACTGTCACTCCCAACTGCCTCCAAGGGTAGACTACGCCTTTCTGTCTCCTGAGAAATGACAAGATATCTTATCACACCGAGTCTCAGAACCTACAGAGGAGCCCACCTCTCAATTTTTGATTCCACTAGGACAGAGGATCCCCAGTGGGGTCGGAGTTGATGCTACACTGGTCCAGATGAGTTAGACTAGAAGATTACACTGAGGACGCGTGATGCAGAATCTCAGTCATCATGCCTGATGCTCTGGGCATGTCATGGCCCATCTGGACATCATTCATTGGCTGATTTAAAATAAACAAGGAGCTGTTCCACCTGTGTGCCATTTAGGTTGGCCCTGGTTGATGGAGCATTCAAGGAGCACTGGTTCATATCCTGGTGATCATCAAAATTCCAGGGGCTGCCGGATTTTTGAAAAGTACAGATTCTTGGATTCTACCCAGATCCATGTGATTCTGACCCTCAGAATCCCTTGGGGTCATGACACGGCGTGCTTATTTCTTTCTCTCTCTCTCTCTTTTTTTTTCTTTGAGGAAGATTAGCCCTGAGCTAACTACTGCCCGTCCTCCACTTTTTGCTGAGGAAGACTGGCCTTGAGCTAACATCCGTGCCCATCTTCCTTTACTTTATACGTGGGACGCCCATCACAGCATGGCTTGCCAAGCGGTGCCATGTCCACACCCAGGATCCAAACTAGTGAACCCCCGGGCAGCCGAGAAGCGGAACATTCGAACTTAACCGCTGCGCCACCGGGCCGGCCCCAAGGCATGCGTATTTCTAAGCTCCCAGGTGATTCCAATGCTACTGCAAGAAGGAAGATCCTCAGGTGGGTCTCACAGCCTTACGGATGCCGTGATCACTAGAAGGGCATGGCAAGGAGCCCTGCTCCAAATATGTGCAGTTTGGTTATACCCCCTTTCAGTACAAAGTTGAAGAAAATAGTTTTCCCTTCTAATTTCATGCGTTTTACAAATGCAGATCTGTCTCAGGCAAGGAATTGCTTAGAAATGAAGGAGAATGAAAATAAAATCATAGAGACGCAGAGCGTTCCTCAACCAAAGGAAAAACACTCCAGTTTTTTCCCTAAGGATGAATGAATGTGACAGAGAAAGGGATTGACTTGGGCTGGGGGAAATGGGGTGAAATTAGAAGGAAAATTCAAATTTGGGTGAAGCTGAGCTCTATGATCAGTCATACTGCTCTGCTGGGTACCTCCAACGTGCCCCTCTGTGTGAGTTGGCTCCTCACATTATTTGACGTCCTTAGAAGCTGGCATGATACAAGGCTGCCAAAAGGGAAATCAGTGGAGGTCAGAGTCAGGAGGAAATTACCGTGGAGGGGTGCGGGAGAAGCCAAGGTCTTTATCAGAAGGACTTGAGAGCGAAATCAGTCAGACAGGAAAAGACGAACACTGTATTATCTCACCTGTTTGTGGAATCTAAAAACACTGAACTCAGAAAAACAGAGCACAGATTGGGGGTTGTCAGAGGTGAGAGTAGGGGGCTGGGCGAAGTGGGCGAAGGTGGTCAAAAGGTAGAAACCTCCAGTTATAAGATACACATGTCCCTGAGATGTAATCTACAGAATGGTGACTATAGTTAACAATACTGTATTGTACATTTGAAAGTTGCTAAGAGCGCAGATCTTAAAAGTTCTCATCATAAGAAAAGAACATTGTAACTATATGTGGTGATGGATGTAACTGGACTTGCAGTGATTATTTCACAATGTATACAAATATTGAATCATTATGTCTTATGCCTGAAACTAACATAACGTTATATGTCAATTATGTCTCAACAAAACTGAGGGAGAAGAAAGAACAAACGGTAGGGAAAAAAGTGCTTGAGAAGATTTGAGTGTGTCTTCTGAGTTTGTCAAAAGCTGTAGGAACCATGGAGCTGTATCTGATCAAAAATCAGATCGATTTTTGATGCCATTCTCTCTCATCTAGGGCTGTTTTAGTGGATTAGTGTAGGTAGATTAATTGCAAAAATGGCTCCAATTCTCCATAACTCCCTGTATTTACATCCTCTGCAATGTGACTTTGCAGCTCTTGCCATCAAAATGTGCAATCTATTTCCCTTCCCCTTGAATCAGGGCTGGCCCTGTGACTGACTTTGGTCTATAGAATGTGGCAGAAATGCTGAAGGGTCAGAGCTGAGCCTAGACCTTAAGATGTTGCAAGCTGTGACTCCCTTTTGGGGGACCCAGCTGCTGCCGTGGTCACACACCTGGGCTTCCCTGGTGGTGGATGAGCGGCCCTATGGAGCAGAGCCTAGGCAGCCTGGTGGTGCCTGCAGGGAGTATCTAAGACTTCGAGAGACTCCAAAAGAATAGCCATCGAGATGAGAGGAAACCCACAAAACGTGCTGCCAGAGAAGGCAAGAGTGAGGACATTTCCTGGAGACTGTGGCTGACTGACATGGCTGCTGCTGAGAGTTCAAATATTGTGAAGACAGAAAAATGTCCATTGGATTTAGTGTCATGGGGGTTTTTGGTGACCTTGACAACAACTCTCTTGTTCTTGGTGGTATGATGAGGACAGAACAGCTTGGACCTATTTCAAGGGTAGAGTGAGGAGGCTAAGACCATGAACACAGTCTTTTGAGGAGGCCATCGGTATGTTTTTTTGATGAAGCAAGGTGGGGTGTAACGGTATGGTGTTGAGCATCATCCATAGAGAGCGAGACAATGTCGATGGAGGGGAGAGCTGCATGACCAAGGGACGGAACACTTGAAAGACAAGGGTTTGAGAGCCCAGCAGACAGATAACCAAACTCAGACTTATTCAGTGACTAACTCTAAAGGATTATACCTCAACGTGCTTTGTGGCCTGTACAGAGATGTGTGAAAGTTTCTTGTTTTCGTTTGTGTCTATTAACTGTTTAATCCTGGACAACACACACCTTTGGTAATAATTAGTAGAACTCTGTATAAACTAACTTTATGATAAGTCACCTGGGAGACATCACCTTAATTGTGTGATCAAAATTAGCATCACCAGTAACCAGACTTACCAACATATGTGCCTCTTGATATGATGCAATGAGAAGGACAGAACATCACTTCTGCATTTTTTCCTGTCAAAAATGCATCAGTTAGGGTCTGGCCCAGTGGCACAGTGGTTAAGTTTGCACATTCCACTTTGGTGGCGCCAGGTTCACAGGTTCGGATCCCGGGTGCAGGCATGGCACCACTTCACAAGCCATGCTGTGGTAGGCGTCCCACATATAAAGTAGAGGAAGATGGGCACGGATGTTAGCTCAGGGCCAGTCTTCCTCAGCAAAAAGAGGAGGACTGGCAGCAGATGTTAGCTTGGGGCTAATCTTCCTCAAAAAAAGAATGCATCAGTTAAATCTAACTATGAGGAAACATCAGACAACCCCCAAATGAAAGACATTCTACAAAATAACTGGGCTGCCCTCTTCAAAGTGTCAAGGTCATAAAAAACAAATACAGACTGAAGAACTATTCCAGATTAAAGGAAACTAAAGAACCATGACAACTAAATGCAACATGTGGATTAGATCTTGAACCAGATTTTTTTTTTAATATAAAGGACAATGTTGGGATCATTTGTAATATATGAATAAGGTCTCTAAAACAGATAATTGTATCAGTTTTAATTTTCTGATTTTAATAATTGTACTATAGTTTTGTAAGAGACTGTCCTTTATCACAAAAAATGCATTCTCAAGTATTTAAGGGTGATGGAGCATTATGTTTGTGTGTTGCTCTTAAATTGTTCAGGGAAAAAAATATACATATGGCAGAATTCTAAGATGGTCCCCAAGACTTCCACACCCTGGTGTGCATGCCTGTATAATCACCTCCCCTTGAGTGTGGGCAGAGCCTGTGAATATGATGGGATATCAATCCCATGGTTAGACTACTCATCAGCTGACCTTCAGTTAATGGAAAGGGAGATTATCCTGGGTGGGCCTGACCTAATCAGGTAAACTCTCTAATTAAAGGTGAAGCATCAGAGAGATGCTCTGCTACTGAGGAGCAGAACAACATGTTGTGGGAACTGGCACATGATAGGAAATGACAGGAGGCCTCTGGGAGCTAAGCAGGATTCCCCAGATGATATCTAGCAAGAAAACAGGGACCTCAGTCCTACAGCCACAAGGAACTGCATTCTGTCAACAACCAGTGAGCTTAGTAGAGATTGCAGCCCTGGCTAAGAGCTTGACTTCAGCCTGGGGACACCCGGGGCAGAGAACCTAGTAGACAGAGGGAATAAATGTGTATTAGTTTAAGTTGCTAAATTTGTAGTAGTTGATTACATAGAAATAGAAAAGTAATACAATATCTAAACAAATATGTCAAAATATTAACAAGTGGAGAACAATTTACAGAAGTTCTCTGTACATTTTTGCAATTTTTCTGTAAATCTGAAATTATTTCAAAATAAGATTTTACCCAAGACATAACACATATAGAGCTTACTATGTGCCAGGTATTGTTTAAAGTATTTTAAAATATATTAATACATTCAGTTCTTCTTGAAATACAAAGAACTCCTTTCCCCAAGCCTTAGGTATGATTATGAATCTTATTTTTCAGATAAGGAATCTGAGGCACAGAGAATCCAGGTGATGTGCCTGAGGTCACACAGCTGACAAATGGCAGAGCTGGAATCTGCATCCAGTTTCAAAGTTCAAACTCCTAACTCCTGTGCGGCAGCGACTCAGTGACACTGATGTAATAAGAGACCAATCAAGCCAGGTGACAAGGTGAACGTGGCTGAGCATCACCCTGCAGCACCCTGAAACCCATGTGGAATCGTTGTTGCTTTCTTCTCTGTGTTTTATTTCCTGTGCAAGTGTTTGTAGTCATGGCATGAACATCACATCAGAAAGACTCACAACATCGGAATTTAAGCAATAGTACGTTTAGCTTGTACTGATGATCTTAAAGATTATCAAATGTACTCATATACCGTAACTTACCTTATCCCCCCAAATATCTAAACTTCTTATAGTAGATCAACAGATTGTAAGTAGATGAGAAATGTGATAAGAAAGGAGAACAAACTGGGCATGTGCTATGGAACTAGGAATGAAGGAAGGACACAAAAAGCAAAGCAGGAAGTTCAATATGCTTAACTGAAGTCAGTCAAAATGTACTTCCAACCTTCTAGCATATTGATTTTATACATTTCCCACATTTCAGGATTTGGAGTAAGATAAAGTCGCCCAAACGCCATTGTGAAATCTCGTCTCCTCAAAATCCATCTGACCTCAGAGAGGCAAACAGACCTCAGAGTAATTCAAAATATTTTTGAATGAAAGTGTCAGGTAAGATCCTCAGCATAAAAACCTACCTACGAAGCCTATTTGCAAAGTAAATTTACTCTGGATTCTTGATACCTATGAAAGTTTTTTCTATTGTATTTATTTAAAATTACAACAGTTTACATTAGAAACAAGCTCAAACAATTAAGGTAAAAGATAAATAACTGCATACAGTTTAATTTTACAAAATGCAAACATACATCTTTCATTGTTCCATTATCTGAGTATTAAGCGCCACATAATTGCACAAGGCATTTTCAAATGTCTTCAAGGCTCTGAAATTACAGAGTTGACTTTGGTGAAATAGTCTTTATTTTCCTCCATCATTATACAAATAATTGACCACACAGATTAAATTTAAATCGGAATTGGATGCGTCCCCTGCAGAGTTCATTTTTCTTTTGCAGCTAAAGGTTGATGGCTTATGATGGCTCCTGGAGCTTCCTCAGGGCCTGTGGGATACAGAATAGGAGCTCAAATTTCCATAGTTTAGGATGTTTTTGCTGGGAGGGATCTCAGAGTCCGCTGGGTCTCTGGTGACAGCTCGGTGAGGTCCATCCAAGACAATCCAGCTTTAGCTACCCCGGTAATTCTAGCAGCGGCCTTTGCACACTCAGAAACATCTCGGTTTGGGAGACGGCACAGATGAGGAAGTAGAGGACCAGGGGTGTAGGTTCTCTGGGACTCAGACCCCACTCCTTGCTGCCTGTGGAGGAGCTGCCACCTTCCATTGTGTGGCAGAAGGTGGGAAAGCGAAGGGGAGAGTCGTTTTCATCCTCACCATAGAATGAAAAAGTGTTCAGCGCTACAGTTACTCAGGAAGGCAGAAGGGGATATTTTTACATTATTTCTTATTTAATTAAACAGCAACACGTGTTTTTGTGGATGAATTGGAAAGGCTGATAGAGAAAAAGGAAAACTATTCAAATAAAATCCCGCCCCCACCCACCCGAATAGTCAAGAGTTAAGAATTGTCAAGTCACAGCGGAGCTGCAGGCAGTGCCCCTAATTCTCGGTGGTGGGAGAGAAGTTTCACGGTGTGTTCAACTGTTAGAAACCTGATCTGGTGACTCAGAACGAGTTCTGAAACATTATCCCCCAGCTCCGTTTCTTCTCATCATAACTCTCTGAGATACTTATCTGTTATAATTGCAGAGGATGAAGAGGAGAAGAAAAAGGGAAGAAAAGAGAAATAAGGCTCCATTGTTAACAAGCTGAAAGTGGAGGATGGACTGGGGTCCCTTCTCGTGCAAGGCAGACATCCTGGTACACCCCGTATGCCAGGCCCGTGCCAGAAGGCCACCATCAGATCCCCAGGCTCCACGGAGCCCTCAGAATGCACAGCCCCGCTCGGCTCGTTAAGCCAGATCTGGGCTGGGGAAAGTCTCTGATTTCACCATTGTTCCTCCAATGCCCAGCGTGATGCCAGGCAGGTCATGGGCACTCAGGACTTAGACTGATGAGTTAATAGGCTGGTTTTTCACAATTTTTGTTGTTGATGTTGAGCTATTCTAGTCCAAGTTTAGCTATAGAACAAAACGTTTCAAGGTGGTTTGGAAATTATTGTCTTCCTCCTCCAAACATGTACAAACGTCTGCTTTCTGTGCCGGACGCTGCCTGAGGGTTGCCCAGGGCAGGGCTGCTCCTCTGGAGCCTCCTGGAGTCACGTAAACCAGCAGACCCCGGGAGGCAGTCTGGCACACCTCACCTGCTGTGGGAGGCAGGCCTGGGTTCAAATCCTCACTCTGCACTCACTAGTTTTGTGATCTGGGGCTAGTTAGCTATTATTAATAATAATATCCCCTCAGCAGACAGAATGATAATGTTTAGTGTAGGTTGTTTGAGGACTGAATGTGTTAACTCACGTAAAGTACTTGCAAGACCACCTGGCACTTGGCACTCCTCCAGGGGATGGCCACTGCATCTGCTGGGTGACAGCTGTGTGAGCTGGTCCGCTTACCTAACTCAAAAGTGGGTACAGTAATGCCATGATTCATGACAGTTTTTACCTTGTAAGTATTCTTTATTCTTTACATGAGGCTATGAGGTGTGGGTCCCCCATCACAGTCCCCTTCTCCAGGGCTAAGCTGGCCCGTCCACTCCATACTCAGCATCCAGGTCTTGCAAGGGACAGAAGCCCGGGGCACGGACACAGAACTCCTGGTCCGACATCTGCAGTGGACAGGCGGTCCTGGCACCTGACCAGAGCCTCTTGGGTTTCTTTTACCAGCACTGAAACATTCTTGAAAATGCAGAGAGAGTTGAGCCCCCACCCCCAGGCCAAAAGACTCTGAAGTGTAGTTGACAGTCCAGAGCTCCGGGGGCGGGGGGGGGGGGGGGGGGGGGGAGGGGTGGGTATCGCCGACGCTGGGATACCATCTGAAAGCACAGCCCAGCTTGACTTCCTCCCTTCCCTGCCCTGCTCCCCAACCCCTGCCACCTTCTCCTGGGAGCACAGCCTTGGTCAATTACTTAGAACCCAAATGAAAACTGTGCCACTGCACTGGGATGCTGCCCCTTTTGGAGAAGATCCCAGCCCACTTCACAGTGCTTCATTGTTCATCGATCATTTCAAGATGCCCATGCCTTTCTTGAGAAGTGAGGCTGCCCCAAAAGGCCAGGGCCCTCAAGGCCAGCCTGCTTTTGGTTCTCCTCCCAAAGCCACAAGTACTTGTTATCTGCTAAACCCTACGCCCACAAAGACTTGAAGTGCCTGATTTACTCCTTGTAGCCACAGCCCGGCTCAGAGCCTGTCCCAGAGCTCCTGGATGATGAATATATGCTCGACAAATGCACAAATGCTGTAAGCACTCCACTGTCATTAGCTCGCTATATCCTCAAAATAAATGGAAGAGTTTTATGCATTGTGATCTCCACTTTGCTGATGAAGAAACAGAGAGATTTAGTTCCTTGCCCAGGGTCACACAGCCAGCATCAGAGCTGGGACATAAGGTCAGTCTGATTGGAAAGGTTACTTTAGCCTCGCTTGTGTTCCTCCCATGAGCTCCCTGACCTGGAGACGGTTAAACATACAGATTCCTGGGCCCCGTTCCAGACGCACTACTCAGATCTCTGACAATGGAGTCTGGAAATACCAAGTGGTTTTTCTGCCTACCAACATTTAAGAATCAAGGGGAAAAACTAAGGAATGTAGAAGGATAGCCCAACTGCTGCTTTGTGGGGATCAAAAGATGTGAATTTTAAATATAAATGACGTGCACCCTGTTGACTCTATGCCCGTGACTGATCCTGTGTCCAGCGTTAACTGCGTAGACACTAACAGATTCCTCAGGGAACGTGTGCACGCTGATACACTGCTGGATTCGGGGGAAAATAACACATTTCCAAAGGAAGCTAGAGCAAGTAGCTGCCACACGATGATCTCCACTTTGTCATGGATTTCTACAGAGGGCCTGTCACCTAGGACTAGCAAAGCAACCTTTGGACAAACTAAATTCAGGCCTTGCTAGCTGTAGAGCGACTCTCCACCTGGACTGACTGACGGCAGGCCCGGACACACCTGGAGGCGCCTTCCTCTGCTCCCCCTCACCAAGGGGTCCTCTAACCAGGCAGCCGTCAGCTTGTTGGGAGACTGTGACGGGACAGGTGGGAATCTGAAGCTGGGGGTTCCCCTTGGCGCTCTTGCTAACACCTTCTTTTTTGTCCGTTAAAGTGTGTTCCTTCCATCTACGGCCTTTCCTTCTTCCTTCTCTCCTTTTTGGCCACTGCCTTCTATCCTGAGACGACTGCTCACAGGAGATGAGGGTGCCTACTGATCTCCCGCCCTGTGGGCAGAGGACAGCCTACTGTCGACTCCCCAGAAGGGCACCCGAGAAACCTACCGACCAAGCAAAGCGACGTTTATTCCGCCCTGGCAGTGAGGACGAACACGGCCTGAGAGTTGTGGCAATCTCTCAGAAAGGGGTGGTCATGGGAGGGTCTCTGTGGGGTTTTATGGCCCCGGCTGTTTACGGCATCACAGCCGTGAGTTGGTGGACATGGCAAGGTGAGAGTCTTGAAGTAAGCCTTGATGAGTTAGCGTTAGTCTTAACTAATAAACTAGTTGGTTCAAGTTCTTATCTTCCAGGAGCAGAAAATTCCCAGAGCAAGCCGCTGGTCTCACCTGCTGCCTGAACCGTTCAACGGAGGCCCAGGAAGCGAACCGGGTTCAATCTTGTTCAACAGACACCAGCAAATCATGTTGGTTTCAGTTCTCAAGGGGGATAAGCCATATGCACTGGGATAAGAACACAGACTGTGACCTCTGAGACCAGCTTTCAGGAGCCTGTGCTCAACAGCCGTAAGCTTTAAATTCCAGCATGCTCACCTTCACAGGACCCCTGGTACCTTTGCTGTAAACTTCCACACAACCACGGTGTGGGAGGGAGAAGGTGAACGTACCCCGTAAGCCCAAGAGCAGCACAGACGCGGCACTCTGAGCCAGCAGACCTGAGGACAAGATGAGGACGCCCAAGGTTGAACCCCTGCAGCCCCAGGGGGGAAGGAAGCTTCAGCACTCAGCATCAGTGACTACGGCCCTGACCAGCATCCCCCAGACCCTGCTGCTGACACAGGGCTAGAGGCTCCCAAACCACACCGCCCTGGGAAGCAGGGGTGGGGATGCTGTTTACCCGTTTCCTCCGGACGGCAAATGGAACAGGGCCTGAAATAATAAAGTCGGCCCTGGATGTATAGAAACTTGTATTTTTCACAGACCTGCTCTTGTGCCCTAGGTTTGTTCAAAATGTGTGCATGTGTGCGCATGTGTGAGATCTTAGTCTGGCCTGCCCAAGAAGTGGACCTGTGATGAGGATTGCAGTGCGGGTCATTTATCTGGAGACGATCTGGGAAGCACCAGCAGGCCGGTGGGAAAGTGCGGAGGCAAGGAGAGCTTCGGGCTTCCCCGCCTGGGCCCTGGGAGAGGAACGCAGAGCGATCAGAGGGAGCCCTTATGCTCCAGGTTTGCACTCACACGCAAATTAAAGCAACAGGAAAAGTGCACTTCAAATAGAGTAACTTGAAACAAGTAGGATCTTTTGTGGCAAAGAGAGATGCAATCAAAGACCACACCTGCCCTTTCTTCTCAGCCCAGCTTTGGAAACTGTTTGCGAAGGTTCACATTTAGGTCACATTATTGACTTTTGAGCTCTCTGCTCAGATGTCAACCCTGGGTAAGACTTTCCAGCTTCTTACATATTTAGTAAAAATGGCATTTGCGGGGGAGGGGTCCAACCAACTATTTGTCTTTTCCTCCTTCAGCAAGAATTGTGCTCCACCAGATGGACGGCGACAGTTTCTCCCAAGTCACGGGTGAGTCATCTGCATGAAGGAGCAGCAAAGAGCAGGAACCTTTGGACACATGGAGCTGCTACAGCCAGGGAGGGAAGCAGGCGCCATTACGAGGAGCAACGTGACTGTCTCATGTCCACCCCGCTTGTTTCTCTTGCACCTGGGCTTAAAAAAAAATGTTGGGGGCCTGCCCAGTGGTACAGCAGTTAAGTTCACACGTTCTGCTTCAGCGGCCCGGGGTTCACCAGTTCGGATCCCAGGTGCAGACCTACACATTGCTTGTCAAGCCATGCTGTGGTAGGAGTCCCACATATAGAGTAGAGGAAGATGGGCACGGATGTTAGCTCAGGGCCAGTCTTCCTCAGCAAAAAAGAGGAGGATTGGCAGCAGATGTTAATTCAGGGATAATCTTCCTCAAAAAAAAAAAAAAAGTGGGAAATTCCTTGCTGTTCAAAAAGGAGGCATTAAAAAACATGACAAATTTATATAGATTGTTGCCTCTGTCGCCAAGAAATTGTTGACGACAAAAGAAAGACTTTTCATGTTTAGAAAAAGGGCTCACTTCCCTCCTCCCTGGCCTGTGAAGCAGAATATCTTTACCCCAGTCTATGCATACTGTGCTTCCCTCCCTTGGAAAAAGTAATATTAGGCAAACTGATGTGGGTTATAAATGGATCTTTGAAAATGAGGTTCATTTTTTAAAAGGAATGCATGCATCCATCTTTCATTGCCTATCACATGAGGACTTAGAGACACTGACACCCTCCAATATCAAAGAAAGTTGCCATGAGGCTCAGTTAACAAAATTCCCAGGGCAGGAATGAAAACAGACTCATATAACACAGGTTTGCATTAAAAAGTAACTTCTGGTGAGAAAGCAGTTAATCAGAAAAATTAATTATCTGGAAAACCTTGTGTGAAGTACAGACCTCGTACATGTACTCGGGGATCTGGGCTCCCCACCCTTTTGTCAGTCGTGGCCGTGCCTTCCTTCAAACTCCTGCACCACCCGGGGGGCACGGGCAGGAATGGAGTCAGCATTTTCCTCTTTCTCTGAATTGTGACTTGCTTACACTCACTTTTTAGCTTTTCATTCTAGATCAGCAATCCTGGGTATTTTCAGAAGAAATGAAATGTTTTATTTCCTCAAGCCTTCAGATCATGGAGGGCTGTCAGAAGAGTTGGAACAGAGCACAGGGGCCAGGAGAGGCAGGGAGTGGCCCTCCTGCTGGCCGCATGCGTTGGTGGAGTCCCAGGTTAGGTTACTGTAGCAAGGACAGCGCAAACGCAGTGGTTGGTACAACATGCAAGTTTCTTTCTCTCTCACTCAATGATCTAGAGGAAGATGAGCAGTCCAGGTAGGCTGTTTTCCATCCTCAAAGCCTGGCTCCGTTTCTGGGCGCACAGTGGCTGCTTTAGTCCTCTTTACCTCTCAGCTAGTGAGGAGGAGGAAAAGGGCTCCCCTCCTGTTCCTCCAGGAGAACAACTGTATCCTTTCTGCTCACATCTCACTGAATAGACTTTAGCTATGCAGCCAGAGAACATGCAAGGAAGGCTGGAGCCATATCTGCACCTTTGACTAAGGAAGGAGCAAATGGATATTGATAGGTGATTGGTAGCTTCTGTCACTTGGAGCCTCCCCTTTGCTAGTAATTTTAACAAACTGTGGAGAGGACAGGCACATCAAAGGGGTTTCATCTCTTACGTAACCCTGATCTCTTGGGAGTGAAAGTGTCTAGAGCCATTTCATTATGAGGCCAGTTCTGGCCCAGTAACAAAGAGATCTGTAATGCATAATGGCACCCGCCCCGAGTGTGGGGTTGGAGAGAGGTATGCACAGTGTCTGTTAGAGATCCGCTCGTGCAGGAGCATAGATCGGTTTAGAAGAGCATCTTGCTTCACAGGGGAGATGATAAACGTGATCACTTTCTATGTACTAATGTTCTTCTACTTTTATATCCCTAGGTTGTTTTCCTTGGTATAATCCATCATTTTCCAAAGAATACAAAAGTCCTTAAAGGGGCCGGACCCATGGCGCAGTGGTTAAGTGCACATGTTCTGCTTCGGCGGTCTGGGGTTCCACGGTTCGGTTCCTGGGTGTGGACATGGCACCACTTGTCAAGCCACGCGGTGGTAGGCGTCCCACATATAAAGTGGAGGAAAATGGGCACAGATGTCAGCTCAGGGACAGTCTTCCTCAGCAAAAAGAGGAGGATTGGCAGTAGATGTTAGCTCAGGACTAATCTTCCTCAAAAAAGAAGTAAATAAAAATAAAGTTAAAAAAAAAGTCCTTAAAGAATAAAGTGCATAGCTCTCAGAAATATGCAGTGATAATCTCAGGCAAGATACTCACTTGCAAGTCGGTAGAAATTCAAAGCACTCTGAAAATGTAATTTATCAGTTACATAAAAAATGAAAACCAAGTGGCCAAACTTCTATTCACAACACAGAAGGCAGTATAATCTCGCCGATCTGCAGGTGTCTGGCTGTCCTCCTAAATGGCCCCACCTCCTTTTCTGTAGCAGCTCTCGGAGATTTCCCTGCAAGTGACAAGGAGCAAGGGAAGATTGTCTCAGCTCAGCTTTCCAGCAGCTGTTGCCTAAATCTCTCTCTGCCAACACACGCATTGTTCCCTAGGATTCTTTCCAAAGAGAGACCACAGCGCAGGCTTCAGAAGCCTTTGTGTCTTTCCGTTTTTAAACTTAGGAACAGCTGTATCCCTCACTGGCTATTATAAAGATACTACAAGCTACCACTGAGGTTCATAAAGAAGGAGAAAGCATTGTATGTAGAGAGCTGAAGATCCTGGTGGTATCTTTCTATCCAGGTAACTTTCTGAAGCCATCCCAACTCTAGCAGAGATCAGCCGAAGCTTTGCATTGGGGGAGGAGGCCGGTGTGGAGCAAGCCTGGAGCGTTCATCTTGAGAGAAATGGCAGACACATCAATCACCTGAAGGCTGACGCACAAAGCATTTTGTTTATAAATTCAGTTCTTCCCTGGCTTTCTGTTGTTTACTCTCGAGCAACTTTGATTTTCAAAGATTTTTCCCTCTTTTGTAAGAGTGATTCATGCTCCCTGTACAAGAATAAGATATCACATAAAAGTAGAACAAAGAAAAAAAGCAGGCCCTCATACTTTTATCCGGAGTCACTCCAAACTCTTGTGTACATAAGTTTTTCATTCTATTAGAATAAAACACTTCAGAGTGGATGTGTCTTTTTCTTTTTCATTTAACATTTTAGCGTAATTACGGTCCATGTTATTACAATTCCTTTGTAAGCATCACTCGAAATTTTTCTGACTTTCTCTAGCCTGTGTCATTTCTCCTCCTCTTACACCCTTTTCCCACTCCAGTTAGCATGGTCTCCACTCTGTCTAGAACCACTCCGCACTTTTCCAGAACGCCTCTCCTTCCACAGCACCCCCTTTATCCTTGGAGCTGAGCTCAGGCCCACCGATCGGGATGGGGAGGGAGCTCTGGCAAGGTGGGGGGACGCAACACACCAGGTGTACTTTTGCTACCAAGTGACCTGTGACAAACCACTCAGCCCCTTCACTCATTTATTGTTTTGCTGCAATAAATGTTTTCTGATTCTCAATGCCAAGCACTATGGTTGTGTAAGCAAATACAAAGGAATATAATTTTGATTTCTGATGATCTCTGCGGCCCTGTATCCGCCAGCACCCCTTGGTCACATGCTGTAGAAATCACTCTGGTTAACTTCAGTGTGAAAGGAGTCCTCACGAACGCTATGGGATGGGTGTGGACCAGGACAGGAAATAGGACAGGAAAGGACGGAATGAGCTTCCTGCGTGTGACAGCCCGGCTATCGTGTGGGGAGTAAACTTCAGCCATTGCGCCTCCTTGCATTCTGGAAGCAACCCACTCAACATTTAAAGTCCTAAGAAAGAGTCAGACTGGTGAAAAGTAGGTGACCAGCGACCCTTCAGTGGTGAGAGGAAGTGGGTAGGTGATGAGGACTCCAGAGGCCCAGGCCATGGGTTTCTCTTGGGGAAAGGCAGGGATTGTCTCATTTAGTCCCACAAGTGGGGAAGAAGTATTTCCCAAAAGCAATTTAAGGTGCCATTAGGAAGGAGGAATAGATGCTTGGCAGCCATAAAATGACAGATGTCCACATGGGCTTTCTCCTGATCCCCCCATCCACGATTCTGTGCTTAGCTAAAGAAAATCCAAGGCTCATTGCTCTCTCTCTCTTTTCCCTGTCTTCTGGTTTTGCCTGCTCTCACCTGCCATTATGAATCTCTACCTGTAGAATGCTTATCATCAGCGCCATTCGCTGCACTTCACATAGGTTATGAGAATTTTCTGGGTGTAATAGATCATATTATTCGCACTTTTTTACTGCCTCCTTCCCCATGTGGCCCCATTCCTTGTGACGTGCAGGGCCCCGTCGGTGATGTACGCATCGCTGTCCCACGACTTTGGGCTGGGCCATGTGGCATGTTTGACCAATGAGATATGAAGCAAAGACAGGGTGCATGCCATGTTCAAGCAGAGGTTTCAAGAAGACTCTGGAGATTCCTCCAGTTGCTTGCTTCTGCTCTTTGTCAAGAGAACAGCATGTCCTGAAAGGAGGCACTCCTTCAGCCTGGGTTCTGGAACGAGAGGGCACCTGGAGGAGAGCCACAGCCTGTATCAAGAAACACATGTTTGTTGCTACAAGCCACTGAGATTTAGGGGCATTTTGTTATGGCAGCAAAGCAGCTAACACAATGGACCAGGCAGGAGTCTGTCTGTGAGCATAACTTTTCTCCCTCAAAAGCAAAATCTTTCCAGGCAGAGTGCTGTGACACACCTTCTTTTACCTTTCTCCTGTGCCTACGACAGCGCCGGGCATGTGGTTGCATCTAATAAACATTGACCGTCCCAGAAATTAATTATCCATCTCCGTTACCTCACCTCCAGGCCCATCTCTTGGTTCCAAGAAACAAAACAAAATCAAAAGTTAAAATACAACTTGGTAAAATCAGAGGAACTAAGGTAGGCAGGTAACATCATGGGCTTCATGAAAGCGAATAATAATATGTATTAGTTTAAATCTGCACCTACTCAGCATACTCATTGTGTGGAAGAAAATAACAGGTCACAGAGGAAGGTCACAATAATCATAATAACTCAATACACAGTCTCTTTGTCTTAAAGAGACATGTCATGACGGCAGATGAATGCCTTGCCCACAATGGCAAGACACAAGTGAGGAGGGCAGAGGTCGAAAGTTACTTGTGCTCATCAGTATGCTTTTAGGAGCCACACACACTGGCCTGAAACAAAACTTTAAAGGCCAGTTTTGTCTGTTCTCTGCCTCCCTGCTTGCACCTGCCTTTATGACCCTCTGCAGACAAAGGAGGCCTTTGGAAAAACCAACACCAAACAGGCTGCTTCCTGCTGTAAAAGGAAGCCGAGGGCTGACATTTGTGGAATTCATTCCAAAGAAGGAGTATTCTTCATAGACCTCATTCTAAAACTTGTTCTCCTTTTCTTCTGGAAAGTTCCTAGTGGTGAATTTTCAGGAAGTTTGAATCCTAGAGAGTGAATTATTTGCAATAACACTTTGAATGGAGACTAGAGTCCAAGGTTATTCCCCCCGCCCCCCAGGAAATCTGAGCAACTCCACCAGTGAATACTGAAAGGAAAAACAAATAAACAAACAAAACAAAACAAAATGCAGAAAACTAAAACCAGCGTGGAAGTCTATGTGCCTCAATTTAAGGTTTTATTCTCTTGGGCCAGCGGAGCTCCACTGTAATGCTGGCATCAATCAAGGAGGCAGCCAGGATTGCCCAGTGGAAGAAGCAGTGTGATGATTGCTTCGCCTCTCTGAGCTCCTCACCTGCAACACACGGCTAGCAATTGGGGTTCCACCGCATTACTCGGAGGATGCGATAAGGCAACTCAGGAAAGCGCACAGTAGTGCGTTTTACACATAGTTATCCTCAAGAAGATATCACCTCCTCTCACAATATGTGTGCAAGGACGGGTATGGACATGTGATTACAAGGAAACATGGACACACTGTACCTGACGAGGTCATTGCCTGGATTTTGTGAATGGTTTGAGGAATTACTTTTCCTATTTCACGGTAAAGCACTTAGACACCTCTGTCTATTTTTGTATCACTGGGGTTTGCACACGTGAGATCACTTGGTCCTAATCCCAAGTGTTGAGATAAGTAGAGGAGGGAACCCCCAACAGGGACACAGAGGAGAGGCAGGAGGCAAAGGGAGGTGGAGTAACTCGATAAAAGAAAAGAATATATATTATTGTAACTCGACATAGACTCAACGTATTTATTGTGTGGAAAAAGTAAGAGAAAGGTGGCACATCCAAAACTTTCCAGAACTTTCTGACCTTCCAGCTGGGTGTGATTTGCTTAATCCTTTCATCTCAAACTTATTCTCTAAAAGGTAGAAATCACAGGAGCCTGGAAAATCATTTAAAACTTGCAACAGGAGGAAAAGGAGGTGCGGCTTGACAGGGTATGTCTGATAGTTTCAGCCTCCACTCCCGACCTGAGAATAGCACTCTAAACGCTGTTTTGGAAAGGATTATGTTTCCTTCTAAGGAAAGGGCAATGACAAATGTCCTTGGCTCTTAAGACCAAAAGATGCCTGCACAGTAGCCCGTGCTGGGTGAGAGAGTGAGTTTTGTCAAAGGAGGAAGGGCAGGAGGTGGCAATTATTGCTTCAGGGAGTCTCATGAGCAACCACGGTCCCATCACCACGTGAAGAAAGCAGGAACCTGTCAAGGTCATGAGTGACAAGAAGAGAATTAAAAGAAGATTTGAAAGAGCAGAAATCCCTTTGACTCTCTTCCAAGACCTTTTCCTTGGAGGAAATCATGACCCTTTCCAAACTAGTGTTTAGTTTGATGTTCTCAGGTCAGAAGAGTGATGTTTGGAAGATACCAAATATGCAGAAATCTATTTCCTACTCACTCTTTTCACAGGGGAATGAATTACTTATTCGCCACATGCCTGGGACTCCAGGAAATGGAAAGGCTGCATGTTATAACTGATATTCATATAGGGCAGAGGTTGCAAACTGGGGCAAGAGGGCTATATTCGCCTACAGACAAGTTTTATTTAGCTTGCTCAGCATCTTTAAAATGAAATTAAATTCCTACATTTAAAAATATGAATATTTTACATAATTATATGTTTTTCTGGTTTATCTTGAAAAACGAAATGAGAACAGACTGAATGCCACCTCCTCAAGGCCACCCCTTCAGGTGGGGCACACACTGTGGGTCTCCAGCCATCAACTTTCCCATCAAACTCTCTCGAGTTTACAAGCCCTGGTCAGCTACCTCCGCAAGTATTATTTCTGTAAATCCACACAGCAGAGTATCTCTCTGAGCTACGTGCGCCCGTGAAACACACTCTATCTGAGAGGACGAAACCCCAGAACTTCTGAGGTTTGCTTGATGCAGAGGTAGGATGAAAGGCAGCTCTGCTCGCAGCAGGCTCACCCCACCACAATGAGTTCAAAGAGTCTACAGCACATTGGAGGGGAAGCAGAAATTGGACTGAATAAGGTGGAAGGAGATATGTAATCATATGTAAGATGCACCAACCTGGCTTTTCTTCAGTTGCCCTGTCCTTGGGAAGAGAGGTGGAACTTGTGAACGCTAGACTTTTCACTCAGAGTGGGGTTTTATCTTTTGCAATTATGGTAAAATATACACAACACAAAATTTAACATTTTAAGTGTAAAGTTCAACAGCCTATGAGTTACATTCACATTGTTGTGCAACCATGCCACCATCCATCTCCATTACTTTCTCATCTTCCCAAACTGAAATTTTGGACCCATGAAACACTAACTCTCCATTCTCCCTCCCCCAGCCCCTGGAAACCAGCATTTTACTTTATGTCTCTATGAATTTGACCACTCTAGTTACCTCATGTAAGTGAAATCGTACACGTATATGACTTATTCTACTTAGGGTAACATTTCCAAGATTCATCCATGTTGTAGCCCGTGTCAGAGTTTCCTTCCTTTTTAAGACTGAATAATGTTTCATTGCATGTATGTACCACATTTTGTTCATTCATCCATCGGTGGCCATCTTGGTTATTTCCACCTTTTAGCTATTGTGAATGATGTTGCTGTGAACATTGGGGTACATACATCTGTTCGAGTTCCTGCTTTCAGTTAACTTGGGTGTACACCCGGAAGCAGAATTTCTAGATCATCTGGTGCTTCTATGCTTAATTTTTGAGGAACCATCATACTGTTTCCCACAACGCTGGTACCATCTTACATTCTCACCAGCAGTACACAAGTGCCCTTTGATGTTCAAAAGTTTTTCATTTTGATGAAGTCTAATTTATCAACTTTTTCTTTTGTTGCCAGAGCTTTTGGTGTCATATCAAAGAAATCATTGCCAAATCCAATGTCGTGAAGGTTTTCTCCTGTTTTCTTCTAAGAATTTAACAGTTCTAAGAATTTAATACTTTCAGGTATTGAATTTAAGTCTGTGATCCATTTTGAGTTTGTTTTTGTATCTAGTTTAAAGTAAGGGTCCAACTGCATTCTTTTGCTTGTGGATATCCAGTTTTCTCAGCACCATTTGCTGAAAAGACAGTCCTCTCCCCATGAATGGTCTTGGCCCCCTTTCCCAACTTCGAATCTTTTACTCAATTCTCAGATCATAAGAATGGTGTTTAAACCTCTGATTTTGAAAATGTTAATGCTCTACTGAGAAATTGTCTGTCACTTCACATTTTGTATCACACCGTTGAAAATCATTTGACCATATATGCAAGGGTGGGGTTTTTTTGGTGTCTCTTTTCTATTCTTGTCTTTATGTCTTCCCTTTTGTCAGTACCACACTGGGTTGATTACTATAGCTTTGTAGTAAGCTTGAAATTAGGAAGCTAGAGGCCTCCAACTTTGCTTTTCTTTTTCAAGACTGTTTAGACTATTTGGGATCCCTGATAATCCACATGAATTTTAGGATGGATTTTTCTTTTTCTGTAAAAAACTGGAAATTTGGTAGGGATGGCTTTGACTCTGTAGATCACTTTGGGTAGTATTGATATCTTCAGAATATAAAGTCTTCCAATCCATGAACATGGATGTCTTTCTATTTATTTGTGTCTTCTTTAATTTCTTTCAGCAAATTAAATTAACTTTTCTAGTTTTCAGTGTACAAGTCTTTTACCTTCCTGCTTAAGTTTACTGCAAATATTTTATTCTCTTTGATGCTATTGTAAATGGAATTTTTTCTTAATTTCTTTCTCCTATTGTTCATTGTTAGTGTATAGAAATACAATCGAGCTTTGTGTGTGGATTTTATATCTTGCAATTGTGCTGAATTCAGTTAATAGTTATAGTTGTTGTGTGTGCATGTAAAATCTTTAGAGGTTTCTACATATAAGATCATGTCATCTGTTAACAGAGATAATTTTATTTCTTCCTTTCTGATTTGGATGACTTTTACATTATCTTGTGTAGTTGCTTTGGCTAGAACTTCTGATATAACTGGAACAGAAGTGGTGAAAGCAGACATTCTGTCTTGTTCCTAATCTTAGAGGAAAAGCTTTGTCTTTCATTGTGGAGTATGATGTCAGCTGTCAAGTTTTCATATATGATCTTTCTTATACCAAGGTAATTTCCTGCTATTCTTAGTTCTTAAGTGTTTTTATCATGAATAGGTGTTGAATTTTGTCAAATGGTTTTTCTGCATCAATTGAGATAAACTTATTTGTTTTTTTCCCCTTCAGTCTGTCAATGTGGTCTATTATGTTGATTGATTTTCATGTATTGAACCATCCTTGAATTCCAGAAATAAATACCACTTACTCATGGTGTATGCTCCTTTTAAGATGCTGTTGAATTCAGTTTACTAGTATTTTATTGTGGATTTTTTGCATCAATATTTGTAAGGGATATTGGTCTGTAGTTTTCTTTTATTTTGGTATCTTTGGATTTGGCATCAAGTAATGCTAGCCTCACAGAATGAGTTAGGAAGTGTTCTCTCCTCTTCAATTTTTTGGAAGAGTTTGAGAAAGATTGGTATTAAATATTTAAATGTTTGGTAGAATTGGTCAGTTAGAAGTCATCTCATCCAGGGCTTTTTTTTTTCTGGAGGTTTTTGATTACTGGTTCAATTTCCTTACTAACTCTGAGTCTATTCAGATTTCTATTTCTTCATGATTCAGTCCTAGCAGATTGTGTGTTTCTAGGAATTTGTCCATCACATCTAGGTTATCTAATTTGTCAGAATACAATTTTTTCATAGTACTCTCTTATGATCCTTTTTATTTCTGCACAATCAGTAATGTGCCCACTTTTATTTCTGATTTTAGTTACGATCTTCTCTCTTTTTTCATTAGTCACTCTAGCTAAAGCTTTTTCAATTTTGTTGAGCCTTTTGAACAATGAAATCATGGTTTTGTTGATCTTATCTATTGCTTTTTTTCTCTATTTTATTTATCTCTGATCAAATCTTTATTATTTCCTTGCTTCTCTTAGTTTTGGGTTTAGTTTGTTGTTTTTCTAGTTCCTTAAGGTATAGAGTTATATTGTGGATTTGAGATCTTTCTTCTTTTTTAATGTAAGCATTCCAAGCTATAAACTTTTCTCTTAGCACTGTTTTTGCTGCATCCCATAAATTTGGTATGTTATGTTTCCATTTTCATTTATCTCAAGATATTTTAAAATTTCTTTTGTGATTTCTTCTTTGAACCATTGGTCATTTAAGAGTGTATTGTTTAATTTCCACATATTTATGAATTTTCCAGTTTTTCTTCTGCTATTGATTTCTAGTTTCATTCTACTGTTATCAAAAATGATATATTTTTTTCAATATGGCTTGAATATCTTTAAATTACCGAGATTTATTTTATGACCTAACATATAGACTATCCTGGAGAATATTCAATGTGCACTAAAGAAAAATGTGTATTCTGCTGTTGTTGGGTGAAGTGTTCTGTATATGAGTGGGAGGTCCAATTGGCCTCTAGTGTTGTTGAAGTTCTCTGTTTCTTCTGTCTGGTTGTTCTAGCCATTATTGAAAGCGCAGTATGGAAGTCTCATACTATTATTGTAGAGCCATCTATTGCTCCTTTCAATTCTATTTGCTTTATATATTCTGGAGCTCTGATGTTTGGTGGCTATTTGTTTATAATTGTTATGCCTTCTTGAAGAATTGATCATTTTATCATTATATAAAGTTCTTCTTTGTCTCACAATAGTTTTTGACTTAAAGTTTATTTTGTGTGATATTAGTATAGCCATTTCTGCTGTCTTTTGGTTACTATTTCCTTGGAGTAACTTTTTCAACCCTTTCACGTTCAACCAGTGTGTGTCCTTGGATCCAAATTGGGTCTCTTGTAGACAGCATATAGTTGGATCCTGTTTTATAGATCCATTCTGCTGGTCTTTGTCTTTTGATTGATGAGTTGAATCCATTTACATTTAAAGTAAGTGCCAGTAGAGAAGGACTTCTTTTTGCCACTTTATTAATTTTTTTCTGTGTATCTTATAGCTTTTTTGTCCCACATTGCCTCCTTACTGCCTTCCTTTGTTTTTAGTTAATTTTTTGCCGTGGCATAGCTTGATTTTTCTCATTTTTTGTGTGTGTATATTGTATAGATATTTTCTTTGTGACTACCATTGGGATTACATAAAACATCCAAAAGTTATGACAATCTATTTTAAATTTACACCAACTTAATTTAAATCAAATACAAAAACTCTATTACTTTATAGTTCTACACTTTATGCTTATTCTGTCACAGATTGCATCTTTATATGTGGCATACACATTAACAGAGATTTATAATAAGTTTCATGCATTTTTCTTTATTTCTTGTAGGAAATAAAAGGTCAAGTTGTACACCAAACTTCCAATAATGCTACTTTTTATATTTTCCCATGTATTTACCTTTACTGAAGATCTTTATATTTTCATATGGCTTTGAGTTACTGTTTAGTGTACTTTTTTTCAACTTAAAGGACTCTTTTGAGCATTTCATTTTTTTTTTAAGATTGGCACCTGAGCTAACAGCTGTTGGCAACCTTCTTCTTTTTTCTTCTTTTTCTCCCCAAAGCCCCCAAGTACATAGCTGTGCATTTTGGTTGTGAGTGCCTCTGGTTGCTATGTGGGATGCTGCCTCACCACGGCCTGATGAGTGGTGCCATGTCCATGCCCAGGATTCAAACCATCAAAACCCTGGGCCACTGAAGTGGAATGTGCAAACTTAACCACTCAGCCATGGGGCCAGCCCCTTTTTAGCACTTCTTATAGAGAAAGTCTAGTGGTAATGAATGCCCTCAGCTTTTGTTTATTTGGTAATGTCTTGATTTCTCTCTCATTTTCGAAGAATAATTTTGCCAGGTATAGAATTCTTGGTTGACAGTTTTTCTTTCAGCACTTTAAATATATCATTCCACTGCTCCCTGATTCCGAGGGTTTCTGCTGAGAAACCTGCTGATAATTTTATTGAAGATCCCTTGTACATGGCAAGTTTCTTTTCTCTTGCTGCTTTCAAGATTCTCTCTTTGCCATTGGTTTTCAACAGTTTGATTATAACATGTCCAGTATGGGTCTCTTTGAGTTTGTCCTAGCTGAAGTTTGTTATGCTTCTTGGATTTGTAGATCCATGTCTTTCTTCAAATTTGGGATCACAGTGTTTTCTTTGGTCCCTTAATCAAAACATAAGACACCCTTGAATAGAGGCCTTCCTCAGCCAAGTGCTGGTTTGTCCAGGCCCACATCCAAAGGTGAAAGAGTTTCTTCTCCTCGCATTTTAATATTGTGATCATGCCTTGCTTTTCAAACCTAGTCTAACCTCTTTTCTGTAGGGTGCCTTCCAAGCCCTTGTACACTCAGGTCAGTATGAAGAATTAGAAAATAAACAGGATTTAGAAACAAAGCACACAAGTTTAAGTCCAGATTTTTGTTAGCTTAATTATTCAATCTCTCCAAGCCTTAGATCTTTCATCTATGAAATTGGAACATATCTTCTCGACCGTAAGAGTCACTGTGAGGCCCAAAGAAGCGCAGGTAAAAGTTTTACCCTTTAAAACATTTATTATTATTAAATATATAAATATATTATTAATCTTGTTAAATATATAAATATATGTAATATAGAATTATTTATGAAATAAAATATATAACTATACTGTTATATATATATTTATATATATATATATATATATATATATATATATAACCCTGAGCTAACATCTGTGCCAGTCTTCCTCTGTATTGTATGTGGGTCACTGCCACAGCATGGCTGATGAGTGGAGTAGATCTGCTCCCAGATCCAAACCCACTAACCCAGGCCACTGAATTGGAGTGTGCAGAACTTTAAGCACTTGGCCATGGGGCCAGCCCCCAATATAAATATATTATTAAATATATAGACCACTCTTAGTGCCCCATCCATTTCTCCTTGGGTCCCTGAATACATCATTCTTAACATGCAGCTTCCATCTGGTGGAAGCTCCTTCCAGACTGTTCAAATTCCAGCTTGTGTCAAGGAGCGGAGGTCAAGGAGACAGTGATCACCTTTCCTGCAAAGTTGCAACCTCGACGTTGTACTATCATTTGCGCTCTCATCTCATTGACCAGGAAAGAGTCATGTGACCATCCTTACTATATGGGAAGCTGGTGGCCATGTACAAGCTAAGGCACAGTGGTTCCATTACTATAGGGATAGTAAAGGAATGAATAAGGGGAAAAGGATATTGGGAGATAGCTGGTTGTCATGCCTGACACATTACTGAGTTTTTCTGTGTCTCACCTACTGAGTGAAGCAAGTTAACATTTGCTTGAGGGAGCCGGCCCCATGGCCGAGTGGTTAAGTTCGTGCGCTCTGCTTCAGGCAGCCCAGTGTTTCATTGGTTCGAATCCTGGGCACGGACATGGCACCACTCATCGAGCCACGCTGAGGTGGCATCCCACATGCCACAACTAAAAGGACCCACAACCAAGAATACACAACTATGTACCAGGGGGCTTTGGGGAGAAAAAGGAAAAAAGAAATATTTGCTAGACACTTGGCAAGCTCTCAACAAGCCGAAGCTATGGTTATTGTTAGATCATCAATAATAATAGGCATATCTCACTGAGGATGCCTCTCTCCACATCTTCCTATGTTGTGCAGGAACCCTACATTCTGTGGCTGAACATAGCACACCACAGAATCTGAGGTCCCAGGTCCATTCAGAAGAGAATTTGACTCTAGGCCTTGCCAGATGCATATATTCTAGTCCAACAATGCCAGAACATGTTCAACGAACACCACTTATTTCACCAGTGAAACGTTACTTATGATATCCTTGTGATAAATAACACACCTGCAACCTACAACCCGCAGATCTAAGTGTGGCCCTCATACTTGCAGCATCACAAGTCACCTGAGACTTGTTAGAAATGCAAAATTGCAGGCCTCATCCCACACCTGCTGAGTCATAATCTTCAGTTTAACAAGATCTCCAGGTGATTCGCCTTCACCCTCAAATTTGAGAAGCACCAATTTTAGTGCTAATTGAGAGAACCAAGGATACCCCAGCTGGAATGTGGACTTCTGGTTGGGGCCTTTCAAGAACTAACTAACCATGCCTGCAGTGTGCATCCAGATCTGGACACTTAAACGTTCACAAACTGACCCAGAGTGAAGATCAAACCACCTGCACTCCCCTAGATGGCATAGATCCACCGCTGATATATCTAGAGGTAAAGGAGAGGTGATAAGACATTTCCCCCAGGTTTAACCTTCAGTGATAGGATCACCAAGGGCCTCAGCTAGGAAATCTTAAGGAGCCCTAGGCCAAATTTCCAAGCCCAGATGAGAAGTTTTCTGAAGTCCGTGTGAAGAAATACAGAAAAATGAAAGAAAAGAGATTTAAGGAGAAACATAGTTCTAGAATCTGAGTCTTGCCTTCATAACTACTCTTCTAAATTTTTCACCAATGAGGATATGCGTTGGAAAATTAGGACTGCCAATTCTGGTCGTCTGGGCCACGCGTAAATTCCTGACGCTGTCATCAGAGCTGTGACTAAGCAAGGCACTTAACCCCGCTGAGCCTGCGCTGTTAAATGGAGATGAGCCTGTTAAACGCAGGTTATAATACCTCTCCCGGCTCCTTCACAGAATGGTCTGCTGCTGGATAGCATGCAGTAAGTCCAGCTTCTAAATCAGTCCATATATTCTGTGAATATACTGCAAATGGCTTTCTGCTGCCCCATAGCCATCAAAAATGCAGAGGGAGAGCGGAATCCCAGGCCTTCAGCTGTGGGGTCACTACAGGAATAATAAGTAGGAATTTCTGAGTGACACTTTACATTTTTCAACTGTTTCACATTCATTGCACATGCATTAGCTCATTTAACACCCCAAAACCATGAAGAAAAGTATTATTATTTTTCTAATATAGACATGGACTTGATGGCTGAGAATAAATACTTTTCAGAAATGAGTTGATGATTCATTGATCATCATTTTCAATTTCCCTTTTCCACCTTGACTTAGAAACAGAGATTTGTTTCGCATGCTATAGCTGTGCTTCTGGAAACAACCATCTAAAATATGATGTCAGATATTTGCAAGTTGCACACATGTGCTTTGTGCAAGTGAGATAGTCAATCTAGTCTAAGAAATGTGACTCCTAGAGAGACTACTGTTTGGCTAAAGGGATTCAAAATCCCAGAGAAATGCCCCTCACATTTCAGAACACACACTTTTCCTCCAGCTCCCCAAAGGAAAAAATCTTTGGTGGGAAAAGCCATCTCAAGTTACAAACAAATTTATCTTTCGAAGTAAATGATGGAGAAAATGAATGAGAACAGTAGCTAACAAGGCAGACTCCACCACTTCACAAAGGAATTAACATAACCTCCTGAATTCACTGGAACTCCAGTAGAACACTGGATCTCAATTAGGAATAAGATTTCGAGTCATAGCTAGAAGTGAATTCATGCTAGAAGTGAATTAAGAGATGTTAGTTAGACAACCACGCGACAGGGGAGGAATCTGTGCCTCAAGGAGACTGAGCAACTTGTCCAGGTGTACAAAGTTTGGTGTGACAGATGCGGCATCAGAGAGCAGGCCTCCTGACCCTCAGTATAATGCTTTCCTGCTGATATGACTAGAGCTTGTTCGTGGGAGTTTGGTTTACCAGGTTCTAAAAGTGTCACATTATGCGCTGGTAGATTCCTGGCCATGACCCCAAGCTCAGCCTTATAGAGAAGTTCCAGGTCATCATCAGCTCACTTGCTCTGTTTTGCAAGGATTCTGAAAATTCCGTAGAGTTATTAATTTATCTGTGGATTTGCTATCACCATGGACGAGGAAGCAGAAAGTGAAGAGTTAAGAGTGGACAGAATTCTGGGCATGAAGGTGGACAGCAGGAAAGAAGGCAAGAGCAGGTAAGACAGGCTATTTTAACTTTTATTTCATTCCTCATTAAACAAGGGGTAGAATGCTACAAAACCAACCCCATTAAAAAAAGAAAAGAAAAAGACCAAACTGCCTTTATCAAAGAAGCTACTCTTCATTCAATGAACGTTTTGGGGACAATTCTTCTCCAACGAAATATTGATTTATTACTTTGTTCTCTAAGTTTGCAAGTAGAAGGCTTTGGAACTGTGGTTTCCCCACTTTGTGTGGGTCATCACAGGTGGACAGTATTTTGTGTCCTATTTTCCATTGCCCTTGGGTTCCATCTGGCCCAGATGTCTTTTCCAAGAGTCGACGGTTAAAAGAATAAGATCAGTCCCAATAGGTGGCCATTATTTTAATAAATATTTTCCTACTCATAGAAATATTCATCGATGCTTCTCTAACATTGAAAAGAGAGATTTACATTTTTAAATATCGCATTTTGAATTAGGCTATAGAAGAAATAATACGTTGACCAATTTTCCATTTGCCGTTGGTTATTTGACTACTAATTTGATTGTAGAATTGTTCTTATGTTGTAGTTGTTGCTTAGGCCAAAGTAGGCATTCAAGTGAGTTTTAAATTGCTGCTTTCAAATTGACTCATAGTCAAAATATACAGAAAATAAATTATACGGGTACAAATCAGGTTGAGTAGTAGTGTTTTAAATATGTCATTTCTCTTTGAAAATAAGATAATTATGGACATAGAATGAAATAGCTTATACTTCCTTCAAGTGAAAAATGTAAAAGTTAAATGATATGGGAAAAATGTACTATAAATAAGGAAATATAAAATACTTTGCCTTTATAATTTTTCTCCTCATAGAACATACATCTAGTGAAACATCTGGGATGATTCAGGAAAGAAATACAAATTTATAGCATTTTACAGTAGAACTAAGAAATAGCTTGATTCCATGTCATAATCATCCCATCATATGTTTGCGGGAACAAACATTTAAAAGCAGTTCAAAGTTCAAACTTTAGCTATCTTCTAATGCCTACTACCCAAAGCGTATTTAAACTCTAGGTAAAAATAGATTGTAGGACAAACTATTTTGAAAGGTAAAGGACAACTTAGCAAAAACAAGAACTAGCTCTGAAATTTGGAAATTGAGCTTATTATTTCTCCTCAACTTGCATGTAAGACCTTCTATTTATCCTTGAGAGTGAGCAGGACAATGTCTAGGGTCAACCAGTTCCTACAGAATTTACATCTGAAACCTCTGAGATTTCTGGGCAGATTCAAGACTGGGCAGTTTCAAGACCATGCAGCCTCTTCTGAAGGAGCAGGACCTCCTTGGGAAGTTTGCAAATGGGCATCATGGAGAAGGTTCCCAAATGCCAGGGAGCCCGCTGGGCCCTTTGCTGCTCTTGCCCTCAGTTTGGTGGTGAGTGAACTCAGCATCTGTCATAGGACAGCTTGTCTTCTCTGAGGACACAGGGACAAGAAATGATGGAATTTGCGATGCTTATCCATCCTTTCGATCAACAGCCCAGCCATTTCGATGGCTGTGCGTAGAGCCAGAAATATCACCAGATGATGAAAACAACTTTCTCCCATGCAGCAAACATTACTGAGTGAGGGACTCTGTTCGTATCCCTGAGCCTTAGGATGGTGATGCCAAGGTGAGTGAGGTAGTCCCCCTGACCCTCCCTTCATGAACCTTATAGAAAAAAAATTGTTTTCCTAGCTCACTGTTTGGTTTGCTAATAGTAACCATGGGCTGTTCTGGAAACTGAGCCATTTTCTCCTTTTGACCTTTAGATAGAAGTCCCTGCCAGCAAATCCCTTAGAATTTTTAAAGAGAATCTCTATGTGTATAACTCGTCCAATAAATTCTCAATAAGCCAGTCATGGAATCGTGAAATCGCTCAGGCGTCCAGCTTCCTCTTTTGCAGAAAGAAAGAAGGTCTCCTTGTGCTTGTCCCTGCCTTGGGAAGCCCAGCTCCTAGCGACTGGGCAATCCATTGCCAGCCCAAGCTGACACAGGGGCACGGCATGACTTCCCTTCCCTCAAAACATAAACCTCTCTGTTCAGCAGGAGCTTCTGGCTCCTGAGTCTTTTCATTTCTCCAAACTGCCACCTCTGGTTGGATGAAATAGCATTTAACACATTTGACTTTTCTGTTTGGTGTATATTTTCAGATACAGAGTAGAGAAAACACTCCCTCACCCAAGATATTTTCCTGGGAGTCATTCCTAAGATAGGAAGAGAGTTTATTTTTCATGGCAGAAATCATCTCTTCCTACAAATATTCTTGGACTGGCTTTCGGGATTTTAAGAGCTTTCTTTGGATTTCTTGTATTTAGGAAGTTTCTTGATGATGAGCTTCCAAGTTATTTCTTAAATCTATCAGTTATGGCAGGAGAAGGAAAACCATGGCCCCTGGGCCAAATCCTGCCTATCATCTATGTTTGTAAATAAAGTTTTATTGGAACACAGCCACACCCATTCAATTACAGATTGACTATGGCTGCTGCTTGCTGCAACAGCAGAGTTGAGTAGTTGGCACAGAGACTGTATGGCCCATAAAGCCTAAAATATCTACTATCTGGCCCTTTACACAAAATGCATGCTAAGGCCTGTGTATAGCATAAAAGCCAACTTCCCATTACCTGTCAATGCCCTGCTCTCCTTAGCGCTGTACATTCAACACACGTGTTTTCTGTTCTTCCAGCCCGTCTTTCCTATTCATCCTCGAGCGTTGGCCCATGATACTCTAAACACAGAGCAC
The DNA here is from genome assembly GCF_021613505.1 of Equus quagga. Taxonomy (NCBI): domain Eukaryota; kingdom Metazoa; phylum Chordata; class Mammalia; order Perissodactyla; family Equidae; genus Equus; species Equus quagga. The sequence continues at coordinate 65,427,702 of NC_060278.1, forward strand.
CTGCCTCTCCCAAATGATTATTGACATTCGTCCCCAGACTCCAAATTCAGCTCCTTGATGAATCTGTAGTGAAGGGAGTAGTATGTCACCTGCTGTTCCAACCCCAGCCCCCACGCTTGCCGTATTCTCTTGCTCAAAGGGTATAAAAATATATTTTTGTTGCATATCCATGTCTTGGAATGTCTTCTCCAGATTGCTACCTCCTTTAATTTTTATCTTATAAATTTGATTTCCTTTCTCCTTACGTGCCAGATGCATTGCCTGGTGCTTTATGCCCTGAACGCAGTTTACTATTGAACGCCTTCAACAGCACTGTGAGTTGTGTTATGAAGCCCATCCTATAGATAACAGACGGCGGTTCAGAGAGGTTGGCTTATTTGCTCGGGTTTACAAAGCTAGTAAAAGCAGAGCCAGAATTTAAAGCCATGTCAGCCTTGCTCCCACTGCCTACAAAAGAACTTCATTTAGAGTGCATCACCATGGAATAACAAATAAGTTATTTTAAGCATTCTAATGGAAATGTTTCTAAAATATTTTACACATTTCTCTGCCATCTCAGTTAGGTCACACGGGCCCGCTTCGTGATGACTGTTAAAATAAGTTTTATGGTGGTGTGGAAGAATCTGAATCCGCAACATGACAACAGATCATTGCCACCTGTGTTTGAAATCCTGGGCCCACCCAACTCTGATGGGATAAAAAGGAATTGGTCATCCCTTTTTTGCCCCCATGTCATTTTCACCCCTCCCTCCACCCAGGTGGATGAGCTGGTGTGTAAGGTAGAACCGAGCTGACCAAGTGCAGTATCGCCCCGCAGTTCAGAAGACGGTCGTGGGAGGCTGACAGCTCTAGGTTCCTATCTTAGTCCTGCCTCTTCTGAGCTGTGGAAGGAATCAGGTCTTCAAGGTGCTGCTGACAACAGACAGAGATGACGGCCAGTCTCAGGGTCCAGGTGGCCACAGCTCTCCACTGCACTGCTGGGAAACAAGCAGAGAACTGCAATTTAATAATGTGCTAGTGCATCAGAAATGTGAATTCAGGGCCCCGCATCTCATCCTGCAGGCATGGCTTCATGTGGCCCTGCCAGCAGAAGTGTGGGTCCAGGGTGCTGCGGGATACCGGTTCCTCGGGGAGGGGCTCTGAACCTACCAGACACAGTCCTCTAGAAAGGAACTGGATATGAGATCAAATATGGGAGCTGTCTGGGTGTCCCCAAAATTCTTCACCGGGAAAGGGCCACAATCTTTTCTCTGAGTGCCTCTGTAATGTCAGCAGTGGGCCAGGAGGTGGTAGTTCTGGGGAAGCAAGTTCCAACTTGCCCTAAGGAAGTGCTTTTGAAAAGTTCTTCCTGGGGGCAGAACTCCCAGCACACAATGGAGCCCCAGGTGGGGCCACTGGGAGGGAATTCATGCATTAGCTACGGTTGAGGGAAGGACTTTTCAACTCTGAAATCCTTTAATTCCAAGACTTTGGAAAAGTTATCCCGTAACTTCCAATGAACCACTGATAGAGTCTTGAAGACTATGACACGCTGCCGCATGCAGGGTTTTCTGAGGCACTGCCCTTCCACTTCAGTGTACACACAGATCACCTGGGGGTCTGTTAAAATGCAGATTTTGGTTCAATAGGTTCCAGGTGGGGTCTGAGATTTTTTTTTTTCTGACAAGCTCCCAGCTGGCCTGGTGCTGCTGGGCCAGGACCACACCTCAAGTAACAAGGTTTTAAAAGGCATGTGAATTAGGCAGGGTTAATGCGCAACCCCTTTATGCCCCATGTGGAAGTCAAAGTTCTACACTGGTTTCTGCTTCTGTCTTTGCCTTGAGCCCACCTAAGTTGTGTTCTGCTAAGTAAGATTACTATATAATTGCTCATCCAATCTAGGACGATGTTGGAGTGAAAGGAGCATTATGCTGCGATACAAACTGGAGCTGAGATGTTTTTCATATAAGGCCTTATACTGAGGTTCTCCGCACCCTCGCCTTAAAATTCATGGTCCTACATCTTCCTTTATTCTTAGAACAGTATTTTTTGTTTTGCATTTGCTTTTGTGGGTAAAGGAAGCACCCTGGGTTATCTGTTCAAAGGGAAATGAGACAAGAAGCAAAAAACTGTTCAAACAGTAAATAAACTATTTAGGATTTGATGTGTATTCATGAGTCGCAGGAGTAGGAAGAGGAACTTAACTGCACCAGGTCGGTAAACCACAAACCCTCTGAATCAATAGTACTCAGTTTGCTGTTCTAATAATGGCAAACACCAAGGTGTACCAGGGTGGGTGTGAGGGCTTTCCTTCCTTTTTTTTCCTTATATCATGTTTGAACATACTGTTAAGTTCATTCAGAGGATGCAAGGAGATTTTCTGCTTCACTGTCCGTCAGGGAAGGGAGTGGGGCCTGTGTGTGAGAAGAGAGAGAGAGACTGGATCTCGTCACCGGTTGGGTGCCATCACCCCTCTGTTGGACCCCAGCAGAGTGGTTAGCTGTGTTGTGTATTTCATTTGATCCTCGCAAAGACCCACTAAGCTGGTAGTAGTCTCCACCGCAAGTGAGGAGGAAGCAGGGCTCCCCAATGAGAGAACGACCACGGGGTGATGTTGGGGATTGAACTCGTGCCTTCAGACTCCAAAGCTGTTGGTCATGTTTGTCAAAGAACAGCTTCTGAGTCACGGGAGGATGCAGCCATCTCCCACAACTTCTTCTTGCTGGTGAGGAAAACTGGCCCACAGGATTAAGGGTTTTGCAACAAACATAATACACCAAAGAGCAATGCAGCAGAATAAGAACCAGGTTGTTCATTTCTGGACTCGCGTTCCTTCTTTGCCACAGTGCTGTCTCTAAAGCATTCAAGTATGCATGGTGGTACAAGAGGCGACCACCTGCATTTGGCTTCACCCCCACTGTATACAAGCATTCATGCATACAAGCACAGTGTGTGTGATTGTGCCTGTGCAATGGTGTTTTGCGTGTGCATGAGTTTTGGATGGGTGAGAGTGTGCATCAGTTTGTGCACATGCATGAGTATATGTGTGTTTTGGGTGGGAAAGGGAAAAAGCAGTAGTTATTGAGACCCAATCATGTGCTTAGCACTAAGCCAAGAACTTCTTGTAAGTGTCTGCCCCGAATCAGCACACTTTCAAGGTAGATATTACCATCAACCTTTTCAGATGATAAAACCTGCAACAAAGAAAGGCAAGGGTGCAGAAATTCACCAATTAGACATCAGAGAATGGGAGAGTTTTTAACTCAATATTTGAGTTAGATGATACAGATTTCCAATTTTCAATATAATACATTGATTTAGGGAGTCGTCAGAGATGTAATCTAAATTTTTCTAGATGATTCAGAAAGTGCTCCAAGGATCCTGCATTGAATTAAATTAAGGATAGAGGGTAACATTACGTCGAAGTAATAGAGATTGCTAGTTAATCTGATGTGTGGCCGCCACTGTTCACGAGCGCAGGCGTGGGAAGCAGTGGCCCTTAGTCTGCTCTCAGGCTTCACTATACAGCAGCAGCACACTGTTAAGCTGTGTCCCTGAAATAAGGCCAAAAAGCAAGGGCTACTACCCATGTTAAGACAACTTGCCACTGTCATAATAACAGTTTTGGGCAGCTATTCTGCACACTCAAGGGAGCAAAACATATTTCTTGCCTTGGTTAAATGACACAATGTGGCAATCAATGCCATGACATTGATTAGATTATATCATATGAAATCACCAATATCCAACTGTGTTTCTTCAATGACAAAGATGAAAATTTTATATGGCTGAACCTCATCTCTTATTAAACTGTAAGAAAGAGAGAAAATGTCAAAATGGATTGGCAAATGTCTTAGGAAACTTAGTTTAGGTAATAAGAAGGGAGTTATCATTGGCTTTCCAAAGCAGATTTTAATAATCTCTCGTTTTCAAAAAAATCCTCCTTTTTCTTTGTTTATCATGAATTCAGCTTGTGCAAAGGACACGGTGTGTAGGGTGACTTGGAATTAGGGGCTCAGAATTTTATGCCAAATCCAAGCTTCCAGCAGATGAGAATTGAGGAAGGACGAGGCTGGGTCCAGGAAGCTGGACATACGGCCTGGATGGACCTGGCTCCCCTGCATGTCAAGTTTCCATTCAAGCCCAACTTTCTGTACAAGAATATATTTTTAAAAACCCTCCTTTCAATCCCATTGTTGGATAACTTCTAAGCCTATTCTTTGTCTTTTAATATCAGAGTCTAGACCACTGGTTCTCAAACTTTGTGGTCTCAGGATCTCTTGACACTTCCAAAAATTATTGAGCACTTCAAGAGGTTTGATTTGGGTGGGTTATATCTATGGATATTAAATATATTGGAAATGAAAACAGACATTTAAAAATATTTATTTATTCATTCGTTTGATAACAATGATAAACCCATTACATGCAGCATAAACAGAATATTTTTATGAAACATACTATGTTTTCCAAAACAGAAAAAGTTGAGTGAAAAGAGTCACACTGTTTTACACCTTTGCCTTCTCTTTAAAGACTGGCTTAACAAAAGACAACCCGATTCTCTGTCTGCTTCTGCATTCGATCTGTTGCGACAGCACATGTCACATAGCCTCTGGAAAACCCCACCGTACATTCGTGAGAGAAGAATCAGAGTGCAAAAAGCAAATAATGTCTTAGGAGCACAGGATCACAAAAATAGTTTTGATCTCATGGGTCTCCTGAAACAGCCCTTAGGATCCCAGAGGTGTCTGGACCGTGTTTTTAAAACCATTGGTGTAGGGTGATTTTCTTATAATTAATAGATTGTTTTTTAGATGCATTTCAGAAAAATTGAGCAGAAAGTACAGAGTTCTCATTGACTCCCTTACTCACTCCCATTCTATTGTGCAGCCAGAGCTGACAATCACCACTCTCTATTGTCCTAATGTCTAAAATACACTGGATCTCCTAATTAAATGCCCATGCTCCTTAGCAGGTGTATGGGGCATTTGAAGATCTGATAGCCCCCTCTGCAACCCCTTCCTTGTCCCCCTGATTTTTATACTGAACCACAGCCAAACTCCTGCGTCCTGCTCAGGGTAGCCTGTGTTACCCCAAATCACTCCATCCTAGGGATAAGCCTGTGGTAGCCTGACTATTCAACAGAATTCTCTGGCTCCCTCCTCTGTGCAACTCTTTCCAGTCTTCTGTAAACTTCCTCTATTTCTACCTTAGTTCCCCAGATGGTGTCTAATATGTAATTATAAATAAATAGTAATTATTCTCCCCCAGTAGATCGCGACTTTCAGGAGGGCGGGGACTGCATCTTTTTCACAGGAATATTGTCAGCACTTCTTTCAGTTGCTGGCTCAGTAAACATTTGTTGAAGAAGTGAATGAATGAATGAATGAAAAGAGGAATGAATGAATGAACAAATGCCACAGGACCACAGCCACAACAATGATGAGTCCACCACCAAACTTTTCTATTGTTCTCTGCCCCGTTTTACAAATTTCAAAGGCTTCCTTTTCCCCCAGAATGACTCATAGAGTGAAGAGTGTGTGTATTTGTGTTTGTGTGAGTGCATGTGTGTGTAGTGCACGGATCAGACCTGTGAACCTGCCCTCCTTTTCCCTGAGGAAGTTTGTCACATAGATGGCTTCCCTCCAGGCTGGCCCAGCCAGTCCTCTGCACATAGCCTGAGCCATCGGGGCCACTGGAGTGCTTCCATGCTCAGTCTGAAGGTTGAATGCTGGTTGGCTGTTTGCTGCTGGCCTAGGACAGGGGTCAGGGTGAGAAATGGCAACACCTTTAAGAGGGGGGTTTTCCTCCTAGATATTCCTGGGTGAGGGTTCCCTTATGAAGTGATGACACTTCAAACTGGTGACCAAGACACTTATCACGGTCCACTTCAGGATGCACTGCTTCAACGTCTGCTCTCCTCCCATTGTTGGGCTGGCATCTTCCTTCTCATTTTGAAAGACATACCTCAGATGTCCCCTTGAAGTGTGATGTTGGACATAGAATGGCTCTTAGTAAACATCCTATTAATGTGTTATAAATTAGTCAATAATGGATAGAGTGAATCAATGAATATTTGGTGATTTTATCTTGGGTAAAAGATACTTACGTGGGTCACTGTCCATTATTCAGAAACGAAAGAGATATTTGACTGTTTATTACACATGGACTCTTAACGGTCGCCTCAGCGGAAGATCAATGGAGTCCACACAGAAAGTTTCGAGGGCCCTGAGTTCTCCACATCAAGGTCCTAATGCACCAGCCGGGAGTCACACGTGGCTTTGAGTGGTCGAAATGTGTTCGTGTGACTGAGGAACTAAATTTGTTCAGCTTTAATTATTTGTAAATTTAAATTTAAGAACTGATCCTCAATTCAGTCATTGGAAAACTTTTAAGTACATTTAGAACAACTTGGTTATGTGAAGCTACATTTTCCACTGTGCATTTTATGAAATCTGAAGATATATCAAGCATTTCCGATGACGCTTCACCATAGGTGTAGAAGTGTAAGTTGTGTGTCAGTGTGAGTGTGGAAAACTCACTAGCTTTCCAAGAATTAGTGTGAAAACAAGAACTGAAGAATGTAAAATAGCATTAATAATTTTGGGGCTTGATCACATGTTGAAATGATAATATTTGGGGTATATTGGATTACATACAATATATTATCCATTAATTTTACCTTTTTCCTTTTTAAAATACGGCTCCTGGAAAATCTGACACAGCCTTTGTGGCTCGCGTTGTATTCCTGTGAGACGGCGCTGTTCCAGGACTCGCGTGAGGCTGCCCGGCTGTGAGGCCCCAGCAGAGCCTGAGGACCGGCCCTGGCCCCGCCACAGAGCATCTTTAGTTAAAAGTCTGCTCTGAATTGCAGCAGGAAGTTTCCTCCATGGACTGCGTCTGTTTGCTTTTTGTTTGTGTGTTAAATGAGAACTGGTGTGCTGGTAAACCCGCGCATCTGCTGTAAAGTGTGACATTCATGGTCTCAAGGTCATTACCACAGACTAAGCATTTACAAAGGGCCAGTGTGTTGGCTAATTTCGTGTGTCAACCTGACTGGCCTAGGGATGCCCAGACACCTAGTAAGACATTATTTCTGGGCGTGTCTGTGAGGCTTTTTCTGGAAGAGATTAGCATTTGGTTCAGTACACTGAGTAGAGAAACGCCCTCCCCAGTGTGGGCGGCATCATCCAGTCGTATGGGGGCCCAAATGGAACAAAAAGGTGAAGGAAGGGCAATTCTCTCTCTTCTGGAGCTGAGCTGTCCACCTTCTCCCGCCCTCCGACGTCTGAGCTCCTGCTTCTTGGGCCTGCGGCCTCCGGGACTTGCACCAGCAGCTGCCCTGGTTCTCAGGCCTTTGGATTCAGATCGAGTTACACCGCTGGTTCTCTGGCTCTGCAGCTGGCGGACAGCAGACTGTGGGACTTCTCAGCCTCCGCAACCACGTGAGCAATTCCTATGATAAATCCCCTCACGTGTATAGCTCCGTCTATCTATTTGTATGTATCCTGTTGGTTGTTTCTCGGGGAACCTGACAAACACAGCTGGGCACCGCGCCGCATGTTTTAGGCTCCACATAGCATTGCATCCTCTCAGCAGTCAGCCCCACAAGATAGGTTCTATGATGACCCGTTTTACCGAAAGGGAAACTGAGGGTCAGAGAGGTTCAGTCGGTTGTCCGGACTCAAGCCATATTTGAATGAAGTTTGTCAAACCCAAGTCCTTCCTTTTCCCACTTCTGTTGGAGGAAGGATCCCTTTGAAGGACGGAGATGGATCAAGAGACCAGCTCTATGCTTTTCCCCACTCTGGTTCTAGGCCTGGATGTCCATCTCTTTCATTTCACTTTCACCTTTGCCCTTAAGACCTGAGGTTTGGGGTACGACCAAGTTGGGTTCAAATCCCAGCTCTGCTGTGTTCTAGAACATTGTTTAGCCTTTCTAATTTTGAGTTGCCTCATCTTGAAAAAGGCCTAATAGTAACTGCAGCTCTGAGGAACGAGCGAGTGAGTTCTGTGGACTGTCTACCAAGGCGCTGGCTTGTGAGCCCCACTGAGGAGCGTCCGCTCCTATTTTCCTATGAGGTTGGAGAGACTGGCCAGAGTCTAAGCGTATTTCTATGCTATTCCCAGTGTTAACTTTCCATTTCTTAGTCTTTGAAGTTAATGATGATGAACGGATTTTCAAGAATATCTAATTTCTTTAACGCTTAGGTTCTGGAACTTCAGATGGCTCAGCTTTACTTCTGCCTTTAACATGAAAACAGCAACAGCAGAGATGACCGCACTACTCAAACCACATCCGCCCAGCCCTTCACAGCCTTCCCCACAGGCGGATGAGGGAGAGATGGAGAAACCGAGGCCGAAGGCCACAGTCTGGTGAGGTCGTCGCCTCCACCTTTTCTGCACGCCCGGTGTTAACAGAGCCTCTTCCCAAAGGAACTGCTGTTTCCCCGTCACAGTCCTCAGTGCATCTCGAGCACCATGGCAGAGAGGCTCCGTCACACGCCACGGATGCTGTTCAGGGCGTCGGAGGCAGAGGCGGCCGTAGAAGCCGCTTCCCCACTCGCACATTTTCAAGAGGAAAATGAGGCACCACAGGGTCAAATGCCTGGCCCTGGTGCGGGTTAACAGAGGAGCCTGGACCAGAACTCGGGTCCCCTGATCCTCCCGTCAGTACTCACTCCTCTACACCCTTCAGCCTGCGTGCGTGTGCAGGCGTGTGTGCACAAGTGTGTGGGGGAGAGAGTGTGCGGGAGTGTATGTGTGAGAGCATGAGAGAGTATATGTTTGAGTGTGTGGACGTGTGAGATAAAGTGTGTCTGTGTGAGAGAGGGAGTGTGCGTGAGACCATTATGAGTTGACAGTTTGTGTCCCCCGGGACTGACGTGAAGCCCTCGCCTTCAACGTGATGGTGTCTGGAGGGGCCTTTGGGAGGTCACTGGGTTTGGATGAGTTGTGAGCGTGGAGCCCCCGTGATGGGATGAGTACCCTTACGGGAAGAGGAAGACACCAGAGCTCTCTCTGCCATGTGAGGCCCCAGAGAGGAGGCTGCTGTCTTCGTCCAGGACGAGAGCCCTCGCCAGGGACGGAATGTGCCGGCACCTTGATCCTGGGCTTCCCAGCCTCCGGGACTGGAATAAACATCTGCCGTTTAAGCAACCTGGTCCGTGGTTTTCTTATCTTCTGTTACACCTGAGCTAAGACAGTGTGCGAGTGTGTGAGAGAGGGAGCATGTCCGTGGGAGACAGTGTGTGAGAGAGTGTGTGTATTTATGCGCATATTTGAGCCATTTGAAAGTGAGTTGGAGAGAGCGTGTGCTTTTGCCCACTAATACTTCTGTGTATATTTCCTAAGAAAAAGGATAGTGCTTTATGCAACCGTAGCACAGTTAGCAAAATCTGCAAATTTAACATCGATACAATACTATTACTCAATCCACAGACCATGTCTAAATCTCGTCAATCCCCCCCACAAAGGAATGCCCTTTATAGCTCTGCTCTGTCTCTTTAGCCTTCTTTAAGTTTGGACAGCTCCTCATCTTTTTTCAGTGAGAGTTGACCTTGGCGTTTTTGAGGAGTACAACCCAGTTCATTTTATAGAATGTTTATCCATTTGGCTTTGATCATTTGAGTATCTAAACAGCGAGCAGTTCTGGTCCCCGGCAGGGTGGAGCGAGCCCACTGCACTGACTCTCCCACTGAATGTGGCTGTAAACCTGCACCAATGCACAGGGCAGCCGTCCGAGGACTCTGGGAAGTAAACGGTAGAGACCAGAGTGGAAAGCACCGAGGACTCTGGGAAGTAAACGGTAGAGACCAGAGTGGAAAGCACCACTGACCGGAGGTGAGCTTACCACCACTTTCCATCTCCGCTCCTTCTTCCCTTGGCCCAGGCTGCAGGAGCAGTGGCAGAAGAGCACGTCAGAGCAGTCACTGAAGTCTCAGCTCTGTGTTCAGGAGGCCAAAATGGGGAGCTCCAGGGAACCGGGAAATGCTGGAGACGGTGGAGAGGGAGGAGCTCAGGGAAGCGACTCTTACAGCTGACGTGGGTCTCCTGTAATCAGCGCACTCAGACGCTGAGAACCCAACTAGGAGACGGACCGCTGCTCAGGTCCTGGACTAACCAACAGGCGGCACATGTGTGATGGAGCCAACAGCGCTGCCAAGGCTTTTGGTTTTGTTTTGTCTTGTTTTGTAAATCACAGACTTCATTATTATTATTTTTTTTTCCTTTTTCTCCCCCAAACTCCCCAGTACATAGTTGTGTGTTCTTAGTTGTGGGTCCTTCTAGTTGTGGCACGTGGGACGCCGCCTCAGCATGGCTTGATGGGCAGTGCCATGTCCGCGCCCAGGATTCGAACCGATGAAACACTGGGCTACCTGCAGCGGAGCGCGCGAACTTAACCACTCGGCCACGGGGCCAGCCCCAAGACTTCATTATTTTTAGAACAATTTTAGTTTAAAGAAAATCGAGCAGACAGTACAGAGAGTTCCCATAAGCCCTCTCTCCACCCCACCACACAATTTCTCCTATTATTAACATCTGGCATTAGTGTCGTACATGTGTTACAATTGACCAATTGTGCTACATTATTATTAACTAAAATGCTTAGTTTACAGTGGGGTTCACTCTCACTTTTGTACATTCTATAGGTTTGGACGAACGTGTAATATCATGTCTCTGCCATCATAGCATCATTCAGAACAGTTTCACTGCCCTAAAAAGCCCCTGTGCTCCGCCCCTTCACCTTTGCCTCCCACCCTCCCTCGCAAACTCTGGCACCCGCCCATCCTTTTATGGTCGCCACAGTTTGGCCTTTATCAGAATGTCACATGGTTGGAATCAGGCAGTATGCAGCCTTTTTTTGGCTCCTTTCACTTAGTATTGTGCATTTAAAGTTCCCTCCATGTCTTTTTGTGGCTTGAGAGCTCATTTCTTTTGACCACTGAATAATATTCCATTGTATAAATGCACCACAGTCTATTCATCCATTCACTGTTTGAAGGACGTCTTGGTGACTTCTAAACTTTGGCAATTATGAACAAAGCTGCTATAAACACTTGGGTGAGGGTTTTCGCGTGGACATAAGTTTTCAAATCATTTGGGTAAATGCCAAGGAGCACCACTGCTGGGTCACATGAGAAGAGTATGTTTAGTTTTGTAAGAAACCAGCAAACTCCCTTCCAAGGCATCTGTATCACTTTGCATTTCCACCAGCAATAAGTGAGAATTCCTGTTGCTCCACATCCTTGTCTGCACTTGGTGTGGTCAGTGTTTGGGATTTTAGCCATGGCGGTAGTTCTGACACTGCAAATTTCTCCATGATGTATTGAAGTTTTATCAGTCATTTACGTTTAGTGGGAATGTGACCCATAGAGAATTTCCCAAGGAGCCTCTACTAGGGGAAGAGAACGGGTTAATACTGAGGAAGAAAAAGGCCCATAAAGGTAAGGCTATGGCTGTGAGAATTGTAACCCTCTGCCTGGCCCGAGGAAGGAGGTGATGTCGCTCTTGGTGGGCCAGGCCTGACCTGCCGAAGGTTGCCTCTGGGCCTCCAGGTTTTTGCCCTTCTTCCCTTACTCTGTGATGAATGCCAGCTCCACAGACCCCTGCGACCCCACTTCCAGTCCAGGCCTAGCCCTTTTTACATTTCCTCTCGTTTATGCCTGAAGCCCAAATTATCTGCAGTCTTGATGGCCTGTCAGGCTTCGGAGTAGAAGGTGTGTCAATCAGAGAAAGAAACGATTGCGGTTACTGTAATGCAGAGTTGAACGGAAGGAACTGTGACTGCTACTGAAGACCTGAAAGGACAGAAAGGGAACCCTCAGGTACCATCAGGGCGGCGACAGCAGAAGCAGCTGCGCCCATCTTGGGTTGGGGGCGCAACAAGAAGAGGCTGCGCTGATCAGCCCTGGGACACAGGAGGGGGAGCCACGCAGGCCCGGACCCCAGCCAGGAGCCGGGCTGCGGCTCGCGCTGGAGGCTCGCAGGGGGCTGGCTCCGGAGCCAGAAACGGCAGATCAGGTTCAGGGCCGGCCGCCAGACAAGGCCCGGCCAGGGGAAGTCCCCAGTGAAGAGGCGATCGGGGGAGATGCTGACCGGAAGGCTGTCCTCCGGCGGGAGAGGGCTGGTCCTGCTCTGGCGCCCCATCTTGGCGGAGCCCAACAAGGAGCAGCTAGCCAGCCGGACTGCGGTTCGCAGAGCCCCAGCGCGGCGTCACACCGCCGGGCGTTAGTCACAGGCTCACTCCCACGCCCTGCCGTGACAAGTCCCAATCGTATCACAGCTCCGTGGCCATGCTGAAGTCAACAGCTCCGCACGTGGCTCCCTGTCTCGCTGGGCGCTGGGGTTTCTGTTGAGCAGTTACTTCTCTGATCGCTGTCTCGCCAGTGGACTCAGAAAAGAGGCAACAAAAGTGGGCACCTTTCCATCTTGTCCCCCCTCTCCAGTCTTCCTTGAATTACCCTGAAGAGGTTGAGCCTTGAGAAAGCTGGATCCTGGAGGCAGTGGTCAGCGCCGGCCTGGAGCAGCTCGGCGCAAATCAGAGCCCCGCGGCATTTCCCCTTTGTACTGTTGCCCCCTTCGCGAGTGGAGGGCGAGGCAGAACCAGGGCTCCTGTCTCAGGTTTCGGCAGGACGCCCGCTCCGCAGCCTCCGAAAACTCCCCAGGATGGCGGGCGGCGGGGGTGAGGAGGAGGAGCCACAGGCTGGCCGGCCAGGATGGAACGCACGGATCTCAGAGCTCCCTGCATATGATGCCCTGCCTCTAGCTCCCGGCAGTCACAGCGAACCAAGCTCGCCTCCATCTTTGTTCAACCCTCGATCCATCTTAAAAGGCAGCGCCTGTGCTTTACTAACCTCCCAGAGCGCTGTGGGGGTCTCAGCGGACCGCGAACGTCGTGTCAATTCGCTGGTCTAGCGCGCCCCCTGGTGGCCCAAACCATCCACTGTCTTCTAGGCGTTCCACAGCTGCTGCCCTAAGGACTTAGGGAAAATAGGAAAAAAATTAAAGCCAAATGTGACAAAACTGGCTAAAAAACAGAAATGACATCATTTTAAGGGTAAAAATATGTCTCTATTTAGCAAAAAACACTGTCACTCCATTTTTAAAATTAGATTTTTCACATATTTCTAGTTGTTTTTATTGATGCCTCAATTTTCAACCTCTGTTTTGTAATATTCTGCGGCTACGGTGCGGTTTGGGCTGTCGAGGCCAATCAGAAGAAGGGCCACTGAGGCTCCCTTCTGAGTACTAGAATAAAGCAGTGGACCCTTAGGGCTATAGTTTGCTATAAAACCAATGTTCTTTATTGTTCAATAGGCCCCACTTATCCCCCCCGGGGATATTTTATAATTTAAAAGATTAAAATTCAGTGATCTATAGGTTAATAAAGTCCATTAAAACTCCCACAGTTTTAAAGAACTTGAGAGAGAAGCCAGGTGACTGGCATCCTCAGGTTATTCTTCTATATGGTATTTTTCCGGAATGGCCTCTGAGTAGATTCCCCCAAGGGGCATTTTCTCCCCTGTCTGCCGACCCCGCTCTGCATCTGTCAGCGGCCTGAGTGCAGGAAGCTCCCAGGAGCGGGGACCTTCCGGAGGCTGGGGCAGCGCCCGGCGCGCCTGCGCAGCTTCCGCCCAGCGGTAACCTGGCCGGTACCCTGCGCGCCGCCCGGCCTTGTTTTCTCAGCTGTGCAGTGAGGTCGCGGCTCCTCGCAGGGGCTCGGCTCCTCGGGAGCGGCTGGTCCATCTGCCCAGTGCTCGAGAGCCGCAACCCACTTGCTCCGTTAAACAACGCTGAGAACAAGCAAAAATAACTCACCTGCCCGCTCCAGGGAAGTTGTGCTCCTGAAAGATAAGACTCTGAACCAACTAAGTAGCTTATTTATCAAAACTGAGCCAGCTCGCCAAGGCCCATCTCATGCCCCTGCCTTCCTGTGTTCACCAGTCTGTAGCTGATGAGGCAAAAACTGCCCAAGGCCACGGCTCCTGGGCTCAGGCCCGCCTTAAGACTCACTGAACCCCAAGACCCGTCAGTATCCTGTCCTGACCTCCGCTCCGAGCCCCCTGTCAGGTGCCGTCCTCCTTCCTGAGGGACGTGTAATGCACTTAGCTTTGCTGGTCCACAGGCCTCCTCCGGTGGTGTCTCTGGGCGCTGGACGGTGGACGTACCTAACGTGCAGCGAGCCCTGGGAAGCGTCGGTGCCCTGCCTTCCCAGCCATGTCTTGCAAAACGGGTGTGCTTTACTTCACAGACCTGGAGACGGCCCTTACTGTGGACCCCACTCGTCCCAGTTGCCATCTCTGTTACTTTGGGAAACTTCCCTAACCTCTGCAAGTTCGGTTCCCTCTGTGAAGTGGACTCAGTGATAGCTCCCGCCTTATGTATGTCTTATGAGGACCGAAGGAGCAAAGCCATGTAATACATTCTCCTCAACAGTGCTTTTCCGAGCTCCAGTCTAGCTCACCCTCTGGGCTGCAAAGGAAGTGCAGCCGAGTCCCTGACCTTTGGCTTTCTTAGTCGTCCTTGAAGTTTTACTACAGAGATACCAAAGACCCAAATCTGACTCCAGGCTAACTGATAGCCAGCCTGGGGATGAGTGGACGCCGGGGCCTCACGCTGCCCTGGGAGCAAGCAGGCAGGCGAACACGCTCACATAGCTGGAGGTACTCGCAGGCCTAAAGACCGAGGGAGGCAGGTGTGGATCTGAATTTCCCAGGGGAAAATGAAGCCTGCAGAGTGAGTTTATCCGACATCGCCAACAGAGCCCTTGGCAATGGGGTTTAATTTTCCTGCGAAATGGAGGTGGGAGAAACCGTTCCAGAGCTTGGAACCATCTGCATCCAGGAGATTCCAGGGCCTAAGGAAGAGTGGGGTTTGCTCTTTAAACAAAGAACACGTGGTCCTAAGAGCCTTGTACTCTAGAATCCTGGCTCCTCCTCCCTTATTCCTGAAAGCACAGTTTATGGGCAACTGGTCAACAAGTCCTGGCCCCCAGCATCTTGGTTCAAGGTTGTGGGGTCTAAGTTTAATGTAAGTTCTCAGAACTGCCTGCCAAGCGGATTGAAACCAAACTGGCAGAGCATCCAGAGGTTGTACTAGGGGGCCCCAGTCTCAGCAGGACCGACGTACCCGGCTTCCCTCCCAGGAATGGGGACAGCCAGCCCAGGGAAACCTTTTGCCCTGGGACCTTCCCTGAATCCTCCGGACAACAGAGAGCCGCTGTGACAGCCGCTTCCTAGGGGCTCGCCAGGAAGGAGTCTGTTAAACAATAGGAAAAACCAAAACCAAAAGCCAACGACAGGAAGGAAGATAGAAAGGAAGGAGTGAGAGAAAAAGGGGGAGGAAGGAACTGCGGATTTATGAAAGAATATCTTAGAATTCCTCCATAGGTATATCTGATTTTTAGAGGGGGTTGGCAGTTGGTAGTCGCTGATGTAAAGGATACTATTTTGGTAGAAGCTCTGCTAAAAACAGGTTTGCCAATAGCAGGAAAAGTCCTCCCCAGCCCCTTTCCAGCAGGCGCATTCCGCGAATCCGGCAGTGCGAATTTCAGATTCCCCATGAAACCCGAAAGCAATTATCTCGGATTAGCGGGAGATCAGAAACAGCTTACCTCAAGCATTGTTTTCTAAACCCGGAGGGCTGGTGAAATTATTATCTGGTAATAATTCCAAAAGCCCTGAAACTGGTAACATTTGTTCAAACTGGGAGGAGAAACGTAAGACCATGGTAGAGCGTAGGTCCTTTAA
The DNA here is from genome assembly GCF_021613505.1 of Equus quagga. Lineage (NCBI taxonomy): Eukaryota > Metazoa > Chordata > Mammalia > Perissodactyla > Equidae > Equus > Equus quagga. The sequence continues at coordinate 65,443,433 of NC_060278.1, forward strand.
TAGCAGGATATATTTTAAATGGAGTTTGCGATATTTGTTTTTATTTCAGAAAAATGCATGAGGATCCCAGGAGAGGGCTCCGCCTTAGCTCTCGGGTGACTTCTCAGAACCAGGTGCATCAGAAAAAGGTTTTTTAAAAACTTAAGCTACTGAAGGATTGATGGCTCGAAACAGCTCAGATGTATCTGTTTACATCACACGGTTATGCTTCATAGATTTCAGAAAGACTGTGCTGTTGAAAAGAGCATACAGATGTTTAAAGTAAACTAACTCAACCTCTGGAAAATAGTCAAGGAACAGTAAGTATTGGGCCAGATATTATAAATTTACTCATTTAATTTTGGGGCATTCATTTCAATCAAATACTAGCCCATGTATGTTTTAGGAGATAAAATGAGATATGCAATTGAAAGTCCATAAAAATGATAGAGCTGTAAAAAATTGAGGTCATAATTGTTACTAAATGTTTTCTGGGGCACAAAGAGGTCTCAAAGACATGAATAGTTTTCTTATCAAAAAGATACCTTTTGTATGTTACTTCCAGCAGCCTTGGGGCCACTCAGAACGTTTTCTTACTTCAGACCAGGCATCTGTTTGGTTTAGAAATTGGACTTTGACAGCCCTGGTCTAGTGTGAAATGCCTGGTGCTCAGGAGAGGGTGTTTCCTTCAGAGATGCTGAGGTGCTGACCCCTGGACCCTAGATGATTCTCCAAGGCAGGTGGCCATCATTCCTCTGAGTCTCCTTATTGGAATGGGGACAACGTTTAAGCCTAACTCCTGAATTGGCTTCTCTGGCTAGAAAAAATCTCACTGAGAATCTCTTTCACCTCAATAACAAAATTATCACATCATTTTTATTATCGTATTTGCAAAAATTACAACTTTGGGCAGGTGATGCAGACGTGTTACATTTGGCCTGAACTGGCCTTGGAGAAGCTGATTTTTAAAGTGCGCTCAGACACAGACATTATTCTGTGGAGCCCCCCAGTGGACACGTGCCGCCATGGCCGCTCTGCATCCCGCCGTCGGGCTGTGAAGGAAAAGCCGGGTCTGCAGTCTGCGTCTGGGGACAGTCTACGCGACCACCAAGAAAACACACCATCACGCAGTGACAGAGAGGACTGCAGTATGGATGCTGTGCTTAAAAGCAAGACCTCAAGGGGTCAGTGTGAACACCGATGGGTAAAAATAGGCTGAAAGGAGATCAAGTTGGCATTTTCAGCCACAAATCGATGCAGGACTGGATACATTCTTACGCAGCAGACTTCTTAGGTGGTCCCACATTCCTAACGTGTTCTGACTGTGATCTTGCTTTCTGACCGTGACCACTTTGTTCATATCATGTGTCTGTTCCTTGACCAGACTCTTTCCTTTGACGTTAACAGTCTCTCTACAGGAAAAAGTAAGTTATACACGTGTCCACTTCATTGTGCACTTTTGACCTTCTGAATAACAGCATCAAATATCCACTCGTTGTTTTGTAAGAATTTTGTGAGATAATTAAAGTTTGCTCTAAATCAGGGGTTAGCAAACTTTCACTAAAGAACCTGAGAGTAAATATTTTAGGTTTGCAAGTCAAGAGGGAAAATTCAAGAATATGATCTAGGTGCTTATATAGTCATTTAAAATGTCACCCTTTAAAACCATGGAGACCATTCTTGGCTCCGGAGCCCTAAGGAAGCAGGTGGCTGGCCAGATTTGGCCCGTGGGGGGTTGTTTTTTGATCCCTGCCCTCGCTTATCATTTATTTTGCAGATTAAAGTATAAAGTTTTGTGACTCAATGTTATTGTAAGCATGGCAGATTTTTTGTTTTCAAAATAGTCTGTCCTCACACTTGTGAAGACGGGGGGGTTGTCTCACCCCATAAACCACAGAGCTGGGCCTCCTGGGCCTCAGGCAGGGGGACCGCATCAGCCTCACGGATTTCCTGGGCACTTGCTGTTCACTAGTGGGGTGGGCTGTCAAAGGCTCTGTCTTAGGAAGCTCTTACCATCTAATTAGTGAAAAGAGGGCTCGCCTAAGGAGATGACAGACAGATGTCAGCCCAGACGGCGAGCAGAGGTGTGCAGGGGCTGGACCACAAGCTCCCGATGCTGGGGCCTGGAGGGGAGCAGGCATCTGGCAACTGTGGCCACGTGAATTGCCTTCATGCATCAGTCCATTGCACTAAGAATGACTGAGACTCAGCTGTGTGCTGGGGCTGTGCTAGGTGCTGGGAGTACAGCCGTAGCAAGACAGAGCGAGTTCTGGATCCTGTGGAGTCTACATTTAAGTAGGGCAAGGCAGCTAACACACAAGCAGACAAAAAATCAAGATGATTTCAAGTGATGCAGTGCACTGGAGGAAGCCAAAGCGAGGTGGCGTGACAGTGCCATGGTCGGGGGCGAGCCTTTAGAAGAGCTGGTTAGGAGAAAGAACCAGGAAGGTTGAGCAAGAAAGCAAGTGCAAAGGCCCAGGGGCAGGAACCAACAATAAATAATAATATAGGAATTAGGATCAGGAAGTGCTATCAAGAGCAGGATGTTTGGTGGAGACATTGGCATGGAAAGAGGAAAGACTGAGAAATGCTGCCTGGAGAGTTCAACATCCTGAGAAATGGTGTGGGCAAAGGGTGCTGGGAAATAATTAATAAACTGGTTTGGTGGCACCAAAGGTTTATGGAACGTATTAGTGTGTGGTAACAACCGAGCATTAAGGCCCAGAGGAGAGCAGTGGACATTCGGCCTAGAGTGTGGATTTTGTCCTGTGGGGGATGGAGAGCCAGCAAAAAGGCAGTTAAGTGGTGAGTTCTGGAAGCTTCACTCTGCAGCACAGTTTAGGAGGGGTTGGAAGGAATTAGAAAATGGAACTTATTTTTTTCTTATTTTATGATCCCAAAATTTAACCAAAGGTTTGTGTCTGGGAAGCATCAGCCGATCCCTGTGGCTTTTCGGGGGCCTCTGCAGGACTGTGGGTGCGTGCGGGGAGCCAGCTCCCAGCAGCCGACTCTGACGGCCCAGGCCAAAACCTCGGTCTTGACTTTGCGGAGCTGAAATTCCAGCATGTATTCATTCAGGAAGTACTGAGCGTAGAAGGTCTGCACTGGACCCGTAGTGGCCCCGAGGTCAACAGCAGGAAAAGGGAGAGAAGAGGGCGGAGGGAGCCTGTGTGAGACAGCTGGGTGAGGACCCGGGGTCTTAGGGGCCTGTCCCGGCTCAGGGACTAGTTCAGCTGTGTAACCTGTGGTAAACGACTTACCCTCTCTGGGCCTAGGTCCCCTCTTCCCTTGGGCTCCCTCCACCCCAGTTCCAGGAATACAGGGCTAGGGTTGGTGTTGAAGTCCGCCCACTAAAATCACGAGGGAGCTGTAAACAAATGCCAGTTCCTGGGCCCAGCCCAGACTGGCTGGCTGGGAGTCTCCAGGGGAGGGCCCAGTGCCTGGATTCGGTTAAAGTTCCTCAGGCGATGCTGATGCACACGCAGAGTTGAGAAGCACTGGAGTGAGAAAGGCGCCTCGGGGCTGAGCTGCATCCCAGGTGCCCGAGGAAGCCCCGATTTCTGGACCAGCTTCTCAAATGTACAGTTCGTGCCGATCCCCATTCCTCCCGCCGCTGTGCAGGTGACCTCTCCTAAAGTGGGACCCATAGCGTTGGGATGTCATTCAATTATGATTTCTGTTATTAAATGTAAGCGGGTTGTTCGTGGCTGCAGTGACAACATTAACCAGAGCGCACGGAGGGTGCCATGCTTCATTCTCTGACCCAGGCCCGCTGCAGCCAGTGCCCGGGTCTCATCGGCCCTGGAACCCACAACATTGGGCCTCGCAGTCAGGTCCTCAGCGTGGACTGTGTCGAGCTGGGGCCGATGTGGGCTTTAAAGTGTTGTCTCTGGGTATGAGAAAGCCCTTTACAAGGTTGTGGTTACAGCCTTAGAAAATTCTGTTTCGTGCACATCTGCTCAGGGACGAAGGACAAAGTGGATACGGGTTTCAGAGTTCGTCCCTGGGCAGGGAGATTCATGCGGTGTTGCTGGGGAGGAGAGTTTCTTTCTGCTCCGTCACCTGCAGCTGGCTCGGGTGTCCCGATGTCCCCCTCCTCTGGTTCGTCCCACCGCACACACAGTATGAGGTGGTGACCCGGCACGGCCGCCCAGCTGCTGGGTTCCCAGCTCAAGGCTCTGCTTCCCAGCTCCGCTGACTTGCCATGCTTTGCTCCTCCTCCTCTGTCCCTTGGCTGCTCCCCTCAGGCAAGTTTGGGAGGCTGGTTCACCCCCTAGGAACGAGAAGGAGGAGGCTTCACTGACTGGAAGGTTCCCCTGCATGTGACTGGGGCTGAGGCCACACGCACAGTGAAGGGTCCTCAGTATTCATCTTTGTTTACATCCAGTGGCATCTTATTTCATTTGAGTTTCTTTTCTTGCTAACTTGCCTTGAGGGGGGTTTGTTTCCTGCTTGGTTGCCTTCTGGAACCCCAGTGCAAGCTGAAGTGGGGTCAGTGCAGGGAGGGGAGCGGGTTCAGAGGCTCGGTGACGAGTCAAGAGCCTGGGCTGAGGGCAGCAACCAGCCAGACAACACAAGAGCCTGGGCGGAGGGCAACCAGGAACCAGCGAGAAGTTGCTCGCAATGAGGACCCTGACGAGGACAGAAGACAGCACCCCCCACCCACCGCAGGTTGGACCCTATGCGAGCACATCAGGAGCCCTTCCTTAGGGCCAGAGCAGAGCAGGCAGGTAAAATACTAAGACCAGTAGACTTTTCAGATGAGCTTTTGTCACCCGCATTCAAACCACAGTGAGGTGAAATGAGAACGGGTCTCAGAACAAACGGGCTGGGTTTAGGCTGACGAGACCAACCCCAGCAGGGCCGTTCTAGAGTTTACAGGGGTGTGAGACGGAGAGCATCTGAGGAGGAACGGACCGGAGACGATGCTCAACCCACATCTGTCTCCTCCCTCAGCTCTGTACCTCCTTCTCCCACTTCCCACACCAGGGATCCTTCCTTCTTCTCCCTCTGGACTCCGGGGCAGTGCCACCGCTTTCTGACCCGGTATCCAGCTGCTTCAGTCCATTCTACACACTAAAGGCAGACCAGCTTCTTTCAACGCCCCTTCATCAGATTCAGAACCCCAAAATACTTTAATTTGTCTTCTTAAAGCTTCTCAGCTCTCCCTCTTCTGCCATTTCACCTAAGAGTCACTCATATGTTATCTCTAACTGTGATGAGGACAGGAGAGACGAAAAGTGTATGCGCTCACTTTCAAATCAATGACGCTGAGGCATAATTCACAGGCAGCAAGGGGCACCCAGTCTAAGTGAACAGTTTGAGGAGCTCTGACAACTGTATCCACCTGGACCGTCCCCGCCGCCCCCCCCCAGCCCTGATGGAGGTAGAGAACGTTTCCGTCACCCCAAGGCAAGAATGTGTTTCCCTTGGTCAATGCTCCTTCACATGAACCCACCGGGCAGCCAGCACTTGTGGGGTCAGGTGCCCAGCACTCTTCTGATCATGGGGACTCGACTCAGAAGTCAGTATTCTCATGTGCCCGGGGCTCATGACGAGTGCAATGGTCAGACAGGCAAAGTAAAATGAATTTCTGCCTACTGAAATCTTGCTGACTTTTCAAGGTTCAATTTAAGTCAACTTCATCCGCAAAGTCGACCCTGAGTCTCATCATCTCCCTAAATTTCCTAAGCTCTTAGCTAGATGTATCTTTAAATTATATCCAGTACACTTGGACCCACCCAGACCTCGTGAACCTAAATTCTTCATAGTCTACGGACTTCTAAAACTGATTACTTTACCCCCATGACCTCCCCACCCCTATGTGGTTTTTTTGAGGTGGTTCATCAAACATTTCTGGTACAATAAGATAAAAATAAAGAAGAAGGAATCTGGGCAAAGACAGAATGGAGATTGAATGAGGCTATGTAGAGAGCAGTCAAGGTAGAAATGGGTGAGGCGAGACCCAGCCTTCCTGGAGAATTATAAACTCCATCAGGATCAGCGGATAGATATGTTAAGCCTTCCTACTGTGTCCCTTTCTCCCTAGGAACGCTCCACTCCAGAAAAACAAGGAACTTGCTGGTCAGCCCACCTCAAAGTCCCTCCAGGAAACTTTACTTTCCCATCCTCATATGTTGCCTGTTTTCCTTATTTCCTCCCTGGAGACTCTTACCCCATTTCTCCCTATCCTTGCCTACATTATAAGGCTCAGTTTAAATCAACCTCATCTACAAAATTGACCCTGATCCTCCAGCTCCTCCTAAATTTCTTGAGCTCTAGCTGCAGGTGTCCTTCAGTCACATCCGGTCCAGCTGGACCCCATGCAGACCTACTGAACCCAGCTCCTTGGGGCGGGCCCTTGAGTCTGCAGTGTATTCCATACCCCTGTGATTCTGATGATCGCCAGCTTTGGAAACCTCAGGGCTAGCCCATGCCTTCATTGTGCATAGGAAGAGACAGAAGCCCAGGAAGCTGAGGTTGCCTGCTGAAGATCTCACAGCAATGACTGTGGAGGCAGGGATGGCAAGGAGGACCCTTCTCACACTTTAGTGCCCCTGCTGCCTGCCCAGGCACACTGAATCAATGCTAAGTCGGTTATGGCAGTCGTGAAACTCAGTGGAATTATCCTGAGAGCTTCCAGAGGTATAGAATATTTACTGCATTCATGATGAATGCAAGATTTTAATAGAAGCCAAAATAATAATGGCACAATTATGGTCCAGTGTAACCTAGTACTGGAAAGAATGTAGTTTAAAATAGCATCTAAAAGTTCTAAGAATGGAATGGAACAAACACCAGAAAGATAGTCAGGGAGTGTCTTCAGCATAGCCATGATGATCCACTAACCAGTAAGGAAGGGTTTGGGACACACATGAGGAGAAACAGCCCAGTGGTGGAATTGGGTAGAACAAGGCTTTTCTTGAAATAGAGTAATTCAAGCCTTTGGTTTATCTGTCATGACTTAAATGTGGTCCTACTACAAGAAAGAATATACTAAAAAACATTTTAAGATCCCCTTGACCTGAGTTGAGGGTTTCTCATAGAAAAGTACAGAATGTTCTGTTCTGCTGATAAGAAGCAATTGCAACTTTGCAAAGTTTTTTTGATTTATCTGCATCTTTCTCTAAAAGGACGCTCACCAAACAGCCTCCAGCAGCTTAGCTCTAGTGTCAATCCAAAGTAGAATCCCGGGGACTGACCTAGTGGTGGCCGATGGCTGTCACTCAGGCCACGGAGACCTCGCCTCATGTCTCACCCCTCTGAGCTGTGCCTAGTGACAAGAGGCACACGCTGCACATGCGGTCGGGTCAAATGCACACGCTTTCTTTGTTGCTGTCCGGGTGGAGGGGTCTCCAGCTGCAGGGCACACGCTTGCCCTTGGGCACGTGGTGACTGATGTTGGGTGAGTGAAACTGTGGCTCGTCATGCCAATGACTGAAGGGCGAGCTGAGGAAGGGCCTCTTCTGTGAGCCACGGAGGGCAGCATATGGGTCACGAGGTTTTGTGTGTTCACAGCCCCCAACCCAGCCTGGCTCTGCTGTATATGCAGAGTGTATATGCCCCTCACACTGTGGGACGTGTGGGGAAATGAAAATACACATTCACTCAGCTCTTCTATGCCAGGTATTTGCATGTACAGTAACCTTTATTCATGCACTCATTCATTCATTTATTCATCATTGGTTTATTAAACAAATATTTATTGAGAAACTATGACGTGCGTCAAGGCATTGTGTGAGGAATAATACAGTAAAGATCCTCATCTCCACGGAACTTACGAATTTACTCTATTTATTACAACTCTGCTGCTAAGTGTCACCAAGAGAAGTGCAAGGCACCCGGCAGGCAGGTAACAAGGAGACCCGGCACAGTGTGGGATGGGAAAGGCTTCCTGGAGGTGGGGTTTGCAGCAGACTGAAGGGTGAGTAGGATTAGCTGGCTGGAGAGTCGGTTGGCCAAGTGCAGCCATGGAGAGACAGTGGGTTTGTGGGCTCCGATGTGAAGACAGAGCTGCGGCCTCTGGCAGAGCTTCTCAAATATTTTTAATACACAAACCTGCCTCCCAGTGTCCAGTTAAAGAGCAGACTCTGGCTCAGAAGGTCCGGGGCGGGGCCTGACATTGGCCCTTTCTAACAAGCCCCCAGGGAAGGCCAGTGCTGCTGGTCAGGGGACACTGAGCAGTGAGGGACACGTGCACATTCGTGCGCAGTTCAGGAAGTGAGGGGCCAAGGACTCAGGCCTCTGATGTGACTCCCATCCTGATTCCGAGAGCAGTGGAAGGCAGGCAGCTTGAGGGGGACTAGAGGGTGCGACTTGGAAAACCTTGTTCAAAGCACAAAGCAGAAAGTGAGCTGGACAGGCCAAAAGTGGGTGTGGGGGACAGCTTCAATCCTCACTGACAAGCCTTTGAGGAAAGGAGTCTCTCCGCTTTACAGACAGGGAGATTGAGGCTAAGAGAGCTTAAACAGCTTGATAGAGATCGTTTGTATTCATAAGTGGAGACAGGACTGGGAACCAAATATCCTGATTCTAAATCCAGTGTCCTCTTTTGGAGCTGCGAGTGCTGTGTCTGAGAGGAGCTAGGAGACGGGAGCACAGAGAAGAGGGGAGGGAGGAAGGGAAAATGAGAGGGGAAGGAAGGGAAGAAGACAGGGGAGGGGAGGGAGGACGGAAGGGGAGTAGAGGGAGGTTTTGTTTGTCCAGTTTTGAACACTGAGGCTGGGAGGACGCGGATCCCATTGGGAGGGTCCTGCTCTGCTGGTGTTAGGGGCCTGGATGCCCGACTGAGTTGTCTGCCCTTCCCAGCCTCCCCCTCGCTCCTCCCTCTTCCTGAAGGCTCCTCCTCTTAGCCTTTCCAGTCTTGTCCACTCTTCCAAGTCCGCCTAAATGCCAGGCGTCGTCCAACCTTCCCGGCTGTTGCACCTTGGAGTCCCTCCCTCTCACAGCGCCTATCGCACAACTCAACACTGGACAGTTAACGGTAATGAGGTCTCCGCTGTTCTTTAGTTGCTATGCATAAAGTCACGGTTCTAGAAAAAGAGTGAGAGCCCCTTCAAAGCCCGGTGTGTCTTGTCTGTCTCCTTGGCTAAGGAGCACGCAGGGCACTGGACTAGGCGTCTGAGGCACAGCTCTGCACTGCCGGCCGTGTGACACCGTGCACGGTGGGTTACTTCATCACTCTGAGCCTCTGCTCCTTATTCCGTAAAATGGAGAGAATTACTCCCTGGAGTCTCGGGTGGCTGATCTTCAAAGGGTTATTAATAATGAAAGCTGTCACTTTAAGATAATGTAAGTAAGGTGATTTTTGTACCAAAACATCTAGGACTGTGTGTGTGGTACATAGTAGGAGCTTAATAAATGGCTGTCCAATTGTGTACTAATTAGGACTCTTTCAATTGGAAGCGAGAGAAATTCAATTTAAATCTGCTTAAGCAGAAAGGGAACTTTATTGGCTCCCATAAGTGGGAAGCCGGGCACAGAGGACCTTGCAGCCCAATGACCCCACTCTCTTCCCCCACATTCACCTCCACTTTAGCCCCTGGAATTCACACGACAGGCTCTTCAACATTGTGGGAAAGATGAATCCAGTAGCTGGCTGCTTCATTCTCCTATCGAGCTACCCAGGAGACCAAATCGCTTTCCAGCAAAAGACTCCTAACCGTGAGCTGACCGTGACCAGGCCTGGGGGAGCACTAACCCCTGGTAGATGACCAGCCCCAGTCACACCAGAAGCCTAGAGGACAAAGGAGGTTCTGTGACCAGAAGAAAGGAAGTAGATTGTGCAAGACAACAGCTATGGATTTCAATATATGAAAGCACTTAAAAATTTAAGTACTACAAATCTTAATATATGTTAATTATCATAATACAAGCCCAGTAAATTCTTGCAGATTTTAGCAAGAACTAGCTCACTATCTGTCTGCAGGCATTAGGGAATGCTGAGGGAGCAGGACCTCTGCTTGACTGTCTTGAGAGGAAGATGCAGAAAAACAGAGGACCGTGACTATTGGTTGGAGAATACAGCTTAGCTCTGTGTCGCCAAAAATCAAAATGAGAACAGGGAGGAGTCAGCTCTGGGGGGCCGGGGGATGGAGAAGGGGCAGTCCTTGGAAAGGAAGACAAATACCAAAATAAACAGCAGAAAGGGAAAAATAACATACTTTACTTTTTAGCGATGTATCTTTTTGAGCAAAATAAAGATATATTATAGTTATAAAAATTAAAATAGAAAAAAAAAGAATGAAAAGGTGGTGGCTATTGGGAATTTCTCTGTCCTGAGCAAAATTATTTTTAATGTATTTAGTTTGGTTCAGAATATCTATTGATGTGCATTTTTATTTTATATGGAAAAAATTGAAGACGATACTGAAGATGATTTGAACCACAAGATATTCAGACTACTTTTAGAGGAATCCTGGCAAAGGTATTTCTAAAACTCCCCTGTAAATAACCCATGACTTCCAATGGCCTCTGCCACGTTATTCTCATCTTTTCATAGGTTTTGCTTTTCACAGGGCCCCTTTTGATGCAATGTCCCCAAATATCCCTGGGTTGATCTGCATCTCAACTGCAGTAGACGATGGCATGATTAATCACTCATTCCTTCAACCAATGTCCGTAGGTTCCTGGAGGCAACTTTCACAATGAAATTTAACACTGATCTTTATAGGGGTAATGATAACAAGAGTGTTCCCAGGAAACCAGTATTTCTATGACTGTCTTGGCCGTTGAGTGACAATCTTGGGAATTCTGGGGGCCAGAAGGGAATCAAATCTGTGAATCTCATTTTTCCTGTTCCTAATTCTGCTTTCACAGCTAAGCACACTGAGAGACTTCCAGTTTCTTGGATAGAACACTGAATTGATTTAAGGCTGTAGTCCTGTCTTGTTTGCTTGTGAAAAGCTGGTAGAGAGGAGAACAGCTCTCTGTATTTCTGAACTGAGCAAGTCTCTGTTCTTCCGTTCCCCAGTCTATTCTTAGATGTTGTGTAAATGCAGCATTCAGTGACCTGCTTTTTGTAATTTTATGGAGGAGGGACAAGTGTAAGCACAAGAGTTAACACTTGCCTGATATTCCTGAGCTACGTCATCAGGCAGCTATGAGCCTCCAAAGAACGTGAAGATTATGACTCACTTGGGAATTGACCAAACTTCCTGGGACATGTTTGGAAAATTCAGCTATAGACAATTGGGCTGGAAAAGATTATTACATGTAGGCCTATTTGGAATTGGTCTTCGTGTGATATTCTAAAGGATCCAGTCAAGCTTTGTCCACCTTGGTGCTTTAAAAGTTACATAATCACTAAAGACGAATTTTGTGGGGTTTATAATCTGCTTAACCCTTCCAGCCTGTTCCCATTGTTGGTTAAATCCCCCATGTAGTGTCTATATTTTCTATGCTCACCCAGGCCCAGGTGCCAGGGTGGATGTTGGCAACCCTGGGGTTTGTGTGTCCATCAGCTGGATAATGGCAGAGAGGCAGGAACAAGGCATTGCCTCAGGTGGCCTCACCACCATTCCTAAGGGGTGCTCTTGCAAACCAGTACTGTCCACTCAGTGGAACCACTGGGTCACGCCTGATCACACCCTGGCTCATCAAGGTGCCAGGGCCATGGGAAAGCTTTAGAATCTCCATTTTTAAAATGCGTCTTGTTGATAGCTTCTCTAGCTTCAAGCAAAGTCCAGTTCCCAGTTGGTTAGTCTGAAGCAGAAACGTGTGTTACTCCTACCTCACCCAAATGCCCTGAACCCACAAGTCTTCCTTTCTTTTTTCTGAATCATGCATGTGATCCACACCCCAATTCTCTTGTAGGAGATCCATGACTTTGCAACCATCCATGATAGAATCTTGTACCATTCATCACAGCTGCCTTTGATCTTGGTGAGAGTGAGTCGGCGTGAGCACAATGTGGGGCACGGTTGGCCTCTACATTCTTTTTGTTTCACTCTGAAGATGTTGGCCTGATAATAACTCCTACCCCTAGATGCAAATTGGAAATTAACATAAGAGTAAAATTATTTGCCTATGTGCCAAAACAGGAAAGGTAAAAACATTTCCAAAGCTTGTCATAAATAATGAACACTTTTGACACCTTTTATTATCATTATTAATGCATTAAAAAAACTGTCCAAATGTTAGAAAGCCTTAAGAATTACTTTAGGCACAATAGTAAATGAATACTTTCCTAACAAGGGGAAAACGTTTTACCTAGGACAGCCAAGAATGTAAACGGTGTTTATGACACATCACACCAACTGTGTGAGTTGCTGGGCTTGATGCTGGGGATGCCAAGAAAGGGAGATGCGTAGATAAAATTTGAATCAATTGGTTGAAAATATTACTTTTATTACTCAAAAAGAGTCTGTAATATTGAAACAAAAATATCATATTAAAAGTCTTGGTATCATTTTGCAAAATCTCTATTTAAATCACGTAGATTTGTATAATTTTTAAAATAATTGTCAAAAAATACAACACTGGATTCACTTTACTCGTTTTTCTTACAAATACTCCCTTTTATAGTTCTCATCTCTAATTGTACAACAGTATCCCTTAACCTAACAGACTAAAGCTCCTCGTTATATATTTTTTTTCACTGTTACTTTCAACAGTTTGGAGATTGCTTTGAGGTTAACTCAAAAATCTAAACCTTGTCATTGGGGTTTTGTTTTCCCTTGGGGGAAAATGCCGTTGGCTTGGCTCAGTCCTGACAAGATAATGAAAGTCATTCTAATTTTTATTTAAGAAAAAGCAATTTTCATAAATGGTGTGCCACTAATGGATCATGATCATCTGTAAGCCCCACAGCAAATTACTCTTAATCCAGTTTGCTGTGTTGCCTTACCTGAGGGAAATAATACCCACCCTTCCTCTGGGCCGGCATACTGTTCACAGAGACTTCTTCAATATATATTAATCCCATCATTTATCTTTGTCAACTGAGAACAAAAATAATTTGCAGAAGAGTAAACAGAAGCACACAGAGGAAGGGAGCTCGGCGTTATTAAACGGCGGAAAGCAGGTGCTGGCAAAGCCAAGCTTATTTTTATTGCAAAACTTGAGTAATTCTCCTTCTGCATCTGTGCATAGTAAATATGAGTGAGGGAAAAATCTAATATTTTAGAGGAAACTGAAATTACTTCAGCTGAGGAATGAGGGCAGGCACTGGCATTGCGGATTGCTTTTTGTAATCGATCTGAAAATAGGAGATTGATGGCCTCCAAAGGGCAGAAAAGAGAAGGAAGAGAGGAGAGTCAGAGGAAACTTCCATTTGATTTGAAAATGCAAAATAATAAAATATACTTCTGATATTCACTGTTCGGGACCACGTCTGGGTCTTGACTGCACCTTATCTCTTATTCACACTTTCTTGGTTATTAAAACTAATATTATTAAAACTAATAATAATGCTCATATTAACTAGTATCAAATTTAATAGTAATAACACTAACAATGCTATCAGTACTAATGTTACTAATAATAACTGTTTCTGTAGAGCCACGGATGCCAGACCCTCACGTAAGCATTTGGAGGTCGTCCTTACAGCATCATACAGACGAGGCAAAGGAGGACTCGGGGAGGTAAATGAGGGTCAGAGAAGCTCGATGGGTCCTCACATGGTTAAACACGACTGCAGCCTTTACAACCACATGTTGTGTGTCGGATTCAGGCTACCAAGCCTTCTGAGAGGTTTTACTGTTTGCTCCCATTTTACAGAGGAGGAAACTGAGGGTAGGAAAGGTTTAGAAACTTACTCGATCTCACAAAGTAATTTAAGTGGTTGACCCAGAATTCTAACCCCAGGCCTCACCACCTTCTAACTACTCCACTAGTTTGCTGTTGAGACATTGAGACTCCTGGACTGCAGAATCCATGCTCTTGCCCCTGCTCTGTGGTGTCTCCTTTAGGAAAATACAAAGCGAAACAAACACTCCTGGTTACTTCCAAAACCCCAAGATGAACCAGCACAGTGCTGTGGCCACATAGATCTTGGAAAACTGCTATTTCACCCCTATCCCCAGCCCCTCCATCCTTCACCATCACCTCCTGGTTCTTGTTTGAATTGCGTTTTGCGCCTAACTTTGGCAGTGGCCTCTATTGGCAGTGACTCTCAACTGGTCTCTCAGAAATGTCAACTAAGAAATGATGCAGCAACGAGAAATGAAGAGCGGGTACCTTTTCCAGCAACCCACTGACCGTTGAAATGAAACAACGGGTCGATAATGCCTATTCAGCAGAAATAGAACATCTTATCTGAAACAAAAATGAGCAGGGAGCACTAAGCTGCTAGCTAAAAGTGGGGCATCTTACTTTAAGCCAAATGAAACTGATCTGGAAGAAGACAAAACTTGTCTTCAGTTGCTCTGTGGAGTTGGATTGTGTGGCCGGAAGTCAGACACATTGCTGTCTTGGTAATACATTCATTCATTAATCCATTCGGTTAATAACAGTTTATTAAGGGCCAAGCACTGGGGGAAGCCAAGTGAAATAAAAGAAGATGATTCTCTCGAGGGACTCGGAGATTATTTTGGTCCGTGTCTAATTAGCGCAAACATAAAATTCTGTGTGCAGAAACAATGGTCTATCTCTTTTGTCAATCAAGTTAGAGTGGCAAATCGCTAGGTTTGGGGATTATGCTGTGTGGTGTGCTTAGTGGCATCGGTGGGGAAGAGCAGAGGCAGACCGTCCCTAGGGTGCCAGTCTTTGTGAGAAATATGGCACTCGGGGCTCTAGTTGAAGGAAACTGAACAAATAACACAATTGATCTCTGTGGGAAAGGTCTTCTCATTTGGAATCGTCAAGGTTGGCAACACAAATGATATCATGGCCCACCTATCCTTGGATATCTGTACTATCAGGTAACTCCCATTGGTGTATCGTGTTCACTTATCATATGTATTTTGGAACATCTCAAGAAGGCTCCAAATGCGGGTTTTTAACAACTTATTTCACTCTTAAGAGAAACTAGGCAAAGATAGGACTCTCCCATGAGTTCTATAGTGGTTGGGTTAACCATTAAGGGAAACTCCACTTCTGCCTGATGCCCTGGAGAGTTTTCCACCCTGGAGAAGGGCAGCACAGTTCGAATTAGGATGGGGGTTCTGCCTTCCATGAACAATGGGGTATGGGCTGCTGAAATGAGAATGCAGACCAAATTTAGGAAATACTGTTGTGGGAGTTAAGATATGGACACTGATTTTCTTATCCCACTCTTGTCTGGGTACCTGGGAATGTGTTCACACTCTTCCAGGAGTGAGAGTACTCCAGTTTGGAGACCGCTGACGTAGAGTGCATAGCACCATTGCTCCCGGGTTTGTGCTTTGGAACTAGTGGTCCTCATTGATGTATTGAGCACTCAGGGCAAACAGTATAGAAAGAAAGAGATGTGGGGAGTATAAGGGAAGATGGGAAAAGCCAAAGATAAGTTTTGATTGCCCTACACATGATTGTCCGTTTGTGAGTCTGATATTTGAAATAGTAATTTATAAGAATGCAGTTGAGCTGCGCAAAGGCATGAGCAGCCCTCTCCACATTGCATGATGAAGGCTCATGATGAAGATCAGTGATGATGTGAGTTGGCCGTGGCATGTGGCCATTGTCTGCAGATCCTGTCACCTCTTACAATTCTGCTGCCAAGTTTGGCTAAACACAGTGCAGGCCTTTCCCAAAGCATTCTAATTATAAATGTCCACCTGAATAATTCACCAAGGCTCATGCTGGGACTTTGTGGCCACCTCCATTGGTCTGAACTCTATTTTATATTAATTATGTAAGAAGAGCTATTAGTTCTTCAACTCTTACTCTGTCTGCCAAGTTCTTCACAGAACTAACTCAAGGATCTTTAAGACAACCCTTTCAGGCAGCCCTTGCCACACATTCCCAATAGGAAGATGAGCAAACTGCTGCAGAGAGAGGTCAATCAACTTGTCCAGTGAGTGACTGGATGGGGTATTAAATGCGCATCTGACCCATGGCTGTGAACCCCACGAAGTTGCCTTGTGCCCAATAGGATATGTACCAATAAATATTTCTGAATGATTGTATGAGTTTTTAAAGGCTCAATTCTTAATTATCCATGGTCTTGACACCTCATCTAGACAGAAATTGTGATTTTTACCCTACCCTCTTTTAGCAGATAAAATGCAGGTCCTATCAGGAATTCCTTTTTTCATGCTTTCATTTATTTTATAGTTCTAGTTCATTCTTCCAAAAAAAATTTGCTGTCACATCTTGCGATAGCATCTACTATGCTCCAGATTTTATTCTAGGCACTGGGGAAACGGCAGGGAGCAAAGCAGATACAATACTCTGCCAGTGACATGACATTTTAAAGGAGTGTTATTAATACAGGAAATGAAGCTTATTGGAGGAAGGGACATGGCTTCACTTGGTTCCAATTTAGGTAAAATTACCATACAATATCCAGGTTTGACTTCAGAATTTCATTGTATAACTAAACAGAGAAAGAAAGATTTGATTCTAGAGAAAGAGAATTGTGTGGACAGATTGCTTCTCTACGACTGGCATACAATGCTCGATGCTGTAATAGCCCGAAGTTATGAACTTTCGTTATTTCATCCTAGTATAACACCTCTATTTCCTCAAGGTGGAAATTTTAAGCATAAATTTTAGAAAACTATTAAATTCATTAATTATTAAATATTGCAATTATAAAATATTAGTTACAATATTGTATGTATCTACCCACCACCTATATTCTATAATTAAGATTTTAATATACTTGCTTGCTTTATCACATGTCCGTTCCCCTATCAATCCATCATATTTTTTGTGTGCATTTAAAGCGATTTGCAGACATCAATCTCCTTCCCCCTTAAATGCTTCAGCACGAATAGAATTAACTAGAGCTCCTTTGTTTACAGCGCGCCTTCCTCTCCTCCCGCCTTTTCCTAACTCTTCTGCTTCCTCTGCTTCTTCTTTGAGGTAAAATTTACATAGACTAAAAAGCACAAGTCCTAAATGGACCGCTTGTTGAGTTTTGACAAATGTACACACCTGAGAACACATCTATTTGTTTAGGCCCATCCCAATTCTGGGCCTAAATAAAACTGAAAATCCAAGGAATTGGTTTATCAAACCTTCCCACCTCCTCTATCAGAGAGCAGTTCCCACCTCTGTCCGACCTGCATCTTTCCTGCTGATTCCCAGCTAGCTGTTGCTCCATCCATACCATTTGATATGGACCCATCAGGAGGTCACTAACTGAGGGATGTCCTGGCTAATTAAATTTGTAGAGGGAGGTGTTTAGGGATTGTAGTTTAAATGAGACGTTTAAGACACAAAGAACCAGAAGAGTGAAGCCATAATGGCAGAAGGATGCTCAGTATATTTGACAAAAGCCTCCCCAAATCCCTCTCAAACTATCCTGGGACCGCAGCCAGGGTTGCTTGACTGTCTTAACTTTCCAGCTTTAAGTTTCCTTTCAGGACAAGGATGCTCATGGACACTGGGTATGCAATGGGTTGAACTACACAACTGAGTTGTGTGAATCAGAGTTGCGTGATCTCTCCCGGTGTGACTCTGCCCATTAAAGTTTTGCTTCTCTGAAAATTCATTTCAGTCTGAGGTCAGGTCAGATTGCAAATATTCATAAAGTTGGGGTCCACATCAATTCTGCCGAATGAGAATTCATGTAAGCTGAGCCGTCACTGAGCCCACTTCAGGAGGAGTTAGAGGTTGAGGCTGCATCCTGGGGTCACTTAGGTCCCTGTGATTTTCACGAGGTGAGTGGGTTTCCAATAAAAAGAATTTATTTTTGTTCGGCGTTTTGACTTCCCACAGAGGAAATGTAGAGTAATTCTGACTGGCCTCAGAGTTACTGGCTGGTGAAACTGAGGAAATTTGGAAACAGATGTCAGATTTCTACCCAGTTCCCTTCATCTGAGCAAGGAGTAAGGCTGAGAAATGGAGAGGCACGTCGTCTCCATTCCAGTCCCCATTCGCCACTTTTCAGCTAGTGACGCTGTCACTCCACCTCCTTGGATTTGTTTCTTTTAAAATAAATTGATGTAATTTCAAATTTACAAAATGTTGCAAGAATAGCACAAAGAGCTCTCATATGCCCTTTAATCAAATTCACTAAAAGTTCACATTTTGTTCCCCTTATATTATCTACCCATCTGTACATCCATCCATCTATACACACATACATGTATCTATCTATACACACACACACACACATATTTTTTCCAAGTCATTTGAGAGTAAGTTACAGACATTGTTTCCCTTTATCTCTAAGTATTATAATATGTATTTCCTAAGAACAAGGACGTTTTCTTACATAACCACAATAGATTTATTAAAATTAGGATATTTAATCTTCATATACTACTATCTAAGCCAAGTCCACACTCCAGTTTCATCAGCTGTCCCCACATCCTTTACAGAATCTGTGTGTGTGTGCACGCATCTACGTGTGTGCCTCCTGATCCAGAATCCAATCCAAGGCCGCACACTGTATTCAGCTGTCACGTCTCTTGAGTCTTGAAATCTGGAATGGTTTCTCAGTCTTAGTCTTTGCCTTCCATGATCGTGTCATTTTTGAAGTCTCCAGGCCTGTTGTTTTGTAGAATGTTGCTTAGTTTGGGTTTGTCTGATGTTTCCTCATGATGAGATTCATGTTATGCAAATTTGGGCAGGAATATCCCAGAAATGATGCCTTTTCAGTGCATGTGATGTATATTTCAGCACACATATCAAGAAGTACGTGGCGCGGCTTGTCCGGGGTCAGTTAGCTTTGATCACTTGGTTAAGGTGGTTTCTCAGCTGCAAAGTAGTCTCTTTCCCTTTATAAGGTATAGAGATCTTAGGGGAGATACTTTGAGACCATGTAAATATTTTGTTCTTCAAAATTTTACTCACTAGTCTTTTCATCCATTGGCAATTTTTGCCTGAATTAGGTGTCACTAAGACGATTGCTAAATGATGGTTGTGATTGTCTAATTTCATCATTCCTTGTACATTTTTTAGCTGGTTTTCTACTGCAAGGAAGAGCTCTGTCTTCTCTCCCAGTTTTTTATTTACTCATTCATTTAGTTATATTCGCATGGGAGCATGTGTTCCTACTTTACTCAAGATTATACTCTGTTGCTGTCAATATTTACTTTGATACTCAACTGGTACCATATTTGGCCAGTGGGATGCCCTTCCTGCTGACTCCTGTGTGCTTTTGGATATGTTGTCGACTGCACTGTGTCCTCCCAAAATTCATATGTTGAAGCCCCATCCCCCGTTGTGACTGCATTTGGAGACAGGGCCTTTGAGGAGGTAATTAAGGTTAAATGAGGTCAAAAGATGGGGCCCTGATCCCGTAGGATTTGTGTCCTTAGAACAGGAGGGAGAGACGCCAGACCTGTCTCTCTCTTCACACTCATACAGAGAAAAGGCCATGAGAACAGGTAGCAAGGACGGCCGTCTGCAACCCAAGGAGGGAGACCTCACCAGAAACCAACCCTGCTGGAGCCTTGATCTTGGGATCCAGTCCCCAGAACTGTGAGATTGTGGATTTCTGTTGTTTAATCTCCCCGGTCTGTGGTATTCTGTTGCTGCAGCCTGAGCTGACTAATATGGCCTTCCTGCATCATTCTTTGAGTACTTCTTTATTTTCCAGCTCATGTTCCAGGCTCCTTTTGACCTTTCCTTGCCCTAGCCATTTCTCCAAAGATCCTGGGTTCCTTAGCAGAGGATGGTGTGTCATAACTGAGATCTGGGTGCTGGATGTACTCATTCCTACTAGAGATCTGTTGCCTCAAGACCCTCTCATTGGACAGAGCTAGAATAGATCCACGCTACTCTCAAAGGAAGCTCTCCGCAGACATGCCTGAATCGCCTCAATTCTAGTTTCTTGCAGTGAAGTATGAGGTGCTGATTCTTCAGATAGTTAGTTCCACTAAGTTCTCATTTATCAGACCATTAAGAGATCAAACCTTACTTTCAGTGTGTACGGAAGCCATCTCTCAACACATACACACCATGCACTTATAGACGCACTCAGTTTTGTCTGACACAGTTACACAAATCCAGTTGGAGAGGCAGTGGGGAATTTATTTATTTACTTTTTAGTTGAACATCCCCTCTACGTTTGAAAATCCAAATACCACACACTGGCAGAGGGCATGGTCAAGTGCTGACAGATTTAAACATTGTTGAAATAGGTGGAAAAACAGAGAAGGACTTCATGAGAAGAGGGACACAGGACACTCAGTCTTGGTGTGGGGAAGAAGGAAGCACTCAAGTGCTCCGGCTCCTCACCCTGGAAGCCTCAGCCTCGAGAGGATGACTCGCAATTTGGTGCCGTTTGGAGGAAAAGATGCCACCCACAGGGAGGGCCACCAGGAACTTGAGCTGGCAGCTGCTGGGATCCCCATCTTCGATTGGTGGAGCACACCTGAAGTGACCTGCCAGCTTCCAGCCCAGAGTGTCAGAGCCAACACTGGGAACGTTACCTGGGTTCTGATGGCAGCAGAAGCACAGTGTTGGTGGCTTATGGTCATCACTGTCTTGTGAGGGAGAAAGAGGGTGTTTGAGAGAACTTGCCCCTCCTCCAGGAGTATGCACATGGAAACACAGCTCTTCTCTGTGCTTCATCTGAACGTGGTCACCACTCTCACCAATATCAGGCAAAGGCACACAAACTGATGGTCAAAATATCTGGATCAAAGAAAGTTTTGAATACATATGAGAAACCATTATGAATATCTTTATTTTATTGACGCTTATATTTTTGTTAACAATGTTCTATCACTATTTCTTGGTTTGAATTGAGATGACCAGCCCATTAAAGTCATTACTCCTTACCTCTAAGAACATGCTTAAAATTCTCAGTCCCGTGTCATCTGCACCCCTCTAATTCTTGAACTCAGCCCCAATTCAAGTCAGCACTTCTCCATAACAGCCCACATTGTCATGGTATTGGGGCTGCACACACCAGAATATTCCTACATGATTTTGGTTTTGTTTTTTCTCATTGACAGATTAACTCAAATCAAGTCTGCCTTTTAGCCCTAATATTTTTTCCTGAACACGCATGACACTGATATTTGTTTTCTTTGGAAGTCCATTTTACAGAAAGTAAAGTGCAGTCTCTCACTTTCGGAGTATCTCGCAGTGTCTCCCACCTCTTCAGACTCAAGGAGTCCAGAAGCCGAATCAGGTTTTAATGGGCACAAGCATCTGGTGCATGGTCAAGGCTGAGGTCTAGGGAGCTGCAGGGCTGACCTAGGAGTTGAGGTGCACTCTGGAGAAGAATGGAGGCAAACTTGACTCTAAACTGACCTCTGAAGATTCATTCCCTTGAAGGGAACTCAGCCTGGAGCATCACCAGGTCCTTCCCACACGTCTGGTTCCCACACCTGCATTTGGGGGCGGGAGCAGGGACATAAACTGAACTTACATTTGTTTACTGTTCTTTAGGGTAAATTCTCCACTTTTCTCTGACCCAAACAAATAGGTCAGGCCTGGTGTCCATCTTTTGTCTTTGCTATTGCCAGAATCTTCAAAGGTCTGCCTCAAGAATTCCTCTAGCACAAGCATATGTCATCTTCGACAAGCTGACCTGGGTAGGGGTCTCAGAACTGATCGGGACCACACAGAAGCACTCGTCTCAAAAATTAGCAGTTGTGACAGAGGACTGACCAATGATTCTCAACTCTGGCTACATAATGGAACCATCTGTGAGCTTCTAAAAAACACAAGTAGTCCTACTTTTAGAGATTCTGCTTTATTTTGTCTGGTACAGGCTTTTAGCCTTTTTTTTTTGGTGGATATTGTTTTAATATTTTGATTTTTAATTATGAAGTATTGCAAATATATGGAGATAAACAGATAATATACAGCACTATCCATGAACTTACCACCTAGGTTTTGCAACACATTCTTTGCTTTAGCTTAGGGAAGGAAGGGAGAAAGGAAAGGACGAAGAAAGGAAGGAAGGGAGGAAGGAAAGAAGAGGAAGAGATGGAGGAGCAGGTAGATTTAAAGACAGAGAAAGAGTGAAAAAAGAAAAGAAAATATCTCTTAGAATCTAACCTGGGCCAGGTTCTATGATCTGTATTGCATATTCTGTATTTCATTTAACTCTCCTACAGGATGAGAACGTGTGAGTTGCTTGGTTCACGTAGCAACACTCTCAGGTCACACAGCTGTCAGGGGCCCCTGGATGTGAACCCTGTCTGTTCTGGCTCCAGAGCCCTTGGGCGCTGTCTTGCCCTGTGCTGTTCCTTGCTGAGAGGAAGAGGAGCCCCCGGAACAGGCAGACGGAAGTCTGTGCACTCGGCGAGGTGACCGCCAGCTCAAACACCCATAAGGTCTGACCCGTCCCTCCCAGGTCATCCAGGATCTCAAGCTGCAGAGGAAGGATGCATGAAGCTGGGAACCATCACAGCCGAGTTTCAGACGAGAGTAAATTCAAGTGGTGACCGAGATCAACTGATTTGGTTTAGGCAGCACGTCCTCACAAGGTTCATTATAGCCGCTGTAAAATTGAGCAGGGGTCCAATCTCCACCTCAGCCGCAGTCAAATGACCCCACTGCCCTCCCATGTGGGAGGCTGGGACCACAGCCAGAACTTTTATCTGTTCCACTTGGGCTGAGAAAGAAGCAAAGGCCAAGATTAGCCAGGAAGGTAAAAATAACTATAAAAAAATGCTTGGCAAGCATCCACTGGGATCTAAAAATGAGTTATGATGAATAGACCGGGACTGGATGTTTCCCCTTGATGGTTACAGGTATTAGAATGACCTTCTAGAGAATACCCATGTGAGCGGACATTCCAGAACATTCTCCATCACATGAACAAGGTACAAAAATTCAGAGCCATACAGGTGGAGGCAGCCACAGAGTGGATCATTCCTGAGTTTGGTGAGAATGATTCACTGTGCCAGGTTGTGGGGCACATGATTTAGGATATCCATTCCCTCCCTTCCCACCTCCCTGCCTTCTCTCTCCCACCTTCTTTCCTCTGCACATTATCTTATTTCATGACATCATAAACTGTTAAAAATGTGCCATAAAAAATTGTTATTCTCAGTTTCAACTAACTTCAGTACAGCAGTTTAGAGCCAAAAACATGATGTTTATTGAAACAACTTGTAAAATCATGCAAATGATAGAACGCCATTTACATGTTTAAGAACACACGAGAAGGGGCTTTTGGGTGCTGACAATGTTTGTCTTCAGGATCTAGGTGGTAGCTTCTGCAAGTGTGCTCCACTTGTGAAAGTACACGGAGATATACACTTGAAACGTGGCACTTTTCACATCAACATCAAACTTCAATAAAATTACAATGAATTATTATAAATAATAATGTTATGTATCAGGATGTACATAAGCATAAAACCATAGGGGCCAGCCCGGTTGCGTAGTGGTTAGATTCGCATGCTCTACTTCGGGCGGCCCAGGTTCATAGGCTCGGATCCCTGGCGTGGATCTACAGAGCACTCATCAAGCCAAGCTCTGGAGGCATCCCACATACAAAATAGAGGAAGATTGGCTCAGATGTTAGCACAGGGACAATATTCCTCATCCCCCCAAAAAAGCATAAAAGCATGAAGAAACTGAGGCTCAGGGAGGTAGAACAATCGAGGCTGAAGTCCACATGCTAAGGGAGTGGTAGAGGCGAGGTGAGAACCCATGTCTGGAGGATTTCAGAGACACGGGCTTGCTGCAGCCCTCCGGTGCCTCTGCTACGTGAGGATCTTGCATCAAACTGAGGGGCACAGTGAATACCCAGGAGACAACTGGCCTCTCAACTCACACCAGCTCTGCCCAGGACTAACTCAGAACACAAACTGGAGATGTCACTACCAGTATACGAGCCCTACCGTCACGTCGTTTATGATATCTCATCCACGTGCTTTACAAAGTCATAATGCAGGTCTGATGAGATGGTGTAGTGGGAAATGCGCAGGGGTCTGGGAGCCGCTGTAGACATACACGACACAAATGACTGATCACCGGCTCTGTCCTGTCCTCACTTCATTTATGAAGACTTGTAGAATGTGTTCTCTCCTGGCTACTCACCCTCACCAGCAGAGGGTGTTCTGTATTCCTTTCTCCACGTGGGGGTGAATGCATTCTTAATTAACTGTTAGACTGTTGTCTAATTTAATCTTCAGAGCATCCCTGGGAGAAAGGTCACATGGAACACGCTGGAGAAAACTCATTTCCTCTTATACAGACACAGAAGTCAAGGCACGAAGGATTCGAGCTCCAGGCCAGGCAGCCCTGGACAAGCAGGGACCACAGACTCAGGATCCACTGTCCTGACATCTTTCCTTCTTGCACTACCTACAAGAAAACTTACCTCAACGTTGTGGGTCTGTATGTTGACTCAACTCTTACAGGTTTCCTCAAGGTGTATATTTGCAATGACCAAGGAAATCTTCCTACATAACCATAGTATTGTATTATTATTAAAGTAAGAAAATTTAACATCGATACAATGCAGGTATCTAGTCCAGAGTCCACTTTCAAATGTTACCACTTGTGCAAACACTGCCCTTTTTAGCAATTTCCCCCAGTCCAGGACCCAATCACACTTGCGTTCACTTGTCATGTCTCATTAGACCCCTTTAATTTGGAGAAATCCCTCAGCCTTTCTTTGTGTTTCTTGACCTTGATGTTTTTGAAGAAAAGAGGCCAGTTATTTTGTAGAATGTCACTCAATTTGGATTTCTCCAATGTCTTTCATTTTTGGTAGGAAAATCACAGAAGTGATGTGTCCCACTCAGCACATCTTGCTAGAAGCCACATGATGTCTGTTTATGCCAATATGATGGTGTTAGCTTTGAGCTCAATTAATTTCCGGTTCGTGTTGAATGGAATGACCTTGTGCAGCTCCCGCGTTTGGAAGGCTGATTCTGGATTACCTGAGGGCTTACTTTACTTTGAGGATTAGCAACACTATTGAATGATGCTCTTTGCCTCTGCTATATACCTTTCAAACATTTACCAGTAACTAAAGAAGAAATAGAAATTAACAGTAAACCAGATCCACTTGGTATTTCTTAAGTCAGATAGACGGTGTAATAAAGGACAGGGTTTGAAGGCCATGGATAAGATGGGTATTTTTCATAAAAAGTGAATTGATATTTAGAGTAAGCAGCAAGTTTTAATATTCTATGAGAATCTTATCTGACTCGGGTTAGAGCACTTTTGCTAAACGGAATTTCCAAGATTTTTTTGCTTTTTCCTAGTAAACTGCAATGTGTGGAAAAACCATTAGGTGGCGCAGTGGTTCCAGTAGTTATCCGCAGGTCTCCCGTTCGGAGATTGGCCTGCTGCTGGAAAACGCTGATCGCTTGAGAAGTCTGCTCAGTTAGCTCTCCGGAATCTAAAGAGAATAATTGGTTTGTGAAGACCCGTCATTGCATATATTTTGAGCTGGGGTTGGATTCTTTTCCATGAGAATTCTTTTCCCTCTTCCTCATTTTCTGCTTTCAAATTTAGCAAACACAAGTATTTAGGTGCACAACTGAAAAGAGGAAAAAAGAACATCGGTAGCTCTATAGAACTACCAGTGTTTAAATCTTTTAGAGACATTTTACCTCCATCATTTCCTGAAGGAAAAGAAATACACACCCACACACACACAACCTTGAGACTCTTGTTTCACGGGTGGCACCATGTGCTACTAGATGGGTGTGTGTGTGTGTGTGTGTGTGGGGTGGGGTTCAGAGGGGAGACAAGGGAGGAGCTAAGAATGGTTTTACAAAATCCCTCTCCTATTCACACTAAAGCTTCATGTAAGTGCTGAACTTTTAACCTTTAATGATTTGAGTCGTAGCTATGAGAGAATCTAACAAAACATGAACACACTGAAAGACAAACTGAATTTTCTTCACACGTCTGATATGGACTGCAGACACTCTCTTGCCTGCTGCAACCTTGTTTTGGTTTTAACAGACTGAAATTTTAAAAATTCGAGTAGAAATCTATGTGTGTGATTTTATTGTGCTATTTAACAAGTCGGCTTTTAAATGTCATTTAAAACTTGGTCAAAGTTCAAAAGTACTGGAAACCTCCTAAACAGAGTTTATGTCCAAGGCAAGGTGTGCTTGCTGAGCGTCGCTCACATCCCTGATTTCTGTTAATGCTGTCTTATAAGACTCTTAAATAAGTAAATAACTGGTTCCAAAATTTCTGTGGTGTACCAGAGTACCCCTGGAATGGCGTAGGGGAAGGGACTAGAAGCAATGGAATAGCCACAAATTAACCTCTCTGCCAAGACCACATGGTCAGACAACGCCATACAGATGGATGGAACACCTGGGAGGCCTTGCTCTGGGTCCCTTCAGCTGGAGTTGCCTGTTCGGACACTAGATGGCAGCGTTCGGGTTATGCCAAGAGTTCTGCCCCGGCTGATAGTTTATGCTTACCAGAGATGGTGTCTCCCAAGTTAGAGAGAAACTAAAAGATATATATATTTACAGACCTCACAAGTCCTCTTTTTTTCAATCCTTACGTAATTACAATTGAGCCAAATAATTTTTGGTTCTACTACTTTAAATGCAATGAAAATTTTAATAAAGTTTTATATGAGTAACAACAAAATCCTTTCAGATTTGACAAATTATGGTACATATACGTGCAGATCAAAGGATCTATTCAGACCCCATGCATGAATGTGCTCACAAGTTCTACCAGCAGCTCTCTGCTTCTCCAGAGACATTGAGGACCAGCAAAAATATTTCTCACCAGAGCTAAGTGAAGCCAACACTTATTATTTCAAAATAGGCAAGTCACAACACTTGCTCTTTATTTTGGGGTATAGACCTGTGCAAGCCTTTCTTGTCAGCTTCCAAATTCCCTCTTCCACAGACATCCTGGTTCTCTAAGTTTGAGGCATGAAGAATGATACAAGGAACCTGCTAAAAAAAGTAGAGCCTGGTAGGGTTGGTTGGGTTGTCTGCATTTTAACAAGCATCCAAGGAGGGGTAGGTCCTGCTTTTCTAAGAACTTTCTGCAGGCAGCAGCTATTTCTCATCACTGATCATGCTTCATGGACTTGTCACTTTCAAGTTTTTCAAAGTCTTTCCAAGTATGCTTGTGCCTTAGGGAGTCCCAAGTGTTTCCAGCAGCTTCTCGGGAGACCTGCCTTCAAATCCTCATACACTGTTCAACAAGAGCAGCTCCGCCTTCGTGAGTTTCACGTGTCACCCACATGAGAACCAGCTGCCCTGAGGACCAGTTCCGGCAGAGAATCCCAACCAAAGAAAGATAATCTACATAAGACGATTTATGTCTTTACTTCATTTTTTCAAGCAATGTCCTGAGGGAGTAATATATATATGTATATATATCTCTTTAAAACTTATTTCTTTCTCCTTCTCACTTTCCTTGACAGCAGTTGCTCCAGAGTGTCTCTTCTTGTCTGAATAAAAACTCTCTTCTCAATACAGAACGAATTCTCTTCTTTTCTTTGCTGCCGTTTTTACTTTCTTGATAAATCTTTCATTTTTGACCAGTAATTTTATGTTTTTCCCATTAAATTACTTAGCCTCATCAGTTTCTACAACTTTCTCTGCTCTGTTGCACCCTGAGCTCTCCTCATTACTCTGATTCTTCCACACAGTGAATTCTAAGAACTCTGGGACGACACAGACGGCACAGCAGACGGCAGAGGGGAGGCACTGCAGTCAACTGCCCACACATCCACCCGTCCCAAATAGACACACTGGGCTTCCAGGGGGAGGCCATTGGGACAGGAGCCCCATTAGCTAGGAAACTTTTGAAAACACTAACATGTATTATCTAATTTCGTTTTTATCACACTTTCATAAGTTGGGTATCATTAACCCCATTTTCCAAATGAAGAAACTGAATTTCATGTAGATTAAATAAATTCTACTGCCACAAAATAAAATTTCCAACACCATCTTCCACATGCACACAGACAAATGATTTAAACATTAAAAAAATTATGGCGTTACATAGTATACTAAAAAAAATAAATATTATTTTTTGTTCGCTCATTTATGGAAATTATTTCCAGAAAAATACATAGCAAATATTGAATTTAGTTTGATTTAGTACAATCTTGCTTGATACTCATGATTTATAAAACAAATAGTTTCTATTTAACAAGATAACTTCTTTAATTTACAGATTCTACTTTCATCTTACTTTCCTTGACATTTGTTCTCTTTTAAATATTGGCTTTTGCCTTGTATCTTTCTCCGTTGCTGCCCAAACACTGGAAATAAGGAGAATGAAAAGACAGAATGGGAAAAGATCTCCAGCATACATAACAGACGAAGGGTTTGTGATATAGAATGCGTAAAGTAAGCCAAAGCATGCTAACAAAAAGGGAAGAACCCAGCAGAAGGATGGACAAACATTTGAAGAGCAATTTTGTAGCAAAGAAAACTCAAATGGCTAATAAACACATGGAAAATGTTCAACCTAGTTAGGAATAAGAGAACTGCAAATCACAAGATCAGATGAAATAGCCTTTCATACTCACAGCACTAAAACAAATGAAAAGCTTTGGTAGTATCAAGGGTTGGCAAAAGTGTGCAGAAACGGGAACAATTTGCAGAGAGATTGTCAATTACTACAGCCGCTCTGAAAACAGTTTGCTGTTATCCGGGAATGTTAAAGACGTGAACACCCCACGACCCAGCAGTTCCACCCTTTGCGTATGTTCCAGAGACACTCTTGCTCTTCTACCTGTATGAGAACATTCACAGCAGCTGTGACTGTGACATTGTGTGCACACACGTACGCATGCACAAGCACAGGAACCAGAAGCAACCCAAATACTCACAAAAGGAAAATGGAAAAATAAATTGTAGGATATCCAAGAAAAGGGAAAATCACCCATTAGTGTCAATGGATGAATGACAGCTGCATGAAAATCATAAGTAAACCTCAGGAACTTAATATTGGGTGAAAAAAGCAAATGACAGCAAAAAACACACAGTATGACTTCATTTATATAAACCTCAACTAAATAATATGCAAAACTAAATACTATGTTTTAGGGATTTTTTTTTTTTTGAGGAAGATTAGCCTTGAGCTAACTGCTGCCAATCCTCCTCTTTTTGCTGAGGAAAACTGGCCCTGAACTAACATCCATGACCATCTCCCTCTACGTTATATGTGGGATGCCTACCACAGCATGGCTTTTGCCAAGCGGTGCCATGTCGGCACCCAGGATCCAAACCAGCAAACCCCGGGCCGCTGAGAAGCAGATGTGCGAACTTAACCGCTGCGCCACCAGGCCGGCCCCTAGGGATATTTTTATATGAGGTAAAACTCTAAGAAAATCTTGGAAGGAGAGGAATGAGATGAGATGAGATGGGAGGGCCCCCTCCCAAGGTGATGGTGCTGTTCTTTCTTCATCTGGCTGGTGGGTCGGGGTGCTCAGTGCGTAATCACTCACTCTTCGTGCCTTACATACATATTATTGTATTATTGTCACACATTTCATAAATTTCTTTTGCATTTGCCTAATAGTTAACTAAGATAATGCTAAAAGCATGGGCTACAGATGAAATAAGAATTTAAAATATGAAAAAGAGCCTTTTCAACTTACAACCTACTCTGCCTTTCCATGTCCACCACCTAGGTTTGTTTTCATCACCACAGAAAAGTGTCATTGACTCCAGCCTCCCCAGTGGTTTCTTTGATCCTACTCTCTGCCCTTCCCAGTTCATTGTCCATAGCTCTCCAGGGAGATCTATCGGACACACAGGTGTCCTTACTTTAGAAGCTAGTGGCTGACCACAGCTAAGGAGCTCTATTCCAATTTTCCCCATTATGTGGTCCTTGCTCCCCTCTATCGTGGCGCAGGGGACAGCCGCACCATAGAAGCTGAGTGAGGGTCTTGAGTGAGACGTAGGGTGATCCATTCCTGTCGTGTCATCTGTTGAGTCAAGGTTTCCCCTGGTGGTGAATGAGTAAAGGCCCTCCCACCTCGCCCCAGCCCAGTCTTGCCTGCAGGCATTTCTGTGGGAGAGCTCTGGCTGACTCCCTACAGCGTGGAAAACTCCAGCACCGCCTGGGCAAGGGCGTGGCTCAGTGTAACCATGGCGATGTGGGCAGACGTGGTGAGCGAATGTGTGTCTAAACAGAATAAGCTGGTGAGAGAGGAATTGTCGATGAGGCAATTAGCCTCAACGATGATTGACAATAATGGAGAATTTGCAAGAAGGAGGTTGGAAAGTTAGGAAGGAGTTCATGGGATGTGTTTCTAAAATGGGGATCCATGTGCTAAGTAGGAGAAAACAGCCGTTTAAATGCGTGGAATGGGCTACAGATGAACGCAAGGAATAAGAATTTAATTCCCAAGCAAAGCTCTGGAAACAGTGTGAGCCATCCCAAGAGGCTGGGTCACTTAATGGTGGTGTGAGAGTGTCTACATGACACGTGGCATACAGCCACGTGGTAGACAGTGTTCCCAGAAGGGAGGGGATTTAGACTCAAATCCTGATGTCACGTGCTCTCTTGACTTGTTTCTCTTATTTCGCTTCAGGTATTCGAGAGAGCATCCATGAGCACGTCCTTCCCATCCCAGCCCCTCAACCCGTCCTGGGGCTGCTGATCACATCACACGCGAGTGCGTCTTCTAAATACAGAACGTTTTCTTTATTTTTGAGGAAGCTTAGCCCTGAGCTAAAATCTGCCGCCAATCCCCTCTTTTTGCTGAGGAAGATTGGCCTTGAGCTAACATCTCTGCCCATCTTCCTCTACTTTATGTGTGACACACCCACCGCAACATGACTTGACAAGTAGTGCCGTGTCCACACCCGGGAGTCGAACTGACGAACCCCAGGCAGCCAAAGCAGAACGTGTGAACTTAATCGCTGCGCCAGCTGGTGGACCCCAGAAAGTTTTATTTTAAAAGGTATTTTTAAAAACGCTTGTACCAGTTCTAGAAATTCTGCAAATAGAAATTGATTAAAATATTGTAATTAAAAAATATAACTCGTTAAGAAAAATCATTAATTTCCTAGCAGTTCTGAAATCCTGTTTGCCAACACCCTCTTGCTGTAAGAATGCCCTTAAGATATTCTCCTAACATTTTAATGACAGCCGACAAATCAAAAATTTGCAATTTGCTGAGGGAGACTCCTAACGTTTCTTTGTTCGCGTTTCTTTCTGCGTGGGGGTAAAGCTATGGGGCAGAACTTGACATTCCTGGTTTACGTCCTTGCCTTGTTTTTACATCTTTTCCACTCTCAGTCCAGTGAGATGAGCCAACCCTTTAAAAGCAAGCCCCATTACCCAGGGTCTGTTTTAAAGGGGCATCCCATAAAACAATGTGTGACAGGATTAGCACACCTGCCTTTAAAAGCACTTCCTCTCTGTCATGTGAGACTTGATTTAGCACTGGTGCACAGGATTTCCCTGACAGCCTGAGCACCTTACGAGGCCCGAGTACAGGTGCAAAACAGATCCCCGGCACGGGGAGCTGGTCTTGCAGCAGAGTACAATGAAGTGTCACGGGCTGTGGCCGTTCTCAGGGAAGAAATCACTGGGGAGGAGGAAGGATGGACCAACATGGCCAGATTTTCAGGGCTGATTGCAAATTTCCCTCATTTATACAACAGCAAATAAATATCTGTCTGGCTAGAAGGTGACAGTATATACAGGTGTCTACTTGGCGATCCGTATTTTATTTGTGTGCATGAAGGGGAGGCTGTAGAGACACAGATGTGCCTTTGGGCCCATTGGCCATGCTCAGTATGAAAAATGTAGATCTCACGTCTCAAGGAAAAGAAGAAAAGGGATGAAGCTCTCCTTGGACCCTAATGGTTTCCACCACAGCCCCATAAATGGACCAGATACCTCGGCTTCAATCACATGGCCCTGGCTGATCTTTCTGAAACTAGCCCCTGTATGAAAGCCCAGAATTA
This sequence comes from Equus quagga, assembly GCF_021613505.1. Taxonomy (NCBI): domain Eukaryota; kingdom Metazoa; phylum Chordata; class Mammalia; order Perissodactyla; family Equidae; genus Equus; species Equus quagga. Next base: position 65,475,298 of record NC_060278.1, read on the forward strand.
CAGCAGAACCGTATTTTTTTTTTATATTTTTATTTTTTTATTGAGTTATTGATAGGTTACAATCTTGTGAAATTTCAGTTGTACATTAATGTTTGTCAGTCATGTTGTAGGTGCACCACTTCACCCTTTGTGCCCACCCCCCACCCCACCTTTCCCCTGGTATCCACTAAACTGTTCTTAGTCCATAATTTTAAATTCCTCATATGAGTGGAGTCATACACAGATTGTCCTTCTCTCTCTGGCTTATTTCACTTAACATAATTCTCTCAAGGTCCATCCATGTTATTGCAAATGGAATGATTTTGTTCTGTTTTGCAGCTGAGTAGTATTCCATTGTATATATGTACCACATCTTCTTTATCCATTTGTCTGTTGCTGGGCACTTAGGTTGCTTCCATGTCTTGGCTATTGTAAATAATGCTGCAATAAACATTGGGGTGCATAGGACTTTTGGGATTGCTGACTTCAAGCTCTTTGGATACATACCCAGTAGTGGGATGGCTGGATCATATGGTAGTTCTATTTTTAATTTTTTGAGGAATCTCCATACTGTTTTCCATAGTGGCTGCACCAGTTTGCATTCCCACCAGCAGTGTCTGAGGGTTCCTTTTTCTCCACAACCTCTCCAACATTTGTTGCTATTAGTTTTAGATATTTTTGTCATTCTAATGGGTGTAAGGTGATATCTTAGTGTAGTTTTGATTTGCATTTCCCTGATGATTAGTGATGATGAGCATCTTTTCATGTGCCTATTGGCCATCCGTATATCTTCTTTGGAGAAATGTCTGTTCATGTCTCCAGCCCATTTTTTGATTGGGTTGTTTGATGTTTTGTTGTTGAGTTGCGAGAGTTCTTTATATATTATGGATATTAAGCCTTTGTCAGATATATGACTTGCAAATATTTTTTCCCAGTTAGTGGATTGTCTTTTTGTTTCAATCCTGTTTTCATTTGGCTTGAAGAAGCTCTTTAATCAGATGAAGTCCCATTTGTTTATTCTTTCTATTGTTTCCCTTCTCTGAGAAGGCATGGTGTCCGAAAAGATCCTTTTAATACTGATGTCAAAGAGTGTACTGCCTACATTTTCTTCCAGAAGCCTTATGGTTTCAGGTCTCACCTTTAGGTCTTTGATCCATTTTGAGTTTATTTTTGTGAATGGTGAAAAAGAATGGTCAATTTTCATTCTTTTACATGTGGCTTTCCAGTTTTCCCAGCACCATTTGTTGAAAAGACTTTCTTTTCTCCATTGTATGCCCTCAGCTCCTTTGTCAAAGATAAGCTGTCCATAGATGTGTGGTTTTATTTCTGGGCTTTCAATTCTGTTCCATTGACCTGTGCGCCTGCTTTTGTACCAGTACCATGCTGTTTTGATTACTGTAGCTTTGTAGTATGTTTTGAAGTCAGGGATTGTGATGCCTCCCGTTTTGTTCTTTTTTCTCAGGATTGCTTTAGAAATTCGGGGTCTTTTGTTGCCCCATATGAATTTTAGGATTCTTTGTTCTAATTCTGTAAAGAATGTCATTGGGATTCTGATTGGGATGGTGTTGAATCTGTAGATTGCTTTAGGTAGAACGGACATTTTAACTATGTTTATTCTTCCAATCCATGTACATGGAATGTCTTTCCATCTCCTTATGTCGTCATCCAATTGTCTCAGAAAGGCCTTGTAATTTTCATTATATAGGTCCTTCACTTCCTTAGTTAAATTTACCCCAAGGTATTTTATTCTTTTTGTTGCGATTGTGAATGGTATTGTATTCTTGAGTTCTTTTTCTGTTGGTTCATTACTGGAGTATAGAAATGCTACTGATTTATGCAAATTGATTTTATACCCTGAAACTTTGCTGTAGTTGTTGATTACTTCTAACAGTTTTCCAATGGATTCTTTGGAGTTTTCTATATATAAGATCATGTCGTCTGCAAACAGTGAGAGTTTCACTTCTTCCCTCCCTATTTGGATTCCTTTTATTCCTTTTTCTTGCCTGATTGCTCTGGCCAGGACCTCCAGTACTATGTTAAATAAGAGTGATGATAGAGGGCATCCTTGTCTCGTTCCTGTTTTCAGGGGGATGGCGTTCAGTTTTTGCCCATTGAGTATGATGTTGGCTATGGGTTTGTCGTATACGGCCTTTATTATGTTGAGGTAGTTTCCTTCTATGCCCATTTTGTTCAGAGTTTTTCTCATAAATGGCTATTGGATCTTGTCAAATGCCTTCTCTACAGCAGAACCATATTTTTAATGGTGTCCTCCAAAGTTACATGGCCCTTAGGATTGGTGAGCTGAAGTTTGGACCCAGAGCCTACAGCATGGACTTTGAGTTCAGACTTTCCTGGCTTCGTCTTTCTACCCAACTTGCTAACTGCACATACTTGGGAAAGCTATGTAACTTTTCCGAGCCTTAGTTTCTCAATCCTTAAAAAGGAGTTACACTACCCAGTGAATTTGCTGTGAGGATTAAATGAGATGATATGTGTAAGTGCTTAGCAAGAGCTTTTCATATAGTAATTACTTGATAACTAGCAGTGAATTGCAATCTTACTGACAGTCTCACATTGTAGGAACTGAGCAAGCTTGCTGTGTGAAGGTTATCCAATGCCATCCAGAATTTTAAGGAATCTCTTTGTGTTAGGTAGAAAAGCTCTGATTCAGTTTACACAAACTGGTGAGGGGGAGGGGAATAATCACAGCTGCCTGTCGGAGGGCCGGCCTCATCTAAGTGCCTATAAAGTCGGGGGATAGCTGGAAGGCCTTTTGAGCTAACTGGACTAAATGCCTTCAAACGGGAGTAGCACCAACTCCAGGGGTACCCAGTGTCTTTTGATGGAGTACATGGACATGGTGAGTTTCAAGATAATCAATTTCAAATCGCTGACTTACTTGTGACCTCTTAGCCAAAAATCAGTGCGCCGGAGAACGTGTCTGCTGGTAAGATAGCATGCTGGGTCTCCAGTCCCACATTCCCTTTCATAGTTTCCTTCTTCTACGTCATTAATTTACTCATTATTTACTGAGGAGTACCCTCTATGCCCCAGCACTGTTCTAAATGTTCAGAATACAACAATGGAACAAATAAACAAAAGTCTCTGTGTATGTGGAGGACAGACAATAAACAAGATCAAACCAGTAGAATCAATAGCATTTGTGATGGCAACACATGCTAAGGAGGAAAACATAGCAGGAAAGGCGGATTGGAAGAGTTGGGGTTGAGATAATTGCAATTTTAGACAAAACATTCAGGAAAGAAGGGATCATTTGGGTAGAGACTTAAATGAAGCGAGGGAACCTGCCTGCAGATTTTTGGGGTAAAATTATACCTGGGAGAAGGAGTAGAATGTCTGTGCGTTCAGAAATGAGCAACCATGTGTGACAGGAGCTCATCGGGATGAGGTGACTGGCTTACAGGGAAGCAACATCCACTCTCATAGAGCATCTTTTTACATTGGGATCTTGTCCAATGGAACCAATTGGGAGGCCACTGTGTGTTTCACCAAGACTGCCATTGCCAATTGGACCACAGTTGGAAGACTATCCAGCAAGTCTTCTCATCTTTGGGTCTGTACTTGTCAGACATGGAGATCAGTTAGAGACCCCTAGTCCTTTGTAGCTGCTTGCAGCCAAAAGGGTGAAATTCCTGAGAAGATGGAGAAATGAGTCAGGGCCCATGGAAGTCCTTTGGCAGTGGGATGATTTCTGCTCCTGGCACATTGACTAGGAACAAGAAGAACATTCCTGTGAGTGAGGTAGATCTGCTGTCCTGAGTGAGCAGAGGACCATGATGCCTGCTAGACAGATAAGAGACTAGTCAGGAGATGACAAAGCAAAAGAATGACCAATGACGTGAACCCATTGGTCAGAAATGATGGCGCAAAGCTGATGGATGACTTGGAGAAGAGAGAATTCTTTGAATTTGATTTTGCTTCAGAATGAACATTGGTTAGGGGAGCAGACGCTTAAAATGTCTATTGCAGGCAAGATTCTGGAATAGATTACTCATTCTGTTTCTCTTTTAAAAGCAATCTGATCACAAGAAGCCAGTGAGTTCACTGAGAAATAGCAATTTCACACTAAATCTTATTTCTCTTTTTTCAAAGGAATATCGGATTAAACCATATAGTGGGTGTTATGTTTTAGGGAAATTTTTGGCCAAAGATCAGAAGAGATCCCTCTCTTCCTTCCAGAACCTAAATTAATCACTAGGTTCTATGTATGAGGCAGTGATAAAAACAAAACAAAATAAATCACAATTCTGATAAGAAATAGACAACAATCAAAGGCCTTTTCAACAAAATCTAAAGATAGCATTGATAAAGAGCCCTCTGCTACAGAGATTTACCTATTTGAATAGTCTCAAAGGTGAGAGCAGAACTGGGGATCCACGTCCCCCCCTACATTTGCTCCTTCCTATCTTAAGAGTAGCAGAAAAAAAGCAGTTCATCTGAGGCAGTGGTTCTCAAAGTGTGGCCTCCACGGCAGCAGCATCAGCATCCCTGAGAACTTGTGAGGAATGCACTTTCTCCAGCCCCACCCAGGCCTGTGAGTCAGAAACTCTGGGGCTGAGCCTTGCAATCTGTGTGTTAACAAGCTCTCCGGGGACTCTGACGCCCACTGAATTAGAGAACCACGGCCCTATGGAAAAGCACCCTGACAATTTGCGGTACTTATGTAAGTTACCTTGTGCACTGGAATTGCCTGGTCCCTGCTGTACTCTGCTCTATTAGCATTAGCTCAACAATCCCCTTTTGTCCATTTATACAGAAGGCATTTTCACCTGGCAAGTGTCCAAGAGGCCCGAGTGGCCTGCTAGACTATAGTTAGATATTTGACAGGGTGTTTCATGATGCATTTTGGAAAATAAGGGGAAATGTAGAGGGAACCCTATGACAATCGTTTGGATTAGTAGCTAGTTGAAAGGCTGTACACCAAATATTCTATTGATGGAGCGGCATCCACTCACGTGGAGGATCAGCAGTGTGCCTCGTGGCTCTGAATCTGCCCTTTTGATTCACGTGTTTTTTTAGTAACCTAGATGAAGATTCTGATGTCTAGAGTCTCTCAGATTACTTAATGATGCAATAGCTTATTGATGAAATTGTCTAACAGAATTAGAGATCAAAAAATGATAAAATGCTTCAAACAATTGGCAGGGATAGGTGAATTTTTTCATTTGGGACTCAGATGTTGAGGACACTAAGTAAAAATGGTGAAGAAATGGCCCAGAAAGCGTATTTGTGAAGAATTCTTGATGCTGCTTATTACCATAAGATTTTTAGGGGGAATAATGAGACATGGCAGCTACACATTTGACTTCAATATTTGGTGACCTTAACAGAACTGTTGTGTTTTGAATGAAGAAAGTCATAAGTCTGCTCCACTCTGCCCTGATCAAATTACACTTGCAGAATTACGCTCAGTTCGGGGCACTATATTTGCATTGGTATAGATATCAGTGGGAGCACATTCAGAGGAAGCCGACCAGGAAATGGAAGGTACTCAAAGCCACGTCTTAGGAAGTATTGAGAAAGGATGTGGGTGTTTAACCTGGAGAAGAGAAGATTCAGAGACCTTGCCAGTCAACTCGAAGTACTTGAAACACTCTACTGTGGAAGTAGGACCAGATTTGTTTGGTATGGCCACCTGTGATGGAAGCTGAAGAAGGAGAAAACTGCAAAGATGTAGGTTTCCACTTAATGTGTGAAAGATTTTTCTAAGAAACATAAAGGTGTCCCCAGTTTGTAGCAAATGCTCTGTTGCTGGAGTGTTAAAATCTGGAGGACCACTTAGGGGTGAGGTTGAGGGGATTCAAGCAAGGTAAAGGTCAGCTGTCCTTAAAGTCTGTTTAATCCCCTCCAGCTCATTTACATACCAATCAGTGTCCTGGCAGCATGATGAGCACATCATAAAAATCGTTAAATCTTGCAGCATTGCTGTGCTAAGGCACTGTTCTAAGCACTTTGCATATATTCACTCATTTAATCATCATAATAACCCTATGAGAGCAGTCCTATTATTATCCACACTTTACAGAGGAAAAATCAAGGCCCAGAGAAAATGAGTAATTTACCCATGACCACACAGGTAGCTCTCAGCAGAGCTGGAGTCCAACCCAGGCAATCTGGCTCCAAGGTCAAGCTATGCCGTCCCGCTCTCCATCATGGGGATGAGCTCTGGCTTGTCCACAATGCCACAACAGTCAAACAGGCCAAGCAAGTCATGGTGTGGGAAAGACGTGTACATACATGCCACATGCACTTATGTATATGTATAAGTAAGCATGAGACCTTTCTTCGAGTATGATCCATATCGAAACGCCCTAAACAAGAAAATCCCGCTAATAATCATTATGATGTCTGGAAATTCACACTAAACAGAGAGCAGGCATCCACCATTCCTCCTCCTCACAGAGGCTGTGCAACAATTAGAATATTCTAAATGCCACTGACCTGTATTCTTTTTTTTTTTTTTTAAAGATTTTATTTTTCCTTTTTCTTCCCAAAGCCCCCCGGTACATAGCTGTGTATTTTTAGTTGTGGGTCCTTCTAGTGGTGGCATGTGGGATGCCGCCTCAGCATGGCCTGATGAGCGGTGCCACGTCCGCACCCAGGATTCGAACCAGTGAAACCCTGGGCTGCTGAAGCAGAGCGCACAAACTTAACCACTTGGCCACAGGGCCGGCCCCCAAACTGTATTCTTAAAATGGTTAAGATGGTGAATTTTATGTGTATTTTATCACAGTTAAAATAAGAGTGATAATAAAAGCTATCTCCTTCATGAGTCTTTGAAGGCTTTACACTTTTAATTTGAGTGAAGTTACCGCTTTTGTCTTTAACCAGGTACCATGTGCAAACATTGTGGGAGACACACTCATCTGTTAGAGTGTTCGTATCTAACACTTGCTCCTTCAAAATTCTGCACAAGGTTGTCCCTCACCTCACCAATACAAGTTCTTGGAAACTTTCTTGCCTAGAAGAGTGATGATGAAAACTCCAGGAAAAATATTTTCCCACCACCTTTTCTTACTTGGAAGACACAATTTTTCCAGAATGAATTAAGACCAATTAGCTTGTCAACATCAAAGTCTTACATCTCTTCTGAATATCTTTTCAGCCTGGTAATTGGATTTAATTTCAAAGCCACGTGATTTCTGCTGTCATTTGTTTTCTTTTGTCTGAGGAATTTAGGCAGAATCTCATGTGGGGGTTGATTTCTTCTTGGTTGGTTCAGAGAGAGTGCTGTCTGAGTCACGTGAAATATATCAATCAGCATACACTCAGGCGTGGAGTGGCTCACACAGACCATGTGGCATCACACTGCCCAACACGCTCCTTGTGCAGCCAGCATGCACTCACTGTAGAATGAATGGTGCAACACCCTGGGGGGTTCTGACCTCGGAGCCTCCTACTGTGTGCTCGTGTTGTTGCCTGACTTCCTGTACCTGGGAATGTACATCTGTGAAACAGCTAGAAGTGCGATTTCCTCCCATCCTGGCTTTCCAGATCTTTCCTTGCTTTCCCTTCTTTTCATCTGTTCATCCCTTCCTTTGGTGAGCTGCTTTCCCTGACCTTGCTCCTGGGCCTGTCCCCACATGTCATATGCAGATATCATGAGTTTTTTCTGCTGTAGGTTCTCTATTTACTTGCCATGGATGTGTCCCCAAAGCTGCAGGGCAGGGACATCTGGTCCACAGCTGCTGGGCAAGGGTCCACCTCGCTTGCCCTCTCCTCAGGGCCCCTCAGCTCCCATCTTTACCATCTGTATCACTCTCCCCGCTTCCGCCTAGGACACTGCTGTTTCCTGACATGTAAAGTGTTCAGAAGTTTAGAAGGAGGTTGCGATATGAGGACAGCTTGCATCCCTTTCAGCCTCAACTTTCCGGCTTGACCTTCCTTGTGGATGCTTAGGATGGACCAGCACGCTGGCAGATTTCACCATACACGTCCCACCTGCGATCACCCATAGACACACTTCCGACTGCTGATGTATAGCTTATGGAGAACCCCAGAAATAGCAAATAGTTCTTCCGAGTGCAAAAATCCTTCCAAGGGCTTACCCCATTCTCTCAAAATTCTGCACATTTCCAGAACAAAGTCTGAGTCAGGAACACAGGCATTGCCACAGTCCTCTTGCTAGTTTTCCTTTGCTCCCATCTCCACCCAAGCTTTTCATTATTTCACAGGGGCACACTTGCCTTTAGATCTATTTTCAGAAACAATTCGCAAAAATGTCCTTCCAGATCCTCCCTCTGCTAGCTAGAGAAATAATACCATGCTAGTTAGCGAGACTGCTTATTTCTCAGTTCGTTGTTCTTTCCTGGAAATTATCCATCTGAAGTTTAAGTGTGTTTCATTGTTGGAAGGAGCAAGCAGAACTGAGGAAGACATCCGCTGTCTGTGACTCTCCGTCTTTCCCTCGCCAACTTTCCCCAGCATCTGATCAGCACAATTAAATGACTGAACCATCCAACTGGCTGTCTGGCTTTGCACACAGTCACCTGAACCACTGCCTGGACTCTGCAGAGCACATGCATGTTTCCTCAAACTTGCTCTCTTTTGCCTTTTGTTGACTAAATTTGGGAAGAGTCGTAATCACTGTGACATAAATGTGTTCAACTGTGGAAATCCTGTCCTTAGAAGAATCTGGCATAGCCTCCTGTAGTCAATCAAGGGCTTCAAAGAAAGCAAGTAGGGGCATCTAAAGTGACAACAGTTGCCTGACAAATTGCCATTTCAAATCCCTTTGAACTAGAAGAGTGAACTTAATAGCTTTCAGCCACTGATTGTTATTCTTTAAGCAGGCTTTTCTTCTGTCTTTTGGGTCATCTGCTGAGCTCTGCTTCTGCAGCCTTGAGACTGTTCTTGCTCCCGGTTTAGGTTAAAATTGAGATATTTCATACTGTTTAGTGGTTGCCATGTGAATTTTATCTTTGACTGGCAAGTCCATCACAGTGCTGGAAGAATGCCAAGAAAGTCATCACGAGCTGTGGGGAATCGCTGACAGCAGCCACGTTGGAACCAAGCACTCTTCTGTTCAAAAGGCAATTTTAAATTAGCATCGGATATAGAGACCCGGCTTACGAGACCAGGATCTCACTGTGGGGCAGAGGACCAGGGTGGTTGAAGCACTATTTTGTGCCAGGTGCTTCACATGTAAGAACGAGTTTCATTGAAACCGTGCTTTAAAGCAGCACTGTCGAATGAGGCAGCCACTGGTCACCTGTGGCTGTTTAAATTTAAATGAATTGAAATTAAATAAAATATAAAATTCAGTTTCTCTGTCTCAGTAGACAGATTTCATGTGCTCAATGGCCACAGGCAGTGAGTGGCTACTGTACTGGACAACACAGATATCATTCCAGAAGTTTTTATTGGACAGTGCTGCTCATAAGTAGGTATTATTTTTTTCATTGTTCACATGCAAAAGGTGAGAGGCAGAGAAGCTAAGTCACCTGGCCAAGGCCACATTGCTAATGTGTGTTCCTTCAGGACTCTGAGCCAAAACTCCTGGAGTCTGTCCTCATGTTGGTTTCCTTCCACACTCCCTCCTACCATGGGGCCTCTCACAACGTGACTTTTCCTTTTAAAATGTATATGGCCCCCTCCCCAACCTCCGCTCTCCACCCTTCACCTGGTTAGCTGCCAAGCATCCATCAGCACTCAGGCCAATGCTACTTTCTCAGATGATGCCCCTTCGCATGGGTCAGGACTCGCCATTTCACCCTTTGTCATCCTTCTCAGTGTGTACTTATCCATTTCCTTGTAATGACTCTGAGCAGTATCATTGGTTTCTTGGCTAAACTTCTGCAAGTTTTTATAATTGACTTGTTAGGCAAATACATATGTACATACGTAAACAGATGTACCTATGCACATTTATACTTCTATACTGTATGTTGTCAAGCTAACTGGGCTTTTTAGACAAGTCCTTCAGCTAGATTTAAATAAGATCTTTGGTGTAGGATTGACATTTTTCCTCTCTCTTGCCAGCAAATGCAGTCCATGACAAACCCCTCGCATTGCACAAAGGTCAATATTTACACTCAAACTTTTTATTTTGGAGCCAGTCATAATTATAAACATTTTTTTCTCAGCCAAAGACACCTGTAGCAGTCTCTATCAAAGCCCACTCATTTCCTTCTGGCCTGACCACATTAAAGCAGAATTTCAAGTAGCCAATAGCTACATCTCTTTACTTGAGTCCTTCTCTGGAGCCTTGAAAGATGACTTTGTCTGAGAACAGAGCAGGCTGGAAGTGCCCTGGGACAGCCCTTACCCAGTGACTGATGGGGACTGGTGCGCTGACACCCCACTCCCTCGCCCCTTAGGCGTGTTTCCTATCACTTTCCAGAGTCTCTCTGTAGCATTAAGCTCTGATGACCCACAGCAGTAGCTTGCTTGATAACTCTCGTACAGTGCCTTCCCTCTGCCTTCTCACTTGCCTGCTCCCTTCTTGGGGATTCCTGGGATCACCTCTTAAATAAACTACTTGTACTTAGATCTTCTACTCAGAAGTAGCTTGCAATACAGTTGAAAAGCACAACACATATATTCTCCATATAAAAAAGAATGAGTAACATGAGGAAGGCAAGAAAGAGGGGAGGAAAAAATGTATATAGTCATACATCGCTTAACGACAGGAATACGTTCTAAGAAATGAGTCCTTAGGCGATTTCATCATTGTGTGAACATCATGGAGTGTACTTACCCAAACCCAGATAGTACGGCCTACTACACACCCAGGCTCTATGGTACTGGTCTGATAAGACCACTATCCTCTATGCGGTGCATCTTTGACTAGAACGTCGTTATGCAGCGCACGTCTGTGTTGAGTGTCTACTCCGTTGGATTTCTAAGATAAAGTGTTTCAAAAAATCATACACACAGTCTTGTAAAATCTCAGGGTCATGCAACTGAAGAAGAAACTGAGGTCAGGTAATTTGGGTAGGTCTTCCAGAGTCCTAGTACATCCTGGGGCCAGATTCTGGACAAGTTCTGTGAAGTCATCCCAGCCCCATACGCCCTCTCTGTGTGATGTTATTAAATACCAAATACGCAGTATAATTAACAGGCGATCAGACAAAGAAGGAACGTTTGGGGTTGGAATGACCAGACGGTGTTCCTTGGAAGTCTTGACGTGGAGGGACACTTTGGTGAAGACAGTGGACAGGACATTCCAGGACCAGACTCAGAGGCCAGAATGTACATTTCGGCTTCATGTGTTTTCATTCATTTCTGAGCATATTTTGCCTTTGGCTTCTTAGATCTTAAGAATTTAAAAATAACATATGTCAAAATACTTATCTTTTCTGCTGTTGCTGTTGGGGATCTGAATTAACACACATTAAAAGGAGATGCATCCTCGTGAATTTGCAGGCCAGTTTTGAATAAAACATAAAAGGAGATGGCTGTTATTTTTAGAATAACATAAAGAAAACAAAGCTAATTGGTGTCATTCTTTTGTTGCTGACCAGCCATCTTTAAAACATTGAAGTGAAGGCAAAACCATAGCCCGCTCTGGGAGTGGAGGAAAGGCCCACGTCGTGGAGCATTCTGTGCCCAGCACCACCTGATGTGCCAATGAGCAGTGTTCTGTCATCAGATACCCATGAAGGCAGGTAGCAAAACCAACATTGGTAAAAAACTATGGGAATGCTGTAGTCACCAAGAATAAAAAAATATTTTGTTAACTTTGCAGCCCCAATGGCTGTCTAAGAAATGAAGAGCTCATTTTAATAGATAGTTCACAGGTCGCTTCTCTGACTGTGCCTGTGTACTGGTATAGGTGTCAAAAATGTATGAATTTAATTTTGGACTCTTGTAACATAACCTCAGAGTTCTCTGACCCAATGGCTTCCTTCCAGGGCACTGTGCTCTCTAGGTCAGGGCAGTAAGTAGAAGGTTTGGTCCCCCTCACTTTCCTGTGGCAGTCTTCCTCCAGATTCCTCCCCAGCACTGTGGCCTCCCTGCCATGCCTGAATTCCCACTGACAGTCCCCCAATACCACCTGCCACCTAGGAACAGGTTGGTACCCATCACAGTGTGGGAAAGATGAGGTGGCACTGATTCCCTCTAACCCTTTTGCCAAATTATCTCTTCGAAGTTCTCAAGATTGGCACATCCAGACCATGAGACTCTTCAACAGACTTAGGATAATTTCAGAATGCAAGTGTGATGTCAGAGAGACGGCAGGGCCCAACTTCAAGTCTCCAAAGGAAAGGGAACCCTTCCTCAGGAGGAAGTTGTCTTAGGTTGGGCTCCCAGGAAGGAGAATCTAAGGTGGAGATTCTTGTTCTAATGACATTGAGGGGTTCCCTCAGGACACACATGCAAGGGAGTGAGGAGAGGATGGAGAAGGGGCAGCTGAGCAAGACTGCATTTCAGCCGAGATTCTACCTGAGCCTGACCCTGTGGGGAGCTGCTCTGGGGCATAAGTTGCACAGAGAGTCTGTCCTGCCTGAAGGCCAGGGAGCTGGGCTCTCAAACATGGCATCAGTGCATCATTGGCTCTAGGTTGCTCCAGAGTGTTGAAGCACAACTCAGGGATCCTCTGGGAACTGGCCCAAGGGCAAACCTTCAGAGAAGTTGCCGTTAAGAAGCTATTTGGCAGCTCCCACAGCAGCCAGCGTAGCATATCCCTGGGAGTCTGGGTCAGCCACCAATAGCATCTGCTCCAAGGTCTTCTGTAGAGACTTCCCCTCACGTCATTCAGCTCTGTAGCCCTCAAATGTGGCTGGGGTGGTGGAGGATGGGGGAGAAGGGGGTGGAAGAAGGGAAAGGAGAGGGGCTCTCTGTATCCCTCACTATTGAAGTCCCTCCGCGGAAGTCTGCTCTCTGCCTCGGGAAACCCGACCCTCCCCCAGGAAACGATCTCCCTCTTCATTCCCCTCCAAGTCTGAGTCCCGCCATCTTGCAGGGTGTCTGGGCCCAGCAAGAGCAGCATTGTCACTGCTCTCCACTCTAACCATCCTGGGTGGGGTGGGGGAGCTTTATTTGTCTGAGGAAGGTTGGATAACCCTTCCACCATTTGAGTTTTCATTTTCTTCTCTGTTCCACTAAAGAGAACTACAAGACACCTAGACCTACTTTGATCAGCATCAAAGAAAGCACACTTCCAGAGAACAAATATTGCTGATTATATAGAGACAAAAGAACCTAAATCTATACTGAAGGACAACTAGGAGTTTAATTAGCAAGGCATTCACACCTTTCTTGTGGTCATCGTGCAGACCAACACGGTTGCCGGTTGATTTCCTCCCCACTTCTTCAGAGGGCTTCCGGCATCCCCCAAGAGCTGTACTGGCCCTAAGGACTACTCTCTCTGTTTCCTCTGCAAAGGCACTGCTCTTGGTGAAATTCTTAGTAATCACGCAGTCCCCTTCCTACCATATTAGCAATAATAATGACAATCTCTGACATTTCTATGGTGAAGGGACATTGTAACTTTTTGTTCTTGTTAAGACAGCCCAATAAGGCTGATATTTTGAGACTCTATTCATTGAACAAATAAAGATGTATGCATATTGTCTTACTTAACCTTTAATCTTATGATCTAGAGGTACCACTTTGCAGAAAACTGGGACTTCCTGACACCAGGTAACTGTGCACTTCATATCAAATTCCATGCTTTTCTCATTACATTCTTCTGAAATCTCTTGATTTGCTGAGAATCATCACTCTCCTTCAAAAACTTTTATCCAAAATCCAAAACCTAAAGGGTTTAAGCAGAGATGAATGTACTGAAGCATGGAAATGAGATGACCCTGCTGAGTCATCCACAGGATCCAAGATCTCAGAAGATGCTGTTACAACGTGCCCTTCCAGCTCTGGGCTCTGATTCCACTTGCACTGATTCTCTCCTTAGGTAGTCCCTCGGCAAAGATGGATGAGAACAGATGAGAGAAGGCAGTTGTTCAACCACCTGATTTAGTGGCTTTGGAGGCCACCACCTAGGGTGACAAATCAGGGACATACACTGTACCCAGAAGCTCTCCAGCCTGCAAGCCTTGTTCCTTTTTCACACTAAATCCAAATGATTGTTCTTCATAATCTCACCATTGCTCTGATGTTCCCTCTTGCACTAATCTCTAGACTTTTCCCTACAGCAAGAGCAAGGTTGTCCTGCCCCCAGTGACTCCTCACTTTACCTACATGGCTTTTCTAGTTATGGTGTGGGGACAGAGTGTCAGAGTAACCAGGGGTGCAGTCAGTAAAGCTCTGTCTTTGGCAAAGCCTTCCTTAGGCTCTGTCCAACCCTGGGCACTTGCCTCTCTCAACACTAAGGGTTATAAGAAGGTGAACAAGTTCACAACGCTGCTGGCTTCTTCCCCAGGTGGGCACTGTCATTGCCAATGCCTGCTGTCCCCGTATGCTCTGGTCTACATTTGCTAATAGCACAGTTTTCCTACCAACTCTCCTTGACACCTTTCTTTCTCCCAACACAATGACTCATTGTGAGCACCCACTCAACAAAAACCATTGTGGCTCTGGACAGCTAGGAGAGGGGCTTTGGGCAGACTAGAACTGTGAGAAAGTTCTGAAAGGTGAAGTACAGATGGGACTATATTGGGAGAGAAATCCACAGAACCCGATCTGCAGCCCTGAACCGGGAAAGGAGGGCACTTCCAAAGCGGTTTTGCCTGCAACAGCCCAGAGTAACCTCAGGTCAGAGGCATCGGGCTGGGCGGAGTGGACCGTGGGCAACGACTCGCTGAGGGGTGGAGCAGCTGCATTCAGAGGGACTTCTTCTCGGAGGGACTGAGACAACGGCGTCACGTGTTTAAAGCATTGAGTAAACTTGCCTGGGATCACTCACCTCTCACATAAATGACTTGCACTAGAATCTTTATCTCATGGCCTCTTTTTTGAGAAGCCCAATCTGAGATAGCATCTGTCTCTAATACGCCATAATGTAGGAGCCAAACAAAGACTGAGAGAGCAAAGAGTTGACAGTGACTCCGACTGGGAGAGGCTTCCCAGGAAAGCTTCCCCAAGGCGGTGACCTCAGAGCTGAGGGAAGATTGGGCTCCGGAGGTTGTGGAGATGAGAAAGGGCAGCACATAAAGCAGAGAGGCAGCACTGTGAGCTTCTCTTTTCAAATATTATATATATAATATACATGTATACGTGTACATAATATCATATACATACGTGTGTATATATATATACGTACATGTGGATATATGCAGGAGGTGAGCAGGTGCGTATATCTGATGATATTTAAACTATTAACTCCATCTGCTAATTTCTGCATCTTAGCTGATTATTAAACATTCAGAATAAAGATGGAGTATCAGATGTTTCATGAGAAATGAAAGTGGGTTTGGAGTTTTCTTCTCCTGGTTGTTTCTGGTCACAGGGAATACATGAAGAAAAAGAAGCACTTGTATTTATGAGCCCTCAGTTCTTTTCTAAGGATATTGGATACTTGTAATCATAGGGTCCCTTATGGTTTAACGGGGCAGGAATTCATGGTGTGGGGGCCGCCATGTGACCAGGGCTACGAAGAAAACCCAGCCCCTGGATGGGGAGGAGCAGACAGATGGGGAGCCGGGTCAGGGAAGATGGAAGCCGGAAGAACTGGCAGTGCTTTGAGGGGAGAAGAAATGATTGAAACGTGATCTAGCATCTGCATGGCCAAGAAGGGAGACCTGGGAAAGGTCGTTTTATGGAGAGAGCAGCAACTTCAGCGCCCTCACCTCTAATGAATCTTCAGTAGACTCTGTCACTCACCGCTGCCTTGGGGCCTGGTGAATCGGAAGCGGGATGTGGGACAAGGCAGAGGCTGCATATGGGATAGTCAGGAACAATCCCTGAGTGTGGGAAGAAGGCTTGGGGACCACCAAGTATGAACCAGGCCCTCTGTTCTCAGACGGTTTCAGACCTTAACACCTTGCGCACCTGTTCCTCCCTCTCCCCACCTTGGTGCTGCTTAGATTCTCACTTGCTTGGGCAGTAAGTCTGTATTTATAAGATCGGGCTCCCACAGGAAGTGAAGCAGGGAGCAGAGGGATAGCCCAACACCTCAGGCAACAGTCTGCTTATCAACATGGAGCCCAAGGCTGAGGGCAGCTGGCTCCCAACGTCCTGGGGGGCAGAGCTCATGGGAGCCAAATCTCCACTTCGCGCAGCTCCTCCGTGGAAAGAGGTCCTGCAACACTCCCCCCAGGGGACAGTGTGCACTAGGAGACTCATGAAGCCCCAGTAAAGCCACACAACATTATCCTGGAACATTAATTGCTGACACAAAAAAATGTACAAACGATAGTCAATCATTTTAACTGGTAATTGAAATGTTTAAAAAATACTAAAAGAAACCTAGATGCACTGTGGGATAGAATGTAATTCAGAGAAATGTAATTCAGAGAAATGTAATTCAGAGAAATGTAATTCAGAGAAATGTAAGAAATGTGAAGAAACGCTTTGCTGATGACAGGCTACTCTGGACTAAGTGCCCCAGGACTCCAGGGAATATAAACCCAAATTCCTCTGATGTTAGAAGAGGGATGATTTGGCTGAAAATTCTAAAATATGCTTTGGAAAAACATTGAGTCAAGAGCCCAACTTCAAGGTCTCCGCCTGTCTCTTAGTTGTATGAGGTTATTAATTTGTTTAATTATTTTTTCATTTCAATTAAAATAAGCAGGGTGCCTGTTATGTACCACATCTTGGGGCTGCTGAGATAAATACAGTCCAGGCTCTGCTTCTGGGGGGGTACTAAACAAGCTAGAGCCTTAGAAGACACCGTCAGCCCCTCGCCCCCAGCTGGAGGTCCTCACTAGACGGTTTCAGGTCTCTAGGCCTGAAGTCCTCCTCTGGCTGAGTATCTACTTTGCCTAGAGTTGAGGAGGCTGGAAATGCCAGTGAGTTCATGTTCCAGGAGAAATTCCTCAAAAATAAGGCACATGGGGGCCAGCCTATGGTATAGTGGTTGGGTTCGTGTACTCTGCTTCAGTGTCCCAGGATTCACAGGTTAGGATCCTTGGCACATCCTGGGCACAGACTTATATACCGCTCATCAAGCCATGCTTTGGCAGCACCCCACATACATAAAATAGAGGAGGATTGGCACAGATGCTAGCTCAGCAACAATCTTCCTCAAGTAAAAAGAGGAAGATTGGCAACAGATGTTCGCTCAGGGCTAGTCTTCCTCACCAAAAAAAAAAAAAAAAAAAAAAAAGGCACCAAAGTTGGTAGGTCAGTGCACCAGCTTTCTTGTTCTTTAGTGAGACAACTCTTGGAGGTATATTCTTCACGATGAGCCCCCACTGTCCCCAGGCAGAACCTACTCAATACTTTACCCTTTATAGGTTTTCCTCCCTTCCCCATCTCACAGTGGTGGCTCCCAGGGTTGCCTCCCAAGTCCAGTGTTGGCATTGGACTCCTTGTCTCAAGGTCTGCTTTTTTTGGTGGTGGGTAAACTAAGACAGCACCTATGCCATACACCTTGAGAAGCTGTAATGGAAGTGCTCTGCAAAGCCAGGAAGCCCAGAGAAAATAATGAATTCCAGGGCACAGGGGTTTGGTAAGTGGTGGGAGTGGGGACAAGAAGAGCATTTCTCAGAGATGGCACCATTCTAGCTTAGTGAAACTTGGTGATTTGGAGTTCACCAGAAGGTCGAAGAGATGAGAAGCGGTACACAAAAGCATAGAGAGGACACGTGAGGCCTTGAGGCATGAGGACCCTCAGTGACCTGGGGTCAGCAAGACCATCTGGAGCTTAATTCGTTTCACCCGTACGATGGGAGTGTGGGTCCAAATAGCCCTATAGAACCTCTTCCCCTCCAACATTCTGCAGTTCCAGCTTTAATTCTCATGCAGGAGAAGTAAGCAGAGGCCAGAACTGTGGACAGCTGACTCTGCCAAGAGCCCTTCAAAGAATTCTGTTTTGCAGCACAAGGTGGGAGCAAAGGAGAATGAAGGAGGCGGGCAGTCAGCGCCCCTCCAAAGGCCCTACTTTTACTTTAAGCCACAATGAGTGACGAGTCTTGGTTGACTGGAATGCACAAGGAGGGGTAGACAGGGTGGGCATGGCTATGTCTTCTGGGGGGAAACTGCGTCTGGAAGAGAGAGAGAAGGAAGCTGGGAGCAAGAGAGAATAAGAGGCAGCCCATCTCCAAATGGAAAACTTGGCTTCAAAAAATGAGTGAACTAAATGGAATTATTAGCAGAAGGAGCCTAGATGACAGCTTTCTCCGGAGGCTTTGGGGTACAGAGTGGGCGGAGATGGCTTCATGCTGTTCTTCTTGGAGTGGTCCTCCCTCATGAAGGAAATACTGCCATGCTTGCTGGAGATCTTACCACAGTGGGTTTAATAGCCATGAGTCAAGGTGCAGAATTTATACAATCTTGAAAAGGAAACTTCGTGGATTTATTCAGGTGCACACCAGATGTTGTGCTGGCATTGGCCCTGCAAGGAGTGGCTCTTGGAAATCAACTGCAGGCCCTGGAATCCCACACTCCTTTCCCCAGTTAACCCTTAGGAGACCAAGCAGCCAACCCTGAGATTCTCTACAGCCAAGGGAGATGATGGTCACAGCCAGGCAGTCAGCAGCATTCACTCAATGTGGCTACAGGCAGAGCTGTGCTCAAGGCACAACAGAGTGTACTTGAGACGTAGCATGTAGCGTTTCTAGGTTGTAAAAGCTTGATTTAGTCATGGCAGTAGGATCCACATACGAGATAGACAGTTGGTAACGACCAGCATGTTGAAATTCATTTAACTAATTGCAAATTTCTCTATTAGAGAAAAAAATTGTCAAATGTGCCCTTGTGTTCTCAGAGTTTTCATGTGTGGTTGAGGAGACTAGACTGGGAGCCCATAGAAGTTGGGGACCCTGCTTTAGGCTTCTTTACACTCCTTCTCCCACCCAAAGGCCTTGGTTATGCACACAGTAGTGTCTAATAGATGTTGCCTGTTGTCCAGTTCCTTAGGGATCTCGGGTCCACTGCTTATGGGCTGCAAGGCTCTGTCTGTGTCATGTGACATCTCTGGACCTTGCTTTCCTCATCTGTAAAATGAGAGACTTTCCTGAGTTGAAGTCTTCCCTTTTCCCTTCGTGAAATACACATTAAATTCAAATGTGTCCTAGGAAAGCAGTAGCCGCTGAACCCAGACAGAAGGGAGCCGTGAATCCGGCTGTAGAGGTGGATTTGTCATGAAAAGCATGTCCCCTTGTTAGCCTGTCTAAGAGTCACTGCCAGTATTTTCCTCCCTCCTGTCTGGATAGGAGTCACGCAGCATTGCCCCCATCACTACAAGGCAAGGAAGTACTTCAAAACTGTTTCCACTGACCACAGGAGAGGACAGCGCACTGTGACCACCACAAGGCCCTTGGACCTTAAAGCCTTGGTGACGTTTGGATTAACTGTTTGCCTTAAGGAGACTCCTAGGCCAGAAGAGTCAGGAGCATATTCAGTTACTGGCGACAAATAGAAATGGCAAGCAATAGGATATATTGGAGTATATGAGGAAGCAATTTGGTGTAAATCTAATTCGGCCTGACCTTGTTTTTGCCAAAAAGGGCCTGACTGTGGCCATTGAGCATACACTGTATATCTGCTTTAAACATTTACTATGGCAAGAACAAATGGCCTTAAGATAAAGGTGCAACTTCCCCCCACATTGGCATTTCCTTAAGGATAAGCATCTTTCCTTAGGCTAGGAGCTGATTGCTGCACTCGCCTTTGACAACCTAGCTCCCCTGTGACCACCCAGCTCGAGACAACAGACCTGCCACCCTGCTGTGTTCACCGAGACAGCAGACCTACCCGCTGTTTCCATCAATCGCTGTGACGACAGAGCAGTCAAGCGACTATTGTAAAAGGGACATTTCAATCATATGTGAAACATCCTGTCTGGGAGTATATAACCACTCTGTGCACCCCACTTCTTCGGTGCCTTTTCTTCCTTCGGAAAGAAAGGCCCTGGGCCATGGTCCTCAGATTTTAGCTCAGAATAAACTCTCCCAAATTTTCATTTATAGATTGGTTATGGATTATTTTCGTCAACATTGGAAATGACAAGAAAATTGATCACTGGAATTGGAAGACCCAAAAGGATTCCAGAACAGAAGAAAATTCTTTTCCATGTAGCATTGGTCAAGGCAAAGCTATCTGGGGCTGGGAAGTTCTGACATGTTCTAGCATCAGGCCCTTGTGGTAAAATCAAGAAGTGTCACCACGAGCAGTGGGCATCTACAATTTTGTCTGTTCAGAACAGCACTTCCTTTCTTTCAAGAGAAATGTTTATTCATTCTATTTAACCATTGGTTCCGGTTAGGACTATCAATCATGATTCTCTGATACCCTGGAAACTGGTGGGCACCTAGCCAGGCTGAACCAGTCAGAGTTCTCTGTGAGGACTTTTCAAACTGGAATCGATGTAGAGGGTCCTATTTTCTCTGTGGTCTCAGCATTGTAAGGAGGCAAATTCCAGGGTTCAAGAAGAAGCCTTAGTTCAGCTTCACTCTGATAGCCAGCCAGGGGTGCAGAGGCAAGCACACAGACAGCAAGTACAGGAGACAGAATTCTAACCCCTGGTCATCCTTCAGGCTAGCTTCGGCCTCCACCCCACAACTGCCTTCCTGAAGTTTTGGCTTCTTTTTCCCCCTTTCCCATCTGAAAGTAACTTCCTTTCAGTCGCGAATATAAGAATCTGGAATGAAAGAATTTGCCAATGAAAGAATCCCTGTTCTGTGTGTAGGCTTGTACCTCCTCAGAGGGAGGGAGTTCATTGCCATCCAGAGGCTCTCAATTACTCTGCCTCTCGCAAGACCTGGGACTCTGACTTAGGGAGGCTGGAAGAAATGAGTAAGTGGGTTTTCCCACTGAGCGAAGGGTACCGATCATTCCTTCTAAGGGAACAGAGAACCGTCTTCTAGGACACTCTGAGAGAGGTGAATGGGCCAGGCCTCCAGGAGTGGTGATTTCATTCCTATTATTCAAACAGCCATCCTTCTAGGTGGCCGGCAGAAGATAAGAGCAGAGGAACAACTTCAGAAGAAGGTTGGGTCTGTCTTTGCCCAGAGCAGTGAGTGAGCTTTGGGTTGAAATGGAAGAAATGATTACAAGAGAGACCACAAAAATGTTCTATGAATTGTATGAGGTTAGCCAAACCCAGCAGCATCAGAACCTAGGGGAACAATCATTCATCACGTTAAACAAATTTTAGTCTACGTTGGTGGCTTCTCACAGATCCAGAATGTGCTGGACATGATCCTTTTCATTGGACATGTAACATTTCTTGTAAGATTCTGACTGACAGATGTTGAAGGGAGGAGAATATTCAGCAAATTATCTCCAAGAAACCAAGGGCGGAGAGTCCGCAAACACCTAGCTCTTAGCATTCCCAAGATCTGAATCAATAAGTACTTGACGCTTTGGCCAGTTTTCTGAGTTCTTGCTTAAGCAATTCATTTAAGGCTCAAGAAAGAAGCAAAGAGAACATTCCCCTGTTAGCCAGAGTGCATGTTGGGGTTTTGAAGGCTTTCCATCGCTTGCCCAGTGAACAGAACTCTCCAAGGGACCTGACAGGCTTCTATGGCAGGGCTTCTTACAGACCCCCAGTGCATTTTCCTTTCGTCCTTTTTGCTTCCTGTTCATTCACTGCCTCCTTTTGAGGATTTGCTCACTAGGATACAGAGAAATGAGAAATTTCTCTGCTGATGGTGGAAGTGTAAAATGATATGAACACCTCAGAGAGCAATTTGGAGAATTTCTAGTAAAGCTGAACTTTACTGGCTATCCTACGACCTGCCCATTTCTCTCCCAGGCACAGACCCTAGAGAAACCCCCCACCGTGCAAGAAGGAGCGCTCACTGAAGCACCTTATGTTTCTAAATACTCTAAATTAAACCAGTCTAAATATCCACTCACTGGCAGCGAGGAAATTGAGAGTGTATTTTAATTACTACATGGTTGTTAAAATGAATAAATTAGATCTACTTATTTCAACATAGATGATTCTCTAAAATTTAATGTTGAGAAATAAAGCAAGTTGCAAAATATTATGTATAAAATAATACCTCACTCATGTAAATTAAAAAAACACCCTGTATTATCTATGGGTACATACATATATTTTATAAATTTTAGGATATAGAGAGTTCAGATTAGAGGTTGATTTGGTGAGAGAAGAAGCCAATGGGATGGGAGAAAGTTATTTCATCAGCCAACATTATATTTCTCTTTTAAAGAATGTTCTAAGCAAATATGGCACCATTTTTCAAAAATGTAGGCGATGTGTACATTGATGTTCGTAATATTCACCAACAAACTCTCTGAAATATTTGATAATTTTACAAAGTTTTAAAAGACCTAAGTAGGTTTGATATAATAGCAAATAGAAAAAAGCAATGGGTGCAATATTAGTATGAAATAATGTAGAAAAAAGAAACAGTGTAGAATTAAAAGGTAAAATTCTAAATGGAGTAAAATTTTCATTTTATTTCTATCTCCTATTTTAATTTATATCTTCTATGGCTAGGATTTCATTAATACTTTAATTTTTTATTGTATTTTGTGTGTTTTTATAATCATCTCAAATGCTTTGTAGAATGAGGCAGAGTATAAACAAGCAAATAAGACCTTCAGCCCTTTTCGTGACTGAATAATGAAAACACAATCCCACTGCTTTAAAAGCATGTTATATGCCTTCTACTATCGTTTTGGCTGATTTAATTATATGGAGAGGGTCATTATTCTGGCTGATGGATAAATCTTTCCAGACATTTAGGATGATATTAGCAAACTTTTTCTCTAAAGATCCAGATAGTAAATATCGTAGGTTTTGATAGTCAGATGGTCTTTGTTGCAACTACTTGATACTGCATCCTAGTAGGAAAGCAATAGACAAAATGTAAATGAATAGGTGTGGTTGTGTGCCAATAAAACTTTATTTACAAAAGCAAGCAGCAGGCCAGACTTGGCTGAGGGCCGTAAATTTGCCACCTCTGATTGAGGATACAGGACTCTCCGAGGGATTTTATAGGCCATCCTGAGGAGTATTTCAGGTTGTGTTCTCAAGTGAACTGCTTCTTCAAGGAAGGCGCAAGATAAATCACACCTTGGTTCTTTGTTTTATATGAAGAAAAGTTTTGACTTTTTTTGTATTTGTTTTTATTTTAAGCAGCTTTTCATCTGTATCATTTCACTTTTCCCCTTTAAGGCAAGTGCATCATAATTTCCAGACACTTCAAACTTTCTTTTCAGTCCTTAAATCTGTGACTTGGTTAAGTCTCAGGGAGACTCTGTCCAAGAACCTGTGGGGACCAAAGTGGAGATGAGAAGACTCATCGGCAGTGATTTTACCCAAGACGGGGGCCCATTCAGCATCCAGCAGCTGCCAGTCCCCACCCACGCAGACTCCCATGGAACCGAGAGGGAACCATTAAAGAACATGAAGAGAGTGGAGACGGTCTCCCTCATTCACGGTTTCTTTCATTCATTTAACCAACATTTACTAAGCTCCTCTTATGGGTCAGATCGTGCTGGGCATTGAGAACATGGGAGTGTCTTTGTCGTTGTCTTTCCCTCATAGGACTCAAATCGACATCCCTCCAGCAGAGAGTTGGATAGAGAATGTCAGGGTTAAAACAACCAGGGCCCTCATTTAGCTAGCAGTTCTCACCCCGCTTGGAAGCTGATCAGAACAGAAAGGCAACGCACATTCAGCGAGCACACACATACACCAGAAATGCAGCAACTTGAAATCATCCTATGGAAACTGGAATGTGAAAGGTCTGGCACATTGGCCAAAATGTCAACCTTACTGCAGAAACTCCTTCTAGCTGGAACTCAAGGGGAGACTTTTACCTGAATGGCTTAGTAGTACTTTTTTTTTTGAGGAACATTAGCCTTGGGCTAACATCTGCCAATCGTCCTCTTTTTGCCAAGAAAGACTGGCCCTGAGCTAACATCCATGCCCATCTTCCTCCACTTTATATGTGGGACACCTGCCACAGCATGGCTTGATGAACGGTGCCATGTCCACACCAGTGAACTCCGGGCCACCGAAGTGGAACATGCGCACTTAACTGCTGCGCCACCAGGCCGGCCCCAGGTTAGTAGTACTTGTGTGATTTTTTTCTTTTATTGTGACTGAACTTACCAGCTGTATTACCAGCAGTATTACTAGCTGACTTTAGGTGATTTGATCACACAGAACTCAGGTTTATTTGGTAGAAAACGGTAGCTTTCAAAGAAATTAGAAGCAAGTGAATACTGACTTCTCCCTCCACAACCTGGCTCCTGGGCCACAAGAAAAGCCAATTTCAAATAAAATTCTGACACACACACAGACTTTTAAAATTAAGCAGTTATTCTCAAGCAAGCCCAGAAGCAGCTCATACAACTTGTTCTGCGAGCTCAACAAAGTCTTTGCTCTCTGTCCCCGTGGGTGCTCTGACCACCGCCTTGCTTGCTGGAGGTGTTCGTCCACAAGTCCACAGACAGCACTCTGCTGTTCCTGTGGCCAGCTTCACGCAGAGAGAACCCCCTGGATTCCTGGCTGGACCTAGAACCAGATAAGGATCAAGCCTCCAGTAAACTCACTCAAGATCGTGGGTCCCCGGGTTGCTTGTCCCTGTTCATGCAAGGGGACGTCTCCACAATAGTTTAGCCAATTCCGATACCTGGATTGCTTTCAATTTCAGTTTCACCAAAGGGGAGCACATTTTCAATGTGCATCAGCTTATTAAACGGGCCACAAACTTCGCTTCTAATATATATGCTAATTAGCCAAGCCTCAGATAGTGGTTGCGTTGTGAATAACAGAAGCTCTTGCAATCACTGTCTCGGAGGAGGGGCTGCCTCGGATGGAAAGCGAGTGGGGCTGCCTGGCTGGAACGCCAGCACTTCAGTTGTAGCCCAACTCAGGTAACAGGCACATGATCTCATACTGTCTGTGCTCAAGTATCTTAAAGTAAATCACAGGTGATACATCAATCAAAGGGAAGCACATAATGCATAGCACGTACATATAAGCTTATTATCTATGTTTTTAACAATTCATTCACATAACTACTGAGAATTTGCGGAAAATGGTTATTTTTTAAGCAGAAGTGAGAAAGTAGAGCATAATGGTAACCAAATCCAAGGAAATAACCATTAAGGCCTCCCCACCCAGACACACACACAGATAGATGATAGGTAGGTAGGTAGGTAGATAGATGATAGACAGATAGACCCTATTGAATGCGTTTCAGTTCCAGGCAGAGCAGCTGGCAGCGGCTGTCTGTAAGAGGTGCACAGCATAGACTATTAGTAAGGCACCATCTTCACAGGGCTACTGTGAACGGGGCAAGTCTAAATCTAAAGCCGTCTCCTGCTGGTCCATCTTCTGCCCTAGAGCAAAATCTGCAAAAGCATAGACAGAGAACTCATGTTGTGAGTGCTTGATCTGTGCTAAATGTTCCACCTCCATCACCACCTTAGTCCTCCCCACAAGCCCATGTAGTGAGTACGGTGATGTCCAGCAGGGAGATGGGTAGATGCCAAGCACTCTGTCCAGTATCATCCAGTTAATGAATGGCTGAGCTGGATTCTAACCTAGTCTGGGTGATCCCAAGTCCATGGTCTTTCCACTCTACTACTTCGAACTTCTGGTTCTTTGCATGTAAGGGGACATCTGAGCTCACCAGCTCTTCTGAATCATGTGTGGATGTTGCCGTAATGTACATGTTTCTATGAAGTGCATTTGTTCTGTTAGATTACTCTAGATGTGTTTGTAAGTTGTTTTATCGTGTGAACTGGTCACAAGGCTAAGACAGTTGAATGCCTCTCAGAGGCATGGGCATTTTAATTTATGAAATTGTAAATGCCTAATATTTTGTAAGATCATTAACAAGATCAATTAACAGGTTTGTCATGGATCATAGTTTCCACTCTCCTCGAGTCTACATTTCTAAGTCCTTTCTCGTAATGCAGGAGCTCGTTATTTCTGGGAAGACTGGAATTAATTTTTTTATTATGAACTTTCTCAACTTTCCCTATTTCCTGTTCAGATTCTTTCTGTCATTACTGATCTCTTCTTTCTGTACCATATTCAAGGAATAATTCCCTCTTTCCTTGTCAGAGAGACTCCTTTGCCCTTGAACTCAGCTTTCTCTCTTCCTTAGGACCATGATCCATTTGTTAGGAGCTTTCATTCTTCAATCTTCATTTTTCTTTGGATCCTTCTCCTTGATCGATAAAACATGATGTTCCCCGACATGAAGGAAGAATCCTTCTGCCCTGACTTCTTTCCCCTGTTTTGCCCTCCCTTAATATTTTTTGTCCCTGAATATTTTGAGACTCAATCTTTCTGAGGGCTGGTACTTTATCTCACTCATGTATCTCCCAGTCTTCTCCACCCTGACCCACCCCCAGATGGTTTAATCCAGACTTAAAACACTAGATACAACAACAAAAACAACATTTGCTTTTGTACTTGCCTGGATTTTGCTTATGCAGTGCATAGACATTTAAAAATTGGTTTAGACAACTCCAAAGGATAGAGGATATGTATGACTTGTTCACTGCTGTCGATTCAGGATACAATGAATGTGCAATAAACATTTGTTGAACGAAAGACAGACAAGACATGAAAAGTCATCAATATAAGAAGTAAAAAAAAAACAACTAAAATGTTACTAAATATTTAACTATTTGGTATTGTGAAAACCACATTCTCAGATTGTGTTTCCCATTTATTTGGCTGTTAACGACAATGAATATACAAGCCTATAGGGGCTTCCTTAGTGCTCCTGGAGGCAGGGGTATGTGGGCACCATGAGAACAGGACTTTCTTGCCTTTTCCTCCTACTGGATTCCCAAAGCCTAGCACAGAGCTTGACCTGTAGTAGGCACTTTGTAAGTATTTATTCAATGAATGGATTAATGAAGGAGAGTAATAAGGAAGTTTGTCTTCCTCCTCATCCTCTCCAGAATCTAAGACTGGGCCTCAGAATCGCATAATGGAGAGAGTCAGACTTCAGGTTTGTGCATCTCAAAGCAGTGCATAAACCTAAAATGCTGCCTGCCCGCTGCCTGCCTTCTCCTGCGGCCAGCTCAGGCTGTGAGTGGGCGTTGTCACAAGATACTCGCCTCCGTGTGTTGCGGCTGTGTTGGCATTTGAACACAAGAAACCTGGATCAGTGCCTGCTGGGACACTTAGTATACATTTTAAATACATAAAGAAAAATAAAAATTACAAATGTGCTATAAATTTAAAAAAACAATTTGAACACCAGACAGGATAAAAAAAATCTCTATTGTGGGGATTTATAGACAGGAAAAACCTGTGTCCTACGGGTATTATGTATATGGGTATTAAATCTGTTTGTTATGGGTATTTATAAACAGGACAAGAGGAACTGAGGTTGATCCCAGTAACATGGCCTGGTACACAGTAGGCGATGCACACAGGCACATAGATGCACGCATGCATGAACACACACGCTGAATCAATGGTTGACCAAGGGTAAGATGGATGGGTGGTGTACAGATCGGAAGAGACGAGGAGAACCAGCGCAGTCCTCACTCTCAAAGGGCAGATGGTCTTGATGTTGGGCGTCGGGCGTTTTCACAGTCCTCTCTCAAACAGAAGTTAAACATTCCACTGCTAGTCTGAGTAAGAAGACACAGATCGAAATTATGGTGGTGGCACTTCCACTCTTGCCACCACTAACTATCACCAGCCATGTTCACAGCCACACCACAGCAAATTCATCTATGCACCCATGGCACAGCAGGTGTAGCAGAGAGGTGACTGCCAGCCCCGCCAGCCCCACCAGCCCCTCCTAGATCCATCTGCTCCCCTGTGCTTTTGGCTCCAGCTTTCTTTCTGCCACTATGCTGGGCAGCTCCCCCTAGATGCTGAGGGGACATGGGAGCCATGGGGCTGGCCTCACTGTCTCAGCAGGCGCGGCCCTGGGGGGATCTTTGGGGTCAGCTCCTGCTAACTCCTATCCTACTCTGTGTGATGGTTGTCCCTTGAGATCACGGTACTGAGCTTGAGGAACAAGCCTTTTATCTCTCTCTTTCATGGATGTGCCTTTCAGTTCTTGTTGCTGAGCTAATGCGGGCATCTCAGAGCCTCAGAGGGAACGTACCAGCTGTGGGGAAAGATCACAGACCAGGACCTCAGGCCCCACGGCCGCGCTCGTGTTTCTCGTTCGGCACGGCTCTGAGCAGAACGGAGTGCATTTCATGTTGGGGATGTTGAACATGGGCTGAACACTAAGAACAGAGGAGAAAAAGAAACAGATCTTATCTTCTTCCAGGCAAGTCAGAGCAGATCGAACTATGGGCAGCCACTTCACACTCCTGCTTAATTTCATTTTTTTCAAATTATATAACCAAATAAAGCATTTAATTTAAACCTCCCAAAGCATGTCAGAAAAGGCTGTAGAGAAATCTGTGCTGGAAAGAGTCTTGAGTTGAGTTAGAAATGGGAAAATATGTCCCAAGCCACCCTAAGCCTACTTGAAATTAATTTATTTAAAATGCATTCCCAGAAGTGAAACTTTGGAAAAGCTCTACACTCTGCAAGCAGCACCCCTGCGCAGAGCTCATGACTGGTGGCCCTGCAGGTCGACACAGCATCTCCCACCCAGCAAGGAACGGATCCCGAAGTGTTCCTGGGAGAATCACGTCAGTGAATGGCCCTACGGTGGGGAAGTAGCACCAGTGACAGAGGAGACCAGCAGATGGAAAGAGGGAATATAAACCCGTAACCATGGAGCTCAAAATGCAGATTAAAAGTACAGGATGCCGAGTTGGAAGCAGAAGATGAGAGTCACATGAAAAAGGGAGTCAAGGACACAAGCTGGGGAGTGGAGTGAGCTCCTGAAAAATGCCTTCTGTGGTGTTGCTAGAAATACGGCTGATGGAGGACGGGCAGGCCTTTGACTGGAGGGGGCTCTGGTAGGAGCTGTGAAATGTATTCTGGGCAAATCCAGCTCTAATCATTGTTAACACCGCTACAGGAGTATGGACAGAGTGGGAGGCAAGGAAAGGGTCTCCAGAGCAGCATTTGGTCATGATGACTTGTCGCTGTTGAGAAAATAACAACCACACATCAGCAAGGAGATCAAGGCACAATTCCAAACTCAGAGGCTCCGTCAGAGGGCCCTCCAGGAATTCCAAAGCAGTGTTCAAGTACCCATTCCTTCCTTTATTCACTCAACAAATATGTGCCACTGATTGTTTGGGGCACAGAGGAATTAGCAGTGACAGAAATAGAAAAATACCTGCTCCTATGGATTTTACATTCCAGTAAGAGGAAAAGAACAACAAATAAAATATACACGTTGGGGATTAGAAAGTGCTATGAATGAAAGGAAAGGATGGAGAGGGGGAAGGAGGGGTGGGGTGTTCTGCAGCCCGGGTCATCAGGGGGGAGGCCGGGCAATGCGGTTTGAGCAGAGAGCTGAATGAAGTGAGGGATGGAGTGAGGAAACTATGTGGGGACAGAGTATTGGGATAGAGGGAACAGCAAGTGCAAAGGCCCTGAGGGGAGTGTGCTTGATGTAATCCAGGAGGGGCAGGAAGGGCAGGGCCTTGAGGAAGTGGAAGGGGAGAGGGATGAGAGGTCGATGTGGCCCAGAATGTGTAGAGACTTGGAGGCCACAGTGAGGACATTGCATTTTATTCTTTAGTGAGATTGGGAGTCATTGCAAAATTTGGGCAGTGATGTCACAGATCTGACTTGTGTCCTAAAAGTAGCCCTTTGGTTGCCACAAGGCCATCAGAGGTGCTTGTGATGGTCCAGGCAGGAGAAGGTGGTGGGAACAGAGGTGGCAAAAAGCGATTGGATTCAGGTAAAACGGGCAGAATTTTCTGCTGAATTTTGAATGTAAGGCATGAGTGAGAGTTAGGGATGACTGTGGGAGTAGAAGCATCTTTTGCTGAGATGAGTAAGCCTGGGTGTGGCGGGTTTAGAATTTGGCAATAACACTCTTAAGCTAACAGTTACACACTTGAGTGGAACTCCTTTCCAAGGCTTTCCTCGGGTTATTCCAAAGCTGGGCACGGCAGGAGGCAGCAGAAGACCGCTCCCTTCACTCTGTGACTCGGTAATTAGAGCCCTAGTTCCAAAACGGTGCTGCACATTTGACTCACCTGGAGAAATCGCTAAAAACATGGACTCTCGACAGCAGCAGAAACCCTGATTCAGTAGCCCAGGAGAGGGATCCAAAAATGGAGACTTTTTAGCAACCACCCAGGGTGTGCTGATTCAGAGTCCATGGGCCACCCTCTGAAAACCTCTACTGTGGAGAAGGGGCACTTGATGGTTTTGCTGTCTTCAAAAACAACCTGGAGAGAATACATTTCTTGTAGGTTGACAATGGTGACATCAGTCAGCCCATGTCTCCTGGATCACCATGACAGACATCCCATGTTCTCGGCCCAGAGCACTCAAAACCTGCTAGCAAAGGGGATGAGATCCTGTGTGAGAAGAAGATAAGTAGATTCAAGCAGGGCCGACGTCTGGAACACATCCTTCCAAGCCTCCTCCAAGTTTGAAGGATTACTTGAAGCAAGCCTGAGACATCTCCTGGTTATCACCTGAGCAGAGGATAGACTCAGTTGTTGAGTCCGAAGTGACAGTGTAAGAAATGACCACCTCACAAGGCTTGTTGAAGACACGCACTAAGAATATCCTTCAGGGTCTCTTAGGTAACTTACTCTAGTTTTTCTGGTCAGTATTTATTTGAAAGTTGTGAGGAATAATGAGAAAGCTCTAACAAGGTCCTTTTATGATCCCTCTATCATCTCAGAGAAGTGCAGTAATGATCAAACCTGTGAACTATGTGCGACCAGAGACTTTACCCAAGATGGTCATAAGCGCAACAATCGTCTCGACTCTCACCAGGCGATGGAACTGCCTCCTTTCCAGAAGCCTCATACCACAGATGTTCTTCCTCTGGTTTGATCCTATGCACTAGAAGATCCTCTATATTCAGGGGGATTCCACAGCAATGCTGGTTAAAAATACATATTCCTAGGCTCTAGCCAACATATTTTGGATTGGAAACTCCAGAAGCTCTGTAATTTTAAATAAGATTTACCATGTGATTCTGATACGCAGCTAGGCTTCGGCACGAATGATGAAGATACTTCCTCCAGGAAGCCCTTCCCCACGTGTTCTGCTTGAGGGATGAGTTAGAAAACAAGAGTAGCTGGCTTTGGAAACACAGATGCAATTGTCTCACCTTTTACAAGCAGGTGATTCATGCTGGGGCATGGCTCGAAGTCACCTAGCAATTCCTCCACTGGGGACCCCTTCCACATCAAGGTAAGACAGAGAGCAGCGTGGAATGACGTGTGGTTTATTTTGCAATTTATTTGTCAGAAAGAGGTAGATAAACATTGTGTCAATATGGAAGTCTCTAATGGTAGCAGAGCGTGATATGGAATCTCCAGATCAGGTTATAGTGGACATCAGCTTCAGGGGAATTCTCCAGGATTGCAGATGGGTGAGAGTCATAAACTGTGACCATGAGAGGCCAACACTGAATTATCTGCAGCAGTACTGAGAGGCCAGTGCCTTAGAAGAGATAGGGCTCAAATTGTGAATAAATGGAAGCAAAGATATCTTTGGAATATCACGGACCATGGATATTACAGTAGTTTCTCCGCCAGTGTGTTCAAACTCCCTTTTTTTTTAATACATGCTTCCAGAATAAAAAGCCACTGTGACTCAGAGGCACCTGGCATTTAATAGGCAAGCACAGTTCCAGAATGTGAAATTGCCATGGTGAAGGAACTGTGGTTTATGCTCTTCGTCATATACTGGCTCAGGTTGAGAGTGTACCTGCTGGCACTTCTGGCACCTGAACGTCCTGCTGTTAACCTCCGCAGCCTCTGAACCCCTTTTCTGGGGAGGTCGTACAGATGGTTAGAAATGTGTGCAGCTTTTGGAAGTGAAACATGACTGGAAGCTCTCGTTTTCCTTCTGGAGGTGACCAAGCACGAACTGGATACTCTACCCTGGGTGGCAGAACAGTATCGACCTCAACACTTACGGAGGGGGCACTGGGCACTCCAAGTTCACATTTTCCCCTCATTCCACCCACTCCTTCCACCTTCAGTATCTGATCCTGGACTTGCTGGAATCTCGCTGAAGTTCTTATTCCACTCATCTATTACAGATATGCTGCAATATCTGACGTGTTAGAGATTTTTGATTTATTGGACTTCATACCTGGATCAACCACCTTCTTGCATGTCTCCAATGCTGGAGACCCTTGTGACTCAGTCCCTCTCTCTTTCTGTACTCTCTTTCTGGGTGACTTCATCCATGCTCATGGCTTCAATTACCAGCTATGAAAATCTTTCCAAAATTCTATTCTAACTGCCAACTTAACATTTCCACTTTTCCAGGCTTCTTAAATTAACATGTCTTTTTACAAGGATGGTTGTAGATTTTTCTGCAGAGAAGTTGTAGTTCATAGCCACATGAGAGTTCCAGAAACATCCCTGGGTAGTCTTTGTCCTAATGAAGAATAACAGAATCTTGGGGGAGAAATTGTGGATGGGAATGCTACTGATGATGGATGCTCTGATCACGGACATGCCACCCCAGAGTTAATTTTCTTCCTTTAATCAAGCTGGGTTTTGGTGCCTGAGGAAATACTAGAGTATCTTGAGGCACCTCCCGTTCAAAATCTCCACACTTCTGATATCTCTAGCATAATCCACAGAAATGGCAATAAAAGTGAGAGGATAGACGCATAAAGAGAAAAAAACTCTGGCCAGAGTTCCAGGTACCTTGTGTGGAAACAGCTGGGTAAGCAGTGATTTTGAGGCATTAGCACACCTCTTTTGGACATCAGTGAGAGTTTTGAAAGCATTCATCTTCTGTACTCAAAGTGGAGCCAGATATAACATTTGGTAAAGAGCGAGCATCTAGGACAGTGTTGTGGATGCATTCCGCCTCTCCCAAATTTCCACGTATGATCAAATGTCTGCTCTACTGTTTCTTAACCAACATCTCAAGGAATCGGCAACAACTTTTCAACTTGTCTACTATGAATGAAAAGCATCCCTTTGTTCTACAAAAACCTTTCTTTCCAGATATGTGGCATCACGGAAACATAAATTACATACTCAAACGTCCTGATCTGATTCTATGGAGAGAATTGTAATCAACACATTCACAAGTCATTGAACAGCATGATTTTTCAGAACATATCTTAGAGCTCGGAATCCTCACCCAGAGTTCAGTTCTCAGGGTGCATATATTTTTCTTTAGGAAGTCATCTAGAAAGACGAAACTGCAGATTTTCTCCGCACTGCCTTGGGAAAGGCGCTGGCTGTTCTGGGGCAGAGAGAGCGAGGCAGGAAGGCGGGGAAGGCAGGGTGGCTGGCGCTGCGGAGTTTTATTTGGAAATGAATTTCAGCCAAATAACAAGACTGAGTGATTTGAAGATCATTCTTTCCTTCATCCTCCACTCAAATTAAACAAACAACATTTTTCTGTCCCTCCGTCTCCTGTAGGCTTTTTGTATGCAGCAAAGTTGTGCACGGTGTCTCTGATTTTAAATATTTCGCCAAAAATATGAATGTGTTCATTTTTTTTTCTCTTCCATGAGTGAGATCTTTCCATAAGTCCTGGAAAACAGACATAAATTTGGGACACGAAGGCAGATGAAGACGTGTTCTTCATCCCTCTCTTCTCCTCCACTTCTTGAAAAGGACAGTCCCTCCCATCAGATCCTACCAGAGCCAGATCCTACCCACCACATGATGCCTAACTGCAGTCGCATCTTCCCCAGGAGGGAGCCTTTCTTCATGAGTCCAGGACGCTCCAGTGGCGGTGAGCGTGGATATCCACCATGTGTTTCCTGGGTGCCACGCCCAGCCCAGTCACAGCATTTAATGCTCACTGTAACCCACGAGGCAGTACCACATCATCTTCGCTTTTCAGATGTGTAAACCGAAGCTCCAAGGTTCCAGAAGTTGCGCATTGTGTCAAGGCCTTACAGAGCCAGAGTCTGAAGCCCGTGGCGAGGGAGGTCAGCTCTTCCCTCTCTCCGGTGCCTCTGTCCACCACGGCAACCTCCTCGTTATTTCTTTAATGCTTACCCTTATGCTTCCAAGTAGACCATGAAGCCCTTGAAGACAGTTCTTGTCTTGGGCTTTCTTTGCATCCAGGATACTATATCACAAAAGGATATGTGCCTGAATGTATCAGAAATGCCAACTGATTGAGATTAAAGGTCAAAGGGGGATATATAAAACCAGAGACTCAAAATAACAGGAAAGAAAACCTTAGGATAAAGGTAATTTTTCTACGTCATGTTAGTTCTAGTTTATATTAACGGTTGTGAAAATTGTGTTGCTTCTAAGCAAGTATCAAAATAAGAAAAGAAAAGAAAGGCCAGTGGCACACATTACTTTCATGAATGTGTTGGGATCAGTTTTCCTTATGACCACACTGTAGTAGGATATGGGGGAACGGCTGTCCGGACACCTCAACGAAAGTAGTGCCTAAACATAGCCTTGCCTCCACCCCGAGTCCTTGCCTTGGATCCCACCCAAAGATGTGAATGCCCCAACACCTGAGGATGTGGCTGCTCTCTTTCCAGAGCCTACCTGTCCCAGTGAAGCCCTTCAGTCCCTACAGGTTCTGCCAGTCTGGACAATCCCAGCGTGCTCCTCTCTCAGGAGGAGCAGCATGGGCTTAAAGGTGGGGAGGCAACCTGGGTCACTATTTGTATGCATGGGATAGACCACAGCCAATCTGAGAAAATTCTAGAAGGGTCTGAAAAAACCTCTCCAGATCCAACCATTATCCCTTAGTCATTCAAGCAAAATGGGCCTCAGCCTTAGTTCACTGAATCCACTGTCACAAAGAAAGGATCAGAGGAGATGGCGCAGAGGGGAAGTGAGCTTTGTCTGGGCCTGGGTGGTGGCCCAGGAAGGTGACAGGAGGGTGAGCAGCTCGGGTGGGGGTACGAGCAGTGGAGAGAGAAAGGTGGAGGCGCCCAGAGGAGAGATGACGCCAGGCCAAACCACACTTTGCCCATTCGGACCCCACCTGGGGCACAGCTGGAGGAGGAGTTGCGGCCAAGGGAGCCAGTACCCAGGGTTTTAGGAAAGCTGCCCTGACAGGTAGGGAATGTCAACTTTCCATAGAGTAACTCTCTGTTCACCACTTGTCCAAATAGTAATAAATCACCAGTAAATTCCTGGTGCTATTGGGAAGCTTTGGACTTCAAAGCCTAAAATTCACAAACAGGAACCTTTCATTAACTCTGGAAAAAGAATTTCACTTTATTTCAATTTGTGTATTTTGGTTTTTTAGTGGGAGTATATATTGCTAACCAACATGACATACTGTTTTGAATCAAATGCCTTTTATTATATAACCATCAGACGCTGAAATTATTTGCTTAAATGCTTGCCCAGCCTTCATCCGTACTGAATGTCTGAACTTGCTTTCTTAAGAGATGAGACAACTTTGCATTTCAGCTTAAAAAAAGAAGCTAGGTTTATTCACTAGATACTGTGAGACTAAAAAACAAAACACAAAACCTCAAAGCTGTAACATTTTGATTTTCCTGCAGTTCAAAGTACTACCTTTCTCCATTAAATAATTTAAAGCATCTTTCTGGAGAGAAGGGAATAAAAGCAAGATAAAATCTAGCAGTAAATGCATTGTGAGGTGTTGCTTTGCTGGGGTGAATTGTCCCTTCATTTCTCCTCTTTTCCTCCCATCTCAGCCATACTTATAGACTCAATGTTACAGAAATATTTCTTTCATCAGACACATGCAAATGGAATAATATTCTCTCCACTGGACATTGCTGTGGCCTGGACCTTTTAAGCTGAGGTCAAACACCTCTTTTCTCTTTTATTAAGAGGCACTGCATCATACAAAGAAAATATTAAACACTGCGCTTGAGTCAGAGCATTAGCAAGCAAATTGGGATCTAGCCTATTTTCAGCTGTGACAACCATCTCCTTCATGCTTGACCTGAGCATCAGATGTTTGACTCTTCCAGGAATCAAGGTGAAGAAGGATAAACATGCAAGTTTGGGGAAAAAAAAAGCTAATCCAACTTGCATTTTCTGTTAGCCAGTGGCAGAACATTTAACTGCCAGCCACTGACAGGGCTTGGAAAAGTCATCAATGGGAAAGTAGCCAAAACACTGCTCAAGCATAGGTGGCCACCAACAGTGAAAGAGGGGAGAAAGAGAGAGAGTCTCCATATGCACGCTCTCACATGACGTTCCAGCGATCTACTCTTCCAAGTGACCAGGACAGCATAACTGTCACCATCCTGCTGAAACTTGAAAGCTCAAGTTAAGGTGATGCAATGAGGAAGCATCTTATGTAAATCGAATAAAACACAGATGACACGGACATCCACACAGCTTTGAGTGGGCCGTGTGCACCATGCTTCCTGCTTGCAAGAATAAAATTGTCACACGGCATTGTATGTTATGCTCCAAAACTAATGGTCAGGTAGATTTATTTTTTTTTTTCACTGTTAGCCTGGCATTAACAAGGAGACCAAGACACCAAAAAGTGGTACAAATGTCAACCAACTCAACAATCAAAACAGCTAAACCTAATATCCTTTAGAAGCACTCACACACTCAAGCAATTTAAGAATTTTGTGAGGAAAAGAAGAGTACATTCTTTAGATAAGAGAAGAGTTCCCTATGAAGTTAATCATGAGGATAGCATTGATATACATCAATGTGATTTTTTTTTTTTGTCTATACTTACTCCACATACTTTCCTCTTTGTTTGATTAGTAAGTTATTTTATTGGTGGGATGAGTATTCATCAAAAAACATGTGCAAGCATTGTTTGCTTCCCTGGGAAGATGCCCAATGGCCCTTGCAAGACAGGCCAGCTGGAGCGTGACCCCGGATTTCCAGCGCTGCACTTGCATTCCCCATTTTGCGGCAGAATCTCGATCTGCATTGGAATGAAAGCATCAGAAATAAAGTTCAAAGGCAACATCTCACAAGTGAATATTTATGTTTGTACTCAAAAAGAACTCGTTTTTTATTTTTTATTTTTTTGTGAAGGCTGTCTCAAAGGCCATTTTTAAGGGAAGCCCCCTGCTACCTTTGCGTTTAGGACCAAAATCCGGATTCTTTGACAAACTCCACGCTTGTAACGGTTTCTGTTCATTCTGTGATGGATCTGGGCTTCCATGGCCCAGCCCTCGCCTCTCGCTGCGCCTTGCCCATTTGTAAGAAAGCAGCACGGTGCCCGCCGCCTGGTTTACAGGCGGCAGGACAAGGCTCGTCTTCATACCCAGAGCAGCCTGCTTGGTATCTCTGTCTTACGAAGCCGTCTGCGCACTGGGCCAGGACAGGTGGCAGAACAGCTTCCCAGGAGAGGCCTCTCATCTCCTCCCATCTGCAAAATCACAATATTCAAACTGGAAAAGGCAGTAAGGGCCGGTATTTGGGGATTCTATGTGGTAACATATAACTGATTTCACTAGGTTTGTTCAACACGTTAATCAGCTGTGTGACTGAATGGGTCAAACTTTTTGCACAGGTGTAGGTTCCGGAAACTTACAGTATTTTTAAATCATTCTGTTGTTTTGGATGTTACGCATTTTGAGAGGAAAACATTCCACACGTGTAACTGTTAGCCCCTGGTCACCGCTCACATTCATTTCAAGCGTTCACTGTGGTAAGTACATGTCTCTAACACGTAGCATTGCTTCACTATCAAACCTATTTTTTTCCCTTACAGTTTTGTCTTGGTAATGACATATTGACCTCATAGTAGAAGAAAGACATGTTCCAGTTTGTCACATGGTGGTGGCTTTTGATTTTTAATTATACAATCAAAGTTAATAGCAAATCTCCTTTGTATTTGTGTATGCGTCTTCATGGGTGTGTGCATAATGATTAGTACCATATACTATAGCCATGTTGTTAAGAAAACCATGGCCCATGGAATAGCGAGAAAACAAGCAATCATTACCAGCATGGAGGTTGTCAGGGAATCCTGGATTTTGGTCCTAGCTCTGGCACTGCACAACCTTGGAAAAGTTACCTTGCCTACTTTATACATTGTTTTAAGGATTGAATGAGACAATCTATATTAACATTTAGCCCAGTATGACAGTGAAAACACTAAGAAGTGATAGCTAACATTAAGAAGCGTTACCTATGGGTCAGCCTTGGTGTCCTAGTGGCTACGTTTGGTGCGCTCTGCTTTGGCAGCTCAGATCTGGTTCCTGGGCATGGACGTATACCACTTGTCTGTCAGTGGCCATGCTATGCTGTCATGCTATGCTATGCTGCTGACTCACATACAAAAAGAGGAAGATTGACAGCAGATGTTAGCTCAGAGTGAATCTTCCTCAAAAAAAAAAAAAAAAAGGAAGAAGAAGAAGTGTTACCTATTGTTGTTATAAACAGAGCTCTCCTGTATTTGGATGTGCATATTTCCAAATGATCAGAAAAATTATATCTCAATGCAAACTTCTTTTGGGGGCTGCCAGGTAGGGATTTTTGAAACAATATTAAGGCAGAATATTTTGTTTCTATGTCTTCTGGCAATTTTTATGCAACATAAAAATATGAAGAAAAGTCAGTTAAATAAAGTCTTCCTCAACACTTCCTCTCCGAAATGATAAAATGATTCATTAAACAGGGCTGGCCCCGTGGCCGAGTGGTTAAGT
Source organism: Equus quagga (assembly GCF_021613505.1). Lineage (NCBI taxonomy): Eukaryota > Metazoa > Chordata > Mammalia > Perissodactyla > Equidae > Equus > Equus quagga. The sequence goes on from NC_060278.1 coordinate 65,513,940, forward strand.
TCGCGCACTCCGCTGCAGGTGGCCCAGTGTTTCGTTGGTTCGAATCCTGGGCACGGACATGGCACTGCTCATCAAACCACGCTGAGGCAGCGTCCCACATGCCACAACTAGAAGGATCCACAACGAAGAATATACAACTATGTACTGGGGGGCTTTGGGGAGAAAAAGGAAAAAAAATAAAATCTTAAAAAAATAAAATGATTCATTAAACACTTCGGTAACCTTTAAATGGGAATGAGACTGATATTCTTCTCTAGGAAACATACAGAAACAAGGGCAATGTGTCATAAAGGAAAATGCTCTGCTTAAAAACCAGAACTAAGTTCAAGAATTTTCTTTGCCCCCAACTAGCTGTATGATTTGAGGCAAATTACTTCTCCAAGTCACTTTTCCTGTGTCTGCAAAATAAGAGAAACCGGACCCCATGTCTGGAATTGCTATGAGGGCTGAGAGAGGCGTTGTGCCATTACCCCCCATAACTTGGAGAGTGAGAGTTGTTGAGATTGAAGGTGATTTCAGAAAGTTTATACCAAATATATTTTTCTGATGCCCCATCTCTCAAATGACATCCTTCACCCTTACAGGGTGATGACAAAGAATGGATGACAGTGTGGATGGAATAGAGCTGAAATGCTTCAAGGAAAACTCTCATGACGTTACTACTTTCACAATCTCTACCCCACAAATCCCAGGCCAGCTGTTAATAATTATTAAAACTTACACTTTCTTTTTATCTCTTTCGGTTTCAAAAAATACAAAAAGTTTAGTATTGTGATTTGTAGTCAGGGCTCTTTTGATTACAAATAGCAGAAAACCTGGCGGGGAGCTTTGGGAATAAAACGGGTGCGGGGGAACGTTGGTTATCAGGGGACGCGGAGAGCTCCTGGAGGCCGCTGACAAGCATGCCTGTGGGTCTCTGGTCTATTATAAAGCACAGTGTGGAGCTTTGATGGCAGCCCACGACCTTCTCTCTGTGTGCCTCTCAGCCGCGCTGCCCATTGCTCATTGTTCTATTGCAGATAAGCCGTTCATTTCCCACTTCGCAAGGAGCAAAATAGTTCCTGGCAATTTCTTTCTAGATTATGTAGCCCTGCAGTCAAAGACACAGCCAGTCCAAGATTGCTGTCTCCTAGTACCAATTCTGGCACGTTTCAAGTGGAAGAAGCTCATTGGCTCAATTTGGGTCAGGTGCTTCTGTCTGGTCCAATCGGCTGAGGGTTGCGGGGAGGGTCTCACTTTTATAAACAGGGCTGCTCGCTCGTAAGCACGTGGTTGAAGACCTGGCATTCGGGGTTTACTTCTACAACTTTGCTCTCCCCACCTCGAGGAGAAATGTGCCATGCATGTTATGGCCGTGAAAAGACAGAAAAGAAAGAAGAGAAAGACCTCCTGTAATTCTCGGAATGTGTTAGAAAGCAAAGTTCCGCATTCAGCGCTGAGGTAGGAAGAGTTTATCTCACTGTCACGTGTGTTGGAGTTAAATTTTTCATGTCATAGTTTATTTGCTGTCCCAAAATAATGCCATAGGATCACTACTTCAAATATGTAAGAAAGCACAATTTGAGTTTTCTGATAAAGAAAATCTTTTTGTTAAATAACAAGTTTAAAAGGATTGTACAAACTGTAAACAGTTTAATATACACAAAAAGCTCAGTTTTGCCATGTAGGCGTGTTATTTTTGTGAAAACGAGTGAAAGTTCTTTTCACCATTGAGGAAAGAGACAATTTCATTCATACATATCCAGTAGCCTGCAGTCTAGAACTCAGTAGAAAATGATAATTTTGAATAAGGAGAACTAAAAAGTATAAGTTTTTGGTGATAGCATAAAATATAAAATCATGAGATTAAAAATGAATAGATATCAGAGAAACTGGCACATAGCAGAAAATTAAGCTCCATGCTATACTTGCAGTGTTCAAAACGGAAGCAAGCCCAAACATACAGTAAAATTGAATAATTATTTGCTGAACATAATATGTATTTTCAGGAGTACATTAAGGCTACTTTTGGAGCAAGTGTGTCACTTTGTCCAGTTTTATTGATTGAATTAAGTCAACTGTATAGTATTTTGGTTAAATCCTGATGAATGTTTTCTAGTTCTTTGCTCAAATCAAAGGAAAAGTGAATGTGGACATATATTTTTTTCTGGCTTTATATCTCCACATAGAAGATGAGATGGCAGTCCATAAACCTGGCACCTAATTCTCAGAGATTCTTCAAGAAAAACACAATTACCTTTAGGTCAACCCCTAGTGCTGTGAAAATTCTGTACAAGTTCACTATCAAAAGTAAAACAGAAAATAACTTGTGAGGATGAGTGTTGCTGTTAACTGCTCCTGATTCAGTTCTTTCAATGATGGAATTGGCCAAGGGTTTGGAGTCATTCATTTCTGACAGAACGTTATCCATTTCTATATTCACTTTCATTGTCCATTAAAAGAAAGATCGCGGGGCCAGTTCCATGGCCGAGTGGTTAAGTTCATGCGCTCTGCTGCGGCGGCCCAGGGTTTGGATCCTGGGCGTGGACATGACACCGCTCGTCAGGCCACGTTGAGGCGGCATCCCACATCCCACAGCTAGAAGGACCTGCAACTAAGATATACAACTATGT